>NW_024881604.1:600000-1096631 GCF_019059575.1 Amphibalanus amphitrite | reverse complement strand
CGTCAATCTTGACAAATTATGTCTCCATTCTTTTCACATATAGATGAGTAGTTTCACAAAGTTTCGCAAAAATCGGAGTAGGTGAGGTTCAAAATGATCATTTTTTGTCCCACTTGACGTGGAATGCCCCGAATTTAACACAGAGCCCTATGGGCGCATCCGGTCCGCACGGAAATCGTGTGCGCTCCGTCCGGACCGCATCCGAACGGCAATCAGCTGTTGATTTTCCGTCAGCTCTCCGCATGCGTTTCGGATGCGGTTGCTATCGGAGACGGAAGAGTGATGTCCGACGCGTTGAACTTTTCTGCGGAAAACGCATCCGGAACGTCCGGAACAGACGTGGTTTGGGGCCGTATCGGAGGCAAACATTGTGAATTGTACGAAGAATTGGAACTCGATCATCATGAAGTAAGTAAAAACTATTTCCTTAGAATGGCAAGAGTATTCGCTGCTGGTTACTTGCAATATCTATTTGGTAATAAGTGATAGGAAACATTTATTAGCTCTCCGCATCCGGACCGCATCCGGACCGCATCCGGACCGGATGCGGCCAGCGTGCGGCGACATTCCGGACGGACTCCGGACGGAATTCCGTCGCAGTGGACGGCGGCCTTTATAGGTTTCACTGATAACAGCACGCTGCTATCACACGTGTCAAATGGGGTTTCCATGGAGATATAAACAAACTCTTATCTCCAAGTTCCAACAATACCCCAAAATCTAACGTCAGCTCCTGGCAGGGTGCCAAGAGCGGATGGCGGCGTGGGCGTGCTGCTCTCGGCCGTGAAACACCGCCTAGTTGAGATGATTCCATGACGTTTTTTTTCGTCTAGAAGATTTTCGTCGGATAATTTTTCGTCCGCAGATTTTCGTCAGACTTTTTTCGTCTCGCATTTTTTTCGTCTGTACATTTTTTCGTCCGTGCATTTTTTCGTCCGTGCATTTTTTCGTCGGTACATTTTTTTCTGAGCGGAAACTGAGCTGAGCTGAATTGAGCGGAAACTGAGCTGAGCTGAACGGGAACTGAGTTGAGCTGAGCTGAGCTGAGCGGAAACTGAGCTGAGCTGAGCTGAGCTGAGCTGAGCGGAATCTGAGCTGAGCGGAAACTGAACTGAGCTGAGCGGAAACTGAGCTGAGCTGAGCTGAGCGGAAACTGAGCTGAGCTGAGCTGAGCGTGAGCGGAGCGCAGCCGGTTTGAGCGGAACGTGAGCTGAGCTGAGCCGCGTTAAACTGAGCGGGAGTTGAGCGGGAGCGGATAAGACAGAGTTGAGCTGAGCGAGCTCATTTTTTCTTGAGCTGTCACAAGTCTGATGTAGATGGTGAAATAGGCGCTCTATATCCACTACTCGATCCCACCATGTGTCACCTCTTCGGCTTTCAGCTACGCTACTTCCCCTCCTCCCCCCCCCCCACACACACCAGCTGTCCCACTTTACATCACTCTGGATGACAGCTTCATACTTTCTGTTGGCACGGTTCGCTCCTTTTCCACTCTCTGCGGTTACTTTCATGCATGCGAGATGCAACTGCATGCGGACAAAACGAGCAAACATGCTCTCTAGCCTATTTTCAGGGCAGAGACAAGAATGAAGTGTTTTTGTACTGTGAGCATCAGCTTACGACAGACGCCACGATTCAGCATCGCGCTTCGCGCTTGCGTCTCCGTGATATTATACGCTACTACCATCAGTCGGTGTAGGGCCTCTGATGGTGCTTTGAGGCTACCCATGTCCCGAACTGATACGCCAGTGTAACTTTTAGTCCCAGCAGAGTCTCATGAGTGCGTCGGACCTTTCGATTCTCCGAGACCATAGCACTGTCACATGTGGCACAGAGGTGCACCTCCTGATGAATGAGGTACCCCGCAATGTATGCCAAACGTTTTCGGTGACGCCATCCACGTAGCGGCATTGGCGGGCACGCTAACTCCGCCCTGCTGACAGTGAATGGAAATAGTGGACATTGGACGGTCGGATCGGGCAGACGAACTGCTAACAACCGCCAGGAGGGCGTCGGCATCCGGCTCACAGTTTCCCCCCTCTTGGGATTTCAGCATCGTGTTCATGCTGCTCTTACGGAAAGCATGTCTGAACTGGGATGGGTTCGGCTGGTCATTACCGCCGTTCATCTGGCGGATAGTGCAGAAAAAGTTTTCGATACAGTCCTGGTTGAACCGACGCGTGCACATAAAACGCCTTCATCCATGGTCGGGCGATATCACGATGCATCTTGAATTCACTGAATTAAGAATGTAACGGTAGTTAGAATTTCAAATGTCCTTTCCTCGATAATTAATTAAAGTTGCAATAAAAAGCAAGCCACAAGTTACACAAGTTGCACAAACACACCAAGTCACAAGTTACAAGTCTACAAGTACATACGGTCTCAAGTATGTCGTCGAGAGTGTTCTCAAACCCACAGTCCTCGGAGGCTTTGCTCGGGGCTGCAACATAATCCGCGATGGTTTGACCCTCACGGCGACTGCAGGAACCAAACTTAAACGGCTAATTCTTTGGAGCGCTCTTGCGAGGAACATATGAATATTAAAGAGAGAAATATATGAAAATTGACCTCTCCTCGACATTTAAATTATTTGAATAGCCAAATATTACTGTATTGATATTTCGGCCAACAGGCCTTCTTCAGAATGCGATAGTGTACACAAGTGTACGAGAATACAATAAATGATGCAGCAGACTTAAAGTCTGGGGCGGCCTTAAATGTCAAAGCAACATTTTACCAAGAAGCACTAAGCGTGTAGGGATATCTCGTAACATCATAATAGGTACCCATGACCATGAAACACTTGCGAGAACACTTCATATCGCGAACGCTGCTATTACCATAATGAAGTATTCAATAATGCTCCCAATTCCCATGTTGTTGATTGACTAGCATTAAAGTTGCGCTCGCAAAAACCACGACGAAGATATTCGCTGTCCGATCTCGAAATACCACTTAGCTATGTTTCGGTGAATCTATGCTGCTCTGTGAATGCATATATGATAAGTGCTACGAGCTACATTTCGAAATTCGAAGTCGGACAGCAAAGAGCCGTCGTTGTCCAGGTTGTTGGCGAGGAGCTAAACACAACATTGTCTTCAGCTGCATCATCACATTTCATCTTTCTTCGCTCCTATGCTGTGACTCGGTGCACATTGTGACATCACACACGTCACTCATCTCACCTGACCTTATTTGTACACGGGCGCTCGATGACATTTTTGATTTTGCAGGCGTTGAACTACTGTTCCTCGGAGCGAGCTCTGGATGCTGCGTTGGCACGAGCGTAGAAAAATGTTGTCATGACGTGACTGCACAAGGTCAATGAGGCCGTCAGCCGAGCCCACGCCGGGCCGTTCCAGCGGATGAACAGTTCCGTCGCGGCGTTCTGATGGCTCAGCTGACGGTGCTCACCAAATATATCTTTGGTGACACTAGCCATACTCTCCACGACAGATTCCGGCGAAGAGAGAGCCAGATCCTACTCACAAGGTTGGCGTAGGGTGCGATGGCCACGCTCGTCTCCGACTTAAGGAAGAGACGCCGGCACATTTCAGCATTGGACATGCCTTCCGTCAACTCGCGACAGGTCTGGCGCCCACGAGCACTGCGGTAGCTGCACCCACCCACAGGTGCCCGTCAGCTGGTGCGTATGCCGCCTTGCAGATGTTGCATTCGTTACTATCATACCCCTCACGAGCAGCCTTTCTGCGGAGGCCTTCTGGTACGCGGCTGGTTGCCTTTACAGGCCTGGTGGGGGTTAAGTCCAGGGGCGAGACTGCGGGGCCTGTTGTGGCCTCGTCCTCGCCGGCAGTCTGTGGTGTGACTGCAGTAGTGGGCGCGGGGGAGGCCGGCTCCACCGTCTGAGTACCAGCCTCGGAGAAGGAGAGGTTGGAGCTGACGGATACGACGCATGGTGTACGTGATCGCCACCATGGCGCGGGTACTGATCCGAGATCCTTACCTGGCAAAGGAAATAAGGCAGGTGAGCGGGATAGCAGGCAAAAATGGCATACGTGCGTCACTCTCTGGCAACGAGTGAAGACATGAATGCGGAGGGCATGCTCTGGGCGGCGTCGGCAAAAAACAATAACTACATTCTGATAACAAGATCTGTGACGTCCTAGCTGTGTCGGTGATGCGGGCTGGCATCATGCTATTGAGTGATTCATATCACGTCCGTTCATGCGATACACTAATCAGTATCAGTAATCAGGCGTAATGCCGGATAACCAGGAGCGGTCACCAGCGGTCAGATGGCGACCGGCGACCGGTCCGATCGGGAAATCAGTAGTGGCAGTGGAGCAGGATGGGATGGTCAGTGACCACTGACAGGTCTCCCAGCTGGTATCAGCACCGTCTTCAAGACGTCCCCATGATATTCTGCGGAAAATCGGAGTGGAAGGTCAAAATTGATGCAGTTGGTGTTATTGTTTTATCGCAATAAATATGGGATTATTTTATAAAACAAAACCACTAATTACTAACTGCAATGATGAACCGCTCCGATACATTTGCTGCAAAGGCACAGTATTACTACTAGTTATCGTTATACCCGTTTTCAAATCTAGACCTGTATCCATACACTCTGACTGATATAATAGAAGACGTTAAATTATCGTATGAACATTGACTTCATTAAGCGATACCAGCCACCAGGATTGTAGCATTTTAAGTATCTACTATGCAGAAAGCAGTCGGACGTCTTTGGAGTTGAAGGCTGAGATGGTCCGTCGGTGCCGCAGTTTGGCTGTGATGATACCGTGTCTTGATTCTTCGCCCAGCACCGAAGAGCACGCCTCCGTCACCACCTTGACAGTTCTCTCCACGGCCTGGGTTTGCACGGATAGTCCGGCAGAGAGGCTGGCGCTTCGACAACTCCATCCAGGTCGGCTTCACTGTAATCTCGCAGGAGCGGTGGTTGTGTCACGTCTGCTGAGCTCCAGTCGATGAGGTCCTCGTACCGCTCAGCTTCGAAGTTGACGGCGGGAGACCGGAACAGTCTGACATCTTCCGTCTCCCGGAGACGAGCAGCCCGAATGAGCTGGACCGCCTTCGCCCTCGTCTCTCGGTTGTCGTCAGCGGTCATGGCGAGCAGAAGCTGCTCCGGGTGGGCCCAGTGCGAGCTCCTCTGGAGCACAGGGCGGACGACGGCCTGGATGTTCGCGGGCATCTGGCGGAGCAGCTCCACGCTGCGGTGCAGGTTCGCATTCTTGGCCCCAGACGCGCAGCTGCTGTTCTGGCGCACGGTGAACCAGACGGGAACGTAGTGGCCCACGATGAACTGGACCAGCTGTTTCAGCTCGGAAGATGGAGACTCTGTCGAGACGTACACTCGAAGAATGCGTGCGGCCAGGGTCAACCACCTGCAAAACAAAACCTGACCGCTTGCATTTCTATTGTACTGCTGTGTCTAATGTCACTGCTCAGTTCGCAGCGTTCCTTCTTAAATCGCATTTTTTGACCACGTTACTATGACTAGGGGAGAGTGGGGCAAAGCGGCCACCCGGGGCAAAGCGGCCACCCATCGTTTTAGCTGTCCACAGATGGCGTCAGTTCCAATTTATGGTTTCCATTTATACTTCTTTTCGCGGTCGTTTGAATGAGCCAGACCGGGGTTTCAGGCCCATCGCCATTGTTCTGTGAAACACGGAAAAGCATTTCTTGCCAGGCTACCAACTATGTTTACAATTTTTAAATGTTATGTTATTTCATAACCGTTTGGAGTTTTTATAAGCGTTCTTGCCCATGCATTGCGTGGTTATCGTACATGTCTTCTACCAATTTTAATGTTTTTTACCCCACTAATAGCTGAGCTGGAATATTTTTGTCTCGGACGGTATGCGCGGGGCAAAGTGGCCGGGGCAAAGTGGCCACCCCCCAATTGGCCATAAGTTGTATCCATCTGGATACAAAACATTATTTATATTCAAATGTGTCGTCATGCATTCATCTTGGCCACTTTTTGATTGCCTGAGTTACCAAATAATGCAATTAAATGTTTTTCCATGAAAATTCTATATTTGTTTACCTACAGGTGGGAAGATGACAAAGTAAACATCCATCATCGCTTTAACCTTGTCACCATCAAATACCCTAGTCGCACATGAGGCAACTATTCTGTTTCTCATATCGGGACTTGAGAAGTCGCCGGTGGCCGCTTTGCCCCAGGGTATGGGGCAAAGTGGCCAATATGCATAGGTTTAAAGTTTTCTCAATATCTCCCATATGTGAACGCCTTTGGAAATGAAACGCAGTTGAAATAAAAGGCAACTTAATAGGGATCACATTGGTATAGAAAGAATCTTTCCAAGTTTGACAATCAAGCGTCGGCATCGTAAGAAGCGTTAGGGTGGCCGCTTTGCCCCACTCTCCCCTACTCGTGATCCGGATTACCAAATCCGTGATCCGGATTACCACCGCCCGCACCTTCGCTGCGGACGGTGGCGGCCTCCGCGGCTGCCTCGGCGCGGGCGGCGGCGACCATCTCTGCTGCTTCGCTGCGGGCGGTGACGGCCTCCGCGGCTGCTTCGGCGCGGGCGGCGGCCTCCGCGGCTGCTTCGGCGCGGGCGGTACGTACGGCAGCGGCGTGTTCGGACGCCCTCAGCTCGGCCAGCTGTCCAGCCAGCGCCACTGCCGTCTGCTCTTCCAGCTGGCCTTGGACGACCGCGAGCTGGGCTTGAAGGGCGTCGTTGGCCTCCTGCTGTTGGCCTAGCTGGAGCGTAGCTTCAGCAAGCTGACGCCGGCTATCCCGGGCGGCCTCGTTGGCGCGCCTCAGTCGTCTCTCGGCATGGGAAGTGTGTAACCTCTGCGCTCGTGATAGTAAAAGTAAAGCCTGGATTCTCGCGTTGTGTTGTTATAAAAGAAGACGTTCCTTTCGGCTTTTATTGACTTTAGCCAAAGGAGGTTAGTCAAAGTGTGGCCGCAAGTGACAAAGCCCAACAGTCGAATGTCCGGGGGCTCTGCCCGCTCCGGCCCGGCCACGGCTCGGCCGGCACACAATGTTACACGTCACACATGTACGTCATATCCCGGGGCCAATCAGGAAAGGATTGCCATATTAGGAAGTAAAGCTGGGCGATCGACAAGGAGGCCAATTGATAGGACAGGGGGGTTGATTTAGCTTCGTTACATCACAACTGCGAGGTCCTTTTGAAATTTGATTCAAATAAATCATAATTTCAACTTCAATTACTTTATGGGAAAGGATATGACGTACAACACAAGTTAGTCATATCATTCACAACACAACAACATATAATACAACACCACACGCATACCACAACACATCACAGTACAACACAACATAACACAATATAACACAACACTAGCGATATATAAGAACAGAAAAGACAGTCGATGATATTTAAGTCTCGTAGTTGAAGACGTAGTTACTGTTCAAAGAGTCCACCAGTTCAGTTCAAAGTTCACTTCTGGTTGCAGTTCATGTGACTCACTCACCCATTTCTGTCTCTGTCACTCACACTATTGCTCAATGTTCATACTTTCAGTCTCTATCGAACCATTAAAAAGTTCACTGATACTGTACCGGGGCACCGGGGCGATGGGGTCCAGGTGAACAGGTGTCGGGGACACGGTGCTGATGTAGGACGTTCCGCCGGCTGTGGGGTCCCGTGGGCGGCTCTGGTGCTCACCGCGCACCACGAGACCCGGGACACAGGGCATCGAGTGTGTACCCAGTGCCGGGCGGAACGACGTTACCATTGGTCAGCAGAGCACCGAGTCCGGGCGGCTTCGTTGTGTCGCCGACGTCAGGTCTGTCGCCCGACAGCAGCAGCGTCAGCTGATGGCGCCGCGCTTGTGTGGTGTCACCTGGGGTACCCGTTGACCGGCGGCAGCCTGGCAGGTCATCCAGCCTTTGTCGCTATGACCGGCTGCGACCTCGGCGCCAGTCAGCCTCTGTGGTGTCTGGCGGCCTCCGGGGCCCGGTTTCATATCTCGGTTCGATAGGCTGGTCTCTTGTTCCTGCCGAGACAAAGAAGACGAGCGGCAGTATCTCATGGGCGTTGACCGATGGGGAGCCAAGTCAGGTGTTTGTCGTGTCCTCCAGGGCTGGTGTCGGTCGTTTGGTCCGGTGCAGAGTCGTCGTGAGTCGAGTCGGGGGTAGGATGTATGTCAGGGGATGAGAAGTCGGGGCGGACAGAGGGGCTGAACGTCAGACATCGGGATCCATGGCTATCTGCCAGTACCCACTGTGGAGATACAAAGAAGTGAAATATTTCGCACCTTCAAGCGAAGCCAAAATGTCGTCAATGCGCGGAAGAGGGTAACTATTTTTGACAACGATCTTGTTCAAAGCACGCAAATCAACACAAAACCGTTTTTGTCCATCCTTCTTATCTACAATCACAATCGGACTAGACCAGGGACTACGACTAGGGGAAATGATGCCAGCCTGCATTTTTCTGTATATGCTCTTCTAAAAGTTTTCTCTGACTAAAAGGCAACCGATAAGGTCGCTGTTTAATTGGTGGATGATCACCAGTTTCAATTGTTGCTTTCACTAAATCAGTACAACCTAAATCTAAATCACTTTTTGCAAACAAATCCTCATTTTGGGCCAAGAAGTCTTGTATCTTTTTACGTTGACCTTCGGACACATGTGACAATCGCGCTTTTTGACTTTCTGGGATGTCATCTGACTGTTCACTAGCCAATTTGTAACCTCTGCGCTCGTAATAGTAAAAATAAAACCTGGATTCTTGCGTTGTGTTGTTATAAAAGAAGACGTTCCTTTCGGCTTTTATTGACTTTAGCCAAAGGAGGTTAGTCAAAGTGTGGCCGCAAGTGACAAGGCCCAACAGTCGAATGTCCGGGGGCTCTGCCCGCTCCGGCCCGGCCACGGCTCGGCCGGCACACAATGTTACAGTTACACGTCACACATGTACGTCATATCCCGGGGCCAATCAGGAAAGGATTGCCATATTAGGAAGTAAAGCTGGGCGATCGGCAAGGAGGCTAATTGATAGGACAGGGGTGTTGATTTAGCTTCGTTACAAAGTGGCCCTCTGAAGGTCTCTGATGGTCTGAGAGTAAACTTGCTGTTGGTGCGTCATCCGGGTCTCACGATCGCCGCACTTATCCAGCAGCTTCGCCAAAGTGGCCCTCGTCTGCTCGTCGGCCAGGGAGAATAGTGGAGATGGCGCGACAACGGAGGCCCGGTCCCGGACGAGCTGCAGCGCTACCCCTTTGCTGCACAGCCACTCTTCATAGGCAGCACGGTGCTCGAGAAGAATATCGGCTGCGGCATTGATGAGCCGGGACGCTTCAGCGTTTCCGGTCGGCCGGTCGGGATGATGTAGCCGCTGGAGGCGGCGCCTCGCGCTTCTAACGGCATCCGCTGGTGCGGACATCGGGGCGCCAAGAAGCAGCTCAGGTATCCACCTTGCTCTACCAGCGTCATCCTCCCGAGCGCTGCTCTCGAAAGGTGGAGCCGGCGGCTCCTCTTCGCCCGCGGGGACAGAGTATGCGCTCATAGTGCCGTTCCTGAGCTGTGGCTGGCCCGCGCCGCTGCGCCCGCGCCTGCCGTGACATTATCACTCCAGTCACGTAACCCCCTGGGGCGTGTTCGGTCACGTGGCTGCGAGGCCGTTTCATTGGTTCATACGAGTGGCATGACACCAGGGACACGCTACGGTGCCGATAAAGGTCGTTGTGTTTAACAAAATGTTTCTTCATTCATCCTTGTGTTTTATCTGTTACCCAGGAACAGCATGATTGGGAAAAGTGTGTGAGCGAATAATGTTGGGATCGCCATGCAGCTTGCCGGTGACTGATTGTTAGTGTTGCCCAGTGGGGCCACACGGTGCGGCGTAGCGCCCAGATTGCGGCCACGGACCTAAATGTGGTACCTCAGTTCACCCCTTTGCCATAGGGAAATTGTGCTAAATTTACATAAAAGACACTGCAGTGACATTGCAGTGACCATCTGCACAGCCACCTTCACGCTCAAAATAATCGTCTGTTCAAGCTCTACATGAATCAGCCATTGAAAACAAATTTAAATGATATTTAACTGCGGTACCGGGGGCTCAAAGAAAAATTTCAGCCTCGGTTTAACCTTCGATCAGCATCATTTTCTAGCCAAGCTCGGGTTTGACTGTCCCTGCGTCGAACGTTCATGGCCACATACCCTCACCTTCACGCTTCATTGAAAGCCTATTAAATTCTCTTTCGATTGGTATGTATTTGGACGACCTACGACAAAAAATAGGTGCGGTACTTTGGCAAAAGGCAAAGAGAAGTTCCAGTGAAATGTGGCGCAATGGCGTGGGTTCAAATCTAGGTAGGGCCATCTAATTTCCGCCGTAACGTGTAATGACCGCTAACGGCGTCAACCGCTTCTGCTGTTATTATCTCGAGAACGGGTGGTCATAGCGCGACGCACGAGGCAGCAATCGAAGGGTCTAAACGAGGAGCATCTATGCCATATCAACTTTCTCTCATAAGGTCACGAGGGGTCAGGTCAGGTCATGGTTAGGTCAACGTTCAAAGTTGCAGGTTTCCACTCTAGCTGCTGCTGAATTCCTTTCATAAGGAGTCATACGCTTCTAAGAGACCGAGCTGTGTGTATATGTAACGGCGATGTGTACTGTGCACCAGGTGTCGCATTGATGCACGGGAGTTCGGCGTTATTGCACTTGCAATTGCATTGGTTATGAAAAATGACGTTTTTCGACGTTTCTGTAGTTCCTCAGTCCAATTCGAGGATGCTGGCTGAGTCCAATGGCAACATCCTCAGGGTGCTTTGCAATAGTTGGATGCTCAATTGCTTGCAACATTGCAAAATTTTGCAATATCGCTCAAAACTGGATTTCCACTAATTGGGAGTCGCCGTACTAGTTATTAATACATATTTTGCAATTATTTAGTTTCAGTTTGTACGATTGCATCATGTGCAAGGTCTTGCAATGTCCTTCAAATTTAAAATTCGACTAAATCTAAGAATTTGGATCGATTCGAACAAATCTCCCCGTCGTTGATGTGTTAAGACCGCTAGTATTTCACGCTAAATAAATTGACCAACTCAATCCAGTGTCATGTCATCCAGTGTCATGAACATCACAATGTCAGATACCGCTCCAAGCACTCACGTCCTCTCCCCCTCCCCACGCACAAGGAAATCAGCGAGTATTGGGAACCTCAATAGTATATTTACAAACCAGGTAGGAACACACAGTTTGCTTACATGCATTGCAGGTGCAGTTTACTTGCAAACAGAGCAGATACAAATATGAGAAAACTAAACAAGCGGTTGCTAGTCACATCATGAATCGTAGAACTTCAACTTAGCATCGCGAGCGCCCTCCAGAACGCTCTTGACAACGATGTTGATGCGTAGACAAAAGACAAATCGAGCAACCAAACAATATACGGCAAATGGGCGTGCACATATTTCGTACATTACGCGTGCCTTATGAAATCGCATATCATTCCAGGCAAGGGTTAATACAGTTATTAAACTACAGTACAACACGAAGGTAAAAACATGCGGGTCTTCACCTAAAATCGAACACCGGTTCACGATCAATCTCATCTCCTCAGCAGCACTGCACGCCTTGCATACTAAAGGACCGACGTACTACTAGATACAGTTATTTACATACATTACAATACAAACCACGAAACATCAGCGCTCTTGATGAACGCAGCACACATTACAATACACACAGTTAAATCACTGGCGTTTTCACCTAGGCCGAAACATCAGTTCACATCAGTCAGCACCGTTTTCTCCGCATCATTCCACACACTCACACATACCACAATGATCTGTTCACCGCCTGAACGGCTTGCTGCATCTGGATGGCACCCGGCCTGGTGACGCTCCTCACCCTGACGTTTATGGCGTGGTTCAGCGCCTCCACTCGCTGCTGCTGGAACGCTCGTAGCGATCCAAAATGTTCGATCAGCAGTGGTATATGGCACATCATGTGCACATAGTTTGGAAGCTCGTCTGAGGCAAACGACTTCCGAAACTGCTTTGTGAAGGCCACTACCGATGCTTGCAGCTGCTCGAGGTTGGGTGCGTCGGAGTTGATGAGCTTCCACACCTGCTGGAACTTCTCCACGACAGCAATCACCCGATCTGCCCTAGACGGTGGCATCAGCGTGCGCAGCACTGCCTCTTTCAGGAAGACGGCTTCCATCATCTTCTCTCTCTTGGACTTATCCAGATTTGAAAATCTCAGCTTTCCGTTCTCATCGCGAAGATGGAACGCGCTTAACTTATGGTGCTGACACACGGCTAGGAATTCACCGATCTGTCGCTTATCCATAAAGTTACAGCAGCGCACGAACAGCTGATCAGTTACACGTAAGTACAAGTGCAAAATGTCAATGATCACAAACTTATATCTCGTAATGTCCACAAGCGGCGGCTGCTTGTAACCCGGGTCACTGGGTCGCAGTGCAGGCAACGCGATCGAACCATCTGGTGCCTGACGGAACATCGCCTGGCACTTCCCGTCCGCACAGCACGCACCCCACCTGCCCTTATTGCAGCTGCAATAAATGCACACGTCTCTACCATTAGCACTCTTGTACCCTAGGTACAGCAGAATGGACTTCAAGTCCGCGCACAGATAGTACTCCACATTCACGTGGCGACCCCCTACATCAATCACTGCATTGAGCTCACGCTCAATTTGCTCCCAGGCGCTCGAGTCTCTCACCAGCTCGTAGGTCTCTGCACCGGGGAGACTGATAACAGGCACGATGTACTTGGAGCTTTGTGTATCCCTCTCGCACACCAGGGACAGCGAGAATGTCACTGCGCTAATGTTGCGCGACGGGTTATGTCCGTCCACTGACACCTTCACACGGGCAGGCCCGTCGCACCGACATTTCGACAGGAGATTCTTCAGGAGCATGCCCACGTCGGTGGCATGCTCATTTAGAGTGTTCCTGGCCGTTGTCAGCTTTTTCTCGGATGGTTGGTTGGACAGCTTCAGTTGGCGGTACTTTCTGAGGCTGACTCCCGCCTGATCAAGCCTGGTGACGGTCTTCCTTGGAGACTCCTTAGACACCAGAACATGCTCCTGTCCTGTCTTTTCCTTCAACTCTTTCAGCACCATGCTCTTCATCCTCCGGATGTTCCGTGGGCTTTTTCCTGGCGCTTTTGGCGGCTTACTCTTCTTCTTGGACTTCTTCTTGGATTGGCTGCTTTCCAGGCGGCGAATGTTCATTTGCAGGCAGTCCACAAACGCCTTGATCGATTCATCACCAACAAAGTACTGAACCTTGATGGGAGGCGCCTTTGCCACTTTTGCTTGCAGCTGCTCGACTTGTTTTGATCCCGCAGTAGCACGTTTTGTCAGCCTCCTAAGATACTGACAGATGGATTTCACATTCTGGATGTCTACCTTTGCTGATGCTGGAAGAGATGCTGCTACCTTTTCTTTTAAAAACTGCTCAATCGATGCCTCTTCTATCACAACATGTCGGCGTCTACCAACGTTCAAAAACTCAACGACCTCACCCAGCGGCACACCAAGCTGGAACATCTTGAGCTAAATGTTTAGGTCACGGCGCACGTGGATTTTTGCCGTCACCGTGTACAAGTCCACGCTAGGCTTCTTCCGCACACTCAGAGTCACTGACTCCGCAAACACGACGAGGTTACCGTCTTTTACCGTGCACGAGTCCTTTATCAGGCCTTCAAACACAGCTTTGTGCTCCTTGAACAGGGCGACTTGCGGAGCAGTGCACACTTGCTGTACTGTGAAGTGGTCCCTCTTTGTGGTCTTTGCAGCGCGGGCAGCCAGCCTCCGGAGAATCGTCAGGTGCTCACCACCTGCGGAAAATAAATTTGCGTCAAGAACAAGTTGTTGTTCGATTATCACAAAAAGCCGACCAACTATACCAAACACCAAGGAAGAATGAAAATGATAACTGGGCTATGGTAGAAACTATGGCAATTCTGTAAAACTTGGACGAGCATTCACACAATTTTGAGCAGGAAAGTGTCCAGGGTGTTCAATATTTGGTAAATAGATATTGTAGTATTACAAATTTACTATATGTATGTGGGAGAGTATTCATGGAATTCAGGCAGCAGTTTACCCGATCTGGAAAAAAAATGCTGCACCACGCAACATGTTGATTGTTGTATGCAGGGTTGTGCTCGACTCATGAGTCATGAGTCAAATTTGACTCGACTCTGACTCAAATGAGTCGAGTCGAGTTGAGTCAGCCGTAAAAATCAAGGCTTTGAGTCAGTGTCCCAAAATTTGCCGATCTGGGTGAGAACTGACACCCAAAACGGCCGCAATTTTCCCCTCCGATGCGAAACATTTGGAGCCAATTTTCCACTCCTAAAACAGCCCTGAAACGTTACTTTTAATATAAATTAATTAGCAGGATTATCACTCCCAATTCACATTAAATATCTAAGTTTGTCCCACGCTCACCTGCCGAGAAACATACCTACAATTCTTGACGCATGTACAATTCATGAGTAAGCATGTTAATGTCGGGTTTTTCACACCTGAATTTTGCACTCTCTTCATCATTTTGGAGGTTGAATTTTCCACTCTGACACCCAGGACCAAAATAAATTTTGGGACACTGATTTGAGTCGAGTCAGAGTCGAGTCACGCTGATGGTCATTAGAGTCAGAGTTGAGTCAACTGGATACTCTTTAGAGTCACTGATTCTGCCGAAGAGAAAACGCTAATATTTCAACTTTATCTGAAGCTTTATATGGAGAGAACAAACCTCCAGCCACATTCGACCGCACCCCCACCCCCTCCCGGTCAACAACTTTTGGCGAAATTAGGCAAAATGTGATGAGTCATGAGTCATATTTGACTCAAATCCGACTCATTCTGACTCAAATGAGTTGAGTAAGAGTTGAGTCAGGCTGGGAAATTTGGAATTTGAGTTGAGTCAGATTTGAGGCAACCAATAAAATTTCAGTGGTGAGTCAAGTCAGAGTTGAGTCACCTAGGTTATCAATGAGTCAGAGTCGAGTCAGCCCGAAAAATTTGAGCCGAGCACAACCCTGGTTATATGTGCCACAAATGAGGACCATATTGGCAATCAGCACCCTGCTGCTGTTCGGAGGGACCTTGTGATGGTCAAAAGGCCACTATTTAGTGAACTTGCAATGTTGCAAAACATTAACTTTTTGTTTATGTTTAAAACAGTTATATCTTTGAGACGTGGTGGGCTAAAATCAACAGGGCCTACGTCTCAAAATCTTAGGCCTGCGTCCCAAAATGGGACGCAGTAGGTAAGTAGATTGAAAAATAAAATATGCCCTGGTTGCAGCTTAGGTTAGGTTTGTTAAAGTGAGATTCAGCTTGGTTAGGTAAGGTGAGGCTATATACACTTACAAATAATCATTTAAGCATACTAGTCCACATTCAGCTATTGGTGACACATGCGTTACAGAAACTACGAAACTGCTGAGGCAAACTATGGATTAATTTGCTTTAAATTTGCAGCATTTGCCAGGTATGATCTAAATTTTACTGTGCTATATTTTCAACAAAGCTAAGATGATACAAAAAAACTAGGATTAATTTACCAATTCACATACAAATCCACATGAATTGACCACAGTCATCAAGATGGCACAAACATGGCGCACATTCAAGATAAGTTCTTACCGATATGGAGAACTCGCAGACTGTGCTTCGCCCGACTTTTTCCCATTTCAGACTCGAAGAACCGTAGTTCAGGTAGCTACGATACTGTATAATAGCCTGAATAAGCGCAATATCACAACGACGATCAGATAAATGCCTCTAACACCAACGGGAATCCGGAATGGCGCACGCCGGGTTGCGTTTATAGAGGAGCAAAATAATAAAATATTAAATAAGAAATGTACAATATGTATTAACATAATTGTTATTTGTATTTTTAAAATTTTCTAAGCAAATATTTTAATCTTATTTTCTATTAACAAAGCCTTTTTTAAGAAAAAAAAATGTAATTTCACCACTAGCACTCTCCAATAACGGAACGGGCCGGTCGGCCTCGGACGTTCCGTTATTACCGGCGGACCCCGCGCCGCTGGCCGCAGTCTGGGCGCTATGGGGGGAATGTAGGCACCAGCCGCTGCATGACGACGCAAACGTGGTCCCGGGAGACGCCCGGGCCACGTGGTGCCCGCGGGGCCGTGTCTGCGCCGAGCGAGTGAGCGAGTGACGAAGTGAAAGAGTGGGGGCTGAATCGAGGTGCAAGTCAGCTGTCTGTGGACAATATCAGTATATTCCTTGATTCCTTTACCTGGAGCTTATTCTCATCTACTGCCCTTTCCGGGGTGTGTAAGGAAGGCTGCCAAGGTGACTCGCCACCGAGCGCCTTGGCTTCAACTCGTTTCCCGTGTCTCGCCCTCGAGACGCGGGGTGCGGGACTCCTCATACAAGGGGAGCGATCCGTCAGCTCCGGCGCACCTTGCCAGCAAGGCACCGGAGTATCCTAGGGATCTGCCTGTATTCAGTTGCCTTGCCATCAAGGGACTGAATGGCGTAGTGACTGGTGATTTCCTCGCCATCCTGTTAAAGCCTGGCTATCTATTCTGGTCGGCCCTACTCAAACACATCAGTGTCGCGAGCGTATGTGAATAAAACCAGAGGACATCGCGGCGACATTTCTTGGTCCTCCGGGCCGGATAACCAGTCATTTATCATTATTCATGACAGGATTATCAATTGTATTACTTAAATAGAACTACTTATTGGAAGGTAGATTTAAGGTCAATTACTTTAATTAATAGATCGCTTATTAGATTAAAGGATAATTTAAAGTTGGCCAACTTTCTGTCATTAAAAGAATGCGTGCATTGTGCGATGTGTAGCTCACCTGGTCACCAGGCTCAGCGCTCCTATTGTTCTGCTGGCTATCTGGTCCGTGATGGACCCAGTCTGGACAGCGCGAGCCAAGTGGTAGAGCTGCTTCTGATCGTCGCTGAGCTGGTGCACCACGGCGTCCGAGATCTCTTCCACGTACCCGGGAACGGCTACGAAATCCACGATCTGGCGCTCCCACACATCAGCGGCGCACTGCGTGCCGATTGGTCCTGTAAAGGACCGCGAGCCTGATGTGGTCCCGTCCAGGGACAGCAGCACGTGCCTCAGGTTCAGCTCGTTGGCGTGTAGCTGACAAATGAACCAGTGCACAGGGGAGCCTGTGACCACCTCAAACAGCCGACAGACGACGCCGGTGGTGCATGTGTTCACGGCCGTTCCGTCACAGCCCAGGACCCGCACGTCTCCACCGAAGTGCGCTGTTTCTGCGTAGCAGTAACAGCGCATATTTCCACACACTTCTGCATCGTTTTCTTTGCATATCTGACGAAGAACTCCTGATCAGAGCCTTCAGCCCTACGCTGTCCACCACACAAGACACTTGCCTGCTCTACAGCTTTTCTGCTGGCAGGATCGACACATTCGACAGGCGATGGTGTAGGAGCAGGCACAACAGCTGGTTTCTTTCCAGCCGCCGCTCTTCTGCGATGAACAGCCAGCGCAGATGCAGGTGCTGCTGCAAGCAGTGCTTCCAGATGCCCTTGGGTGCGCACAGGTTGTTCTTCGTGCACAAGCCTGCCAACATAGCACAGATCTTCCACAGGTACTGGTGGACAGACAGCAGCAGCCTGTGTCTTTCCCCACTTCTGGGCCACATCTGTGCAGCTCAATAGACGGAGCTTGCTCCCAGAAACCCTGAAACAAGAAGAAATACAAATGTCATGTTATGGTTATTTATACCTGTTTAAACACTTTTAGCAATAAGTAAGTCAATTTTATTCACTTGATCCTGTTACCATTTCTGAAATGTTTGTTTTTATGTTGACTACTGAATGCTGAAACCATTTTAAAATACCAGTATAACGCCTTTTGGGGCGAGTAACGGAGCGAGCGAGAGGGAGAGCCTTGCACGTGCGAAATTTCGAGGGGGTACCTCCAACTGACTTGTGCAAGGCACCCTACTAACCGGTCTCTAGCGATGTGCCAAATTTGAGCACAATCGGCCCAGCCGTTCTCGAGATCTGGAAGCGGCACCCTGCACGTGCGCACGTGCAAAATGGGTCCCAACTGACTTGTGCACGGCACCCTACTAACTGGTCCCTAACCGTGTACCAAATTTGAGCGCCATCGGTCCAGCCGTTCTCGAGATCTGGAAACGACCCCTGCACGTGCGCACGTGCAGCAGCACCCCAACTCTGGCACATGGATATACAGTGCCTAGTGGGTGCCTACCTACATGCCAACTTTCAGCGCAATCGGCCAAGTAGTTACCGAGATATTGCAACAATTACAAAACTGACACCTCTTCGTTTTGCACGTGGCACGTGCATAAGGGGTCACCCACATGCATCGGGAATAGTCCAATACTTGGTAGAAGGAATGAAGCTACCCTACAAAAATTACCGCGTGTAAATCGGTCAAGTGGTTGCTGAGATATAAGCCTCGCAAAAGCGTCCGGCCGGCCGCTCATACTCAGAAATTTCCGTTATTCTACGTAAGACTCCGCTCGCTTCTCTCGCTCCGTAATAATGTTTTATCTACTATTTAAAAGGACCAGGCGGTGCGGGGGACTACTGAATGTTGACTACTGAATGCTGAAACCATTTTAAAATATAATGTTTTATCTACTATTTAAAAGGACCAGGCATACAGCAAAGACCTGGCAAATGTTCGAAAATTAAAAAAGTTCAGCTGAAACATTCAAACAAAATTGAACCAAATTTCAAGCCTTGAGCCCTGCGCTCTTCTAGCTACATACCAAATTTTAAACCGATACCTCCTTTTTGGCCAAGTTATAGCGAAAGCTGTTTAAAATTAATGACGTCAAATTTTTAAACTCAGTCCAGCGGCCGGCGGGCCGCTGGACTGAGTACCGTGCGGCTGCACAGTCGGCAGGTCAGACTGTCGATGACCGGATTCGTCTGGCGTCTCCAGGAAGGCTGCCTTACACCGGTCGATGTTGCTGGTTGGCATCAGTCCGGGCGCTGGCGAAGAGGTCCGGTAGCGAACGAACTCTGTTGCTGGTTGGCTGGTTGGCTCCGAAGAACCCCATTGTCACAGCTGCCCACGCGGCCAGGCGGTCTTGAGTGGGGAGGGCGCCGCGTCGGAGTCTGCGACGGAGTGAAGTGAGAAGAGAAAGAGACATCGGGAGCCGTTTCTTGGCAGACGGCAGACGGGGCTTCTTGGCTACTGCTCGGAGGGCCAGGCGGACGCGTGCTGACAGCCCCAACCATGGCAGGTTATTGGCCACGTGCCAGTGTCGTATGCCAGCGAGGTGGGCCGTCACTGTGGCTTTGGACGCGCCGCGCAGGCAGAGGTGTGTCACATAGCGCAGAGTGGTGCTCTCCTCGGCAGGAAGTGGGTGAATCGCATGCGCCTGACAGAACTGGCGAAATTTCGCGATGGCGCGACGGTAGATTTCCTGGTAGCCGGCGCTAATCCAGCCCGAATCAGCCGTCGAGCCGCCGCGTCTAGATCCGCCAGGCGGAGGCCGCGGTACACTCTGTCGCCAGCGCTGCCAGGAAGGCCGTGAGCGGCCTCGGGAGCGGCGTGGCGGACGTCTCCGCCGCGGGATGGAGGCGGTGGAACCTCGCGACCTGGAACCGGGAGAGGGCATCAGCCGCGGCGTTCTCCGACCCATTGATGTGCGTGACGCGCAGGGCGAAAGAGTGTCGCGCAGCGGCGAACAGTGCCTGTCGTATGAGGGACATGAGACGCGGGTCTTTAGACCATCCCTTCTCCCACGCGCCGACGACACCGGAGTTGTCACAGTGCATGGAGATGCGGAGACCGGACCAATGGGAACCCCAGAGCAGGCAGGCCGCGAGAATGGGGATCATCTCGAGCCAGGAGATGGAGTCCGCCCACTCTGCGGTGGCTTCCAGCCAGGGCGCGGAGAACCATGCCGCCCCGCAGAACCCTCCGAAGCCCACGGTGGATGCGTCAGTGTACAGGTGCAGGTCGGCCGCGGGTGTCCAGGTGGGATGGATGAGGGGGGCGGTGCCGTTCCAGCCCGGGAGCATTTCGAGCCACCAGTCCAGATCGAGTCTGGTGTCTCGCCTGATCGTCACCCAGTGATGTGGGCGGTGGACAGAGTGAGCGGTGTTTAATAACCTACGAAAGAAACTGCGTCCGGCTGGAATACATTTTGTTGCGTGCACCAGTTTTCCCACTAGACTCAGCAGGCGCCTCTGACGGACAGTGCGGGAGGCTCGGATCTCTCGGAGGAGCGTGATCAGCGCCTGCAGTTTGGCTTGCGGCAGGGAGATGGTCATGTTGGCTGTGTTGAGGACGCAGCCGAGGAGTTCCATCTTTGTTGACGGAGCGCAGCACTTCTGTTCGGACAGAGGGACTTTGCACTGTTCGCAGATGGTCAGGAAGACGTCGTAGGCTCGCTCGCAGTCAGCTGAGTCGGCTGGTTCGATGAAGAAAAAATCATCGAGATAGTGGTGAATGTGCGGGTGAGCGGCGTGGAAGCGGGCTGTGATAGCTAGGATATCAGCCAAGTCGTTGAAAATTGCGCAGGCTGACCGTAAGCCGAAAGGGAGGCGGACGTCATAGAAGAATGTTGAATTCCATTGAAACCCAAGCAGCCAGCGCTGAGATGGGAGGACCGGGATCAGGCGGAAGGCGTGTTTGAGGTCGGCTTTTGCGAGCAGGGCACCACGGGGCCCTTGTGCGTAGATGTGCTGGATGGCTTCATCCATCGATGTGTACTGCACGGTGAAGGCATCTTTGTCGATGTGGGCGTTGACACTCAGGCCCTCCGGCTGGGATAAGTCGAGAATCAAACGCACGGTGCCATCAGGTTTCACTCGGGCTCCGAGAGGGTTGCAACGGAAAGGAGTCATAGGTGGCGTTGGGAAGGGGCCCATGGTGTGTCCCCTGGCGAGTTCTGCTTCTAGGGCGGCGGTTACGGCAGTGGGGTTGGCGCGGGCCGATGCGTTATTGGGGCGGGAAGTGGAGACGGGGGGACCGGTGTAGCCGATGTCGGCGCCATGCTCAAGGCGGTCGAGTACCGGGTGCAACAAAATGGAGGGAACAGCCGGGTTGGCGAGGTGCCGCAGCGCGGAGACATCGATGGGTGTGGTGGGGGGTGGGGGAGACGAGTCAATTGGGCCGACGGCGGCGATGTCGGAGCTTACCGCGTCTGGGTTTAGTGCCAGCGAGACCTCTGCTGTCTCGGCCCGGTCAGCGCGGGCCGATGGGGGATGGACCCTGGCTGGCCCGGGGCCGCCATCAGGCACTGTCGGGCTGGGTGCGGGCCGCGGCAGATGGTGCAGGCGTGCTGGCGCTTGCACGTGCCCCCGCTGTAGCAGCCGGCTCCGTTGTAGCGGAGGCACAGTTCGTTTGGGGCGCCCCCTGGGCGCTGTGCGGCGGGTCCGGCGTAACGGCTGCTGGCGGCGGCCGTTGGGGCGGCGGGTGGCGGGAGGCCGCCGGCCAATCCCGTGCTCTCCGTTAAAGGTAGTGTGCCACCTTTGAAAGATTTCCCATTTTATTTTTCCTAGGATAAGAAGCTTCTGTTTTTACCTAATATCGCAAAAAAAAAATCAAAAATGGGCCTGGAATAGTGCCTTTTTCGCCTAAAAGTTTATCGGTTTTTCGATATGTATAACAACTGTAGTGGGCTGAGCTGCAAACAGGCGTCGGCAACAATCGTGAATGCGGCGCACATGTGACAATAAGCAAAGGTCATTATAGAGTTACGACGTACGGGAATGAGTTATCAGCTGTCTAATCGTAGATAACACAATGTCGAGCCTTAAACTGTAAGCCTGTATTGGTACTGTTTCTTTTATTTGGCTGTCGAACATTATTTATGGTTTGAAATATGATTTTATGTAAAATAATTGATATGAAAAAGCCGTCTCTTAAGTTATGACCCCATTTCACCACACGCAAGTGGCAGAAATGACAATGATCAGCTGACGCATTTTTCTTGGCCGAAGTCAGAGCGCGCGGCCCGACGCACCACCACCGCACCACAAAGTATGAGCAGAAGTCGCGCCCAAAGCCAGGGCCCCGGTAACGTGAGGTAGCCGAGTCGTGGCAGCGTGCGCTGACCCAAGCCGGGGCCGCAGCTTTGGGCGCGGTCTACCGCATCCCCCCGGGCTATCACATGACACCGGGAGGACGCGCGGCCCCGGCTTGGGTCAGCGCACGCTGCCCCGACTCGGCTACCTCACGTTACCGGGGCCCTGGCTTTGGGCGCGGTCTACCGCACCACCTAACAGGCGTGTTCGAAACCGCAGGAGATGATGATGAACGGGTTTATCGAAACTTGATTGGATGAGCATATCGGTAATAGCGATTTCAGTGTGTGCATTTATTGTTCATAGTGGTGTGAAATGTGGTTGGGGTACGACCGACAACCCGTCGGGGCGAATTTCGCACTGGGGTACTCAAAATTTGAAGAATTTAAGACGTTTCCATGAGTTTTGAAGGTATGGATAAGTTCTAAAAATCCGGTTCTCCTTATCTGGGCCATTAACTCCATACGGTCCAGGAAAGCTGGCACACTACCTTTAAGGACGCCGCGTCATGGTAGTCGTCCCCGTATGTGGCCATGTGTGTGCGGGCTCGCTCATCCAGGTCGCGCAGCGCGCTTGTGGGCAGGCTCTCACCCCGGCTCTGGATCCAGAGTAGGTATGTTGCCCATTGCACCGCCGCGGCTGGAAAGAAGTACGTTCTATATGCGGCGATGGTGGTGACACCCCGCATGTAGGCCGCCGGGCTCAGCGGCGGGTATCGCGTCGGCGCAGCGCCCCGCGGTCCGTCCGATGGCGCGTGCGGGAACACCACCGCCTCTACTGAGGCCACCTTGTTGCGGTCGGCCAGTGTCTTGAGGGCTGTGGCGCTGACCGTCGGCAGCTTTAGGCCTCGAGGCGGTGGGGGCTGCTGAGACCGCCGGGGCACGATCGTCGCGAGCTCCGATACGTTACCAATAGTGTCATCCAGTGAACCGTACTGAACTGCGGTGAAATGTTTCGGAATGTGATCGTTCACCGAATCTCCTGCCGGGAACGACAAGTGATGTATGACTCTGTATGAACCGGACTTTTTGGGGACTAGACCGATAGGGGAGATCCTGGTGACCGCGTGATCAGCAGGTGAAAACGGACCTGCCAGCCTCCCGGCGCGCATCTCTGACACGATGTAGCTGTCGATGACGTGTGGGGCCAACTCGCAAGACGGCAGATTGCTATGCATTGGACCCGGAAGCAAGTCATCGCAGCCGAGTTTGAACCCGTTCGTAAATCCAGAAATCAAATAATGGCTTAATTCGGCGTCATAGCCTACGAGAAGTTGGCCGAGAACGTGCGGGGGCACCGATGACTGGGCGAGTGAAGGTGGCGTCGGAGCGCCCAAGCTACTCCTGCTTTGTGGCGGTGGCTTTACGCTCGTGGGTGGCTCGAGAAGGGCCTGCTCGCGTGGGGCACCGCTGGAGGGAAAGGCATAACAGGGTCGAAAGTTGCCCTGAGAGGGGCTTCGCGCCGGGAGTGAAGAACCCCTGGCCGCTCCTCCGACCCCATGGGCTACGGATTGGAGCCACATCGGCGACGACTCAGTCGTTTCGCCCCAGCGATGGTTGATCGGATCGATCTCCCGCGCTTTACGAAAGGTCTGATCGAAGTCCCTCCAGGCAAAACCTAAACCAGGCGCATTTAGCTGGCTGACCAGATACATGTGTTTAAGGAGGCCGACAGCCTCGGAAGGATATGCCTCGGTGTATATCGCCGCAAATTTGATAAAGGCGGCACTCCATGTACCGAACGAGCCGATGGCGCGTGGGGGGCGGGGGTTAGAGCGCAGCGTACCATCGACCAGTTGGAAAGTCGTACTGGGACCGTCGCTGATGTGCTCGTTGGGCTCCAGTAGGTGCCCAAGCTCTACGTATTTGTGCTCCAAAATTTTTTGACGCATGAGTGCAGAGACAGCATAGGTATTGAGTGGGTAATTAGTTGCCATACCTGGGGCCAGAGCATCATGGGCGCCCGGGAGTGCGTGTGTCGCCGGTCCGCCGGCGGCGCTTGTCTCCGGGCAGGCCGCGCTGGTGGATGGCAGATTCAGATTCAGATTCAGATTTATTCAAAAGAAGTCCACTCACCATGGCTTTTCACTCTTTCACGTCAGTTACAAGTACAAAAAGGACGAATTTAGGCCACATTCACGTTCCACACGCATACCACTCATACATCAACTTGTAGGAGTTTCCTACAGCCGCGCACACCTGCTGCGCAGGTGTCGCCGTGTCGGTGTGCCACCGCTTGTGTACATATCCGCGCAAACACACTGCGCATGTAGCACGGTGCTGGCCAGACCGTCTGGCCAGAAGCGTTAGGCGCATGCGCGCAGTTCAACGTTTTGTCTAACGTCCGTGTTTTATGTACAATAGTGAAATATGAAATTTTGTAAAGACACACTCTTCTACTCATCGGCACAAGGCTTTGGAGGAAGACGGAAGACGAGGAAGCGAAGGGCAACATGAAGAGCCCTGGTGGCTGACGAGTGCTCGGAAAGGAACACGCTTCCCGATCACCACGATCGGATGACTGTAAACTGGGACGACCGTCTCCCGCAGTTTACAAACTCACTCCGATCATCACTGAGGATCGACAGATCCGACGACCGCTCTGACAGCTCTACGGAACCCGGGCTCACAGGGATCTGCCCCTATACCGTTGAGCAGTGTCACGCCACGGTAACACATTCTCCGCCTACCGGATTCAGTGCGTATGTTGGGGCGGCTGAATAAATCGGCTTGTCTCGTTCTGTAGGTGTGCCTTTGGCTCGATCTCGGTCCAATAGTTCCACATAGGTACTCAGGCTGCTGGGTCACGATGACACTCGCCAGCGCACACACGGTGTGGTAGTCGATCAGCTGCTCTACCTTGAGCCAACGGAGCCGCTGTATCTCACCGCTAATATGGTCGAAACGGCGTTTCCCTGTCACTACACGGGCACAGAAGTTGACAATCTTCTGTACACGGTCGCGCTGGGTGACTCCGCATGAGCCGTAGACGGATAGGCAGTATCGAACCACGGACAGGACGAGTGCCTCAACAATCACCTTCAGCGTCTGTTTTGGCATGACATGGCGCGCATGAGATAACCCTATCAATATGCCTGTACACTTTCTTGTGATGTATGTCACATGTGTCTCAAAGCTGAGGTGGCGATCAATGAACACACCGAGGTTTTTAACCTCTCTCGAGACGGCTATAACATTGCCACAGAAGCGGACAACAACAGGCGGCAGCGTACGGAGCATCGCGGGTGTTCCAGCACAACCATCTGTGTCTTCTTGGTGTTCAACTTCATCCCGTTGTGACAGAACCAGTTGTACACATAGCTGAGTGCGTGTTCCATGCTGCTGATGATTCTCTGGATGTCACGCTTGCTGCCGGATACTAATAGCTGCGTATCGTCGGCATATTGTACAGTAGTGACGTCACTCGGCAGTCCAAGGCTCAAATCATTCGCAAACAGCATGTACATGATACAGCTAAGTGCACCGCCCTGGAACACACCGATGGTATTCTCCCTAGTCCTAGATAGCTGATGCCGTCCCCCAATAGAGCTCACGCGGACTTGCTGGGTATGGCCGTACAAATAGCTTCGGAACCAGTCCGTATCAGGGCCTCCTGCACCAGCTCTTGCACGAGCTGCTGCAGCTGGCCGGCGTCGGGCGGTACGGCGGCCGGGGCTGCGCCGGCGCCGTCTGGAGCGGCAGTCGCGCAAGCGCTACCACCGCCGTTGGACGATGTGTGGACATCTGGATAGTCGTATCCGCGGGTGGAGACTCCTGGGCTGCTGCGAGCTGCCCGCGAGGAAGCACGGCGACCGGAAAGTCGTCGCGCAGCCGGTGGTGTAGCAGCTGGGCGGTGGGCCGGGGTGCTGGCGGCGCGAGGGCGGCCTCGGGTGCTGGGGCCGCTGCTCGGCGCCGCGCGGCTGCTGCTGGCTGCCTGGCGGAGCAGACTGCCTCGGCGCGCCGGCTGCGAGACGAGTCGTCGCTGCCGTCCAGGGTCGTCCGCTTCCGCCGGGGCGGGCCCGGCGCGGGTCCGCAGTCTCGTACTCGGCATGATCGGCACATGGAAAGAAGAAGACATAAGTAGGCACGGCAGATTTATTCGAAACACAGTCGTGCTAAAGAAGGCGAGCAAACGATGCGTTGCATAACTCGCCTCTACATTGAGATGTCCCTCATATTAGATGATGCGCTGTGCGCTGATAGCTGCGAAAACATGTAACAAAAATGCGACCTGCATGTGAAACACAAGAACGGCTGTCGCGCTTATGGTGCCTATGGCCGAAAACATTGGCCTAGGGACGTGAGTAGGTCATCTCAAGCAGAGATGGCAGCGATATGGCTGATCAGGGTTTGGAGGCGCCGCCAGCCGTCCTCAGACCGGTGGACGCCGTCCCTGCCCAGGAAACCGTCACCCATCGGGAACTCGCACATTGCGACACAGGGAGCTGCCACCGGTCGGCAGAAGAGCCTCCGCAGGACTTGGTTAGTGAGCCGCCGACGGCGCCGATACACCGGCGCCGGTACGCTGCCGGGCCGGGACGCAGAGCGCGGCGGGATGGGTAAGCTGTGGACAAACCCCACACCGGCGGCGAGGAGGCCCAGCACGAGCTCCTCGTAATGCTGGTCGAGCAGCCGAGGGCTAAAATGTTCGTGCGCCATATCATTGCCCCCAATGATGAGGAGAGCGTCCTGTGGGCGCACGTGATGGGCAACACGAATTGCCCATCTCCGGAATTCATCGTCGGCGATGCGAGCGCCACGACGGCCGGCCGCTTGGGCGCCCTCGCGCAGCTGGCAGCGGGACGACGCCCAGTGGGCGTAGCTGTCTCCAATGACCAGTAGCATGGGACTGAAAGGAAAACCCGAGGACTTATCAGGTAAACGCCTGGACCGAACTGTGCAAAAGTAGGGCTAGAATGCTGAGCAATTAGCTAAGGAGGGCCCAGAAAAGGATGGAAAAAAACGTTTTCGCGCAAATATTCGCCGATGTTGATGGAAAAGAACAAAGATGGGGCCCATGCCAGGGGTGATCGACGGGCAAAAGAAAAAATAATAATAAAGGCCATCGGAACGGACGTCCGGAATGGCTGGGCGTAACACCGGACAAAACGACACATGCCGTCAGACCGTAACGTCGGCAGCCGGCCTTAGGGGCAAATATACTAGCCAGTAAACCGCTGCCCCTCGGGACAACGCCGAGAACCGGTGATAAGTCCCATTATCGACGCAGCAAGGAACTGCACCGACCAGCGCAAGGCTAGCAGCCAAGGGACCCAAAATGTCCCTAGCAACCTTTCCACGCTGGATAGGAGGGATGTGCGTCAGAAACAGTAATACCGGCTAGAAGGCCGTGATAGGCTAAAGGGCTAAAGGCCGAACGGTCAAATTCAAATTAAGACGGCGCAAGTCGTACCGCCAGAACAACACAGTATATGTGAACTGTGCACACGGTCTGGGACACAGGTGTCGACCGCCGCTGAGTGCGGGGCTGGGGCGGGAGACGGGCCTTGGTAGCTGCCAATAATATAACGTGGCAGTCGTAACACCGGCCCACGGCCGAGCGGTCATATTAAAACCGCATACTTTATACCGCCAGAACGACACAGTGTATGCGTACTGTGTACACGGTCTGGGATGAGAAGGCCGAATGCCGATGAAAACGTACCTAACTGTGTATGGCAGGGCCCAGCAAGGCATAATATGGCAGAGAATATCCCGGAGGCAGAATTAATAACGTGGGCAGATCTCGCGGTAGACACAGAATGAGTTACTGTCCGACGGATAAGCATCCGTGGCGAGAAAAACGGTGCTTGTACGAAAAAGCAGACTGTTCTGCCACAAGCTCTCACCTAAGAGAAAGCACGACCGTGCCGCACGCTGTCCAGTGAGCAAAAGAGCCTCTGGCGCCGCCCCGGCCGCCGCGGTGCGCGCGCCTGACGTCACGAGGTCAATCCTCGGAGCTAGAGCGTCCGATAAATGAGTGTTCGGGTACGGTGCCGGCCCGTCCCGAAAACTACCATTTATTTCAAAATTGTAACCCTCATCTTTCGCTCTCCTTTTCACTGACCATCACCGTTGTTCTCATTGGCGTCCTCTGTTGGCAGGCGTCCGTACTTGCATTGTCGTTAGAGGGACCAGAGCAGTACAAGTTAAGATATGAAAAATTCGCCACTGCTGTTATTTTCAATTGCGCGTGAACCGTGAATTTTCCATTAACCTGGTGCTCCAGCGTCTTATCTAGCACCGACCTGTGCTTAATCGGACCTTGTTCGCATCATGATAACCGAGCCCAGAAGCGCGGAACACTGTCCAAGGTCTGTATATTTACATTACGGCCCTGCACGCGTTCCAAACGGCCAGCCGCGGCCCGCGGATGTACCGCAGGTACGACGAGCCGCGCCACCGCCCAGAGACGCGGATGGCGTTCTCGGAGACGCCCGCCGCGGCCGCTGCGGCTGCAAAGCCGGTGCGGAGGCTGTGCGTGGTCACCTTTCGGCTTTCCCTTCTGGACCAGGCCGGCGTCTCGGAGCACGCTCTTTAGCCAACCCGCCGTGCAAAAGCGCCCGTCCGCTCGTGCGAGTAGGGGGCGGTCTGGAGCGCGTTCGGGGCACAGCCGTCGGTACCGTCCAAAGGGCGCTGACGGGGCAGATAGGGCCTTCCAGAGCCGGCAGGTGCACAACGGACCCGGCATACCGCTGTTCAGTCTTGTACGCTGGGATATACAATCGTAAACTAGCCGATCAGTGTAAGTACATGTTAAGGTCGTCAGGAGGGGTCCAACAGGGGTGCAGCATGGGGGCCGGCCGTTCCAGGCCGGGAGGAATGTGAGCCACCACTCGAGGTCTCGTTTGGTTTCCGTGTTGATGGTGACCCTGTGATTTGGATGGCGAACCGAGTAGGCATTGTCGAGGAGCCGGCTGAAGAAACTGCGACCGGCCGGGATGCATTTGGTGGCATGAACGAGCTTGCTGATTAGGCTGAGCATGTCACGTCATGTGCGCTTGCCCCGCTTGCCGCAGATCTAAACAGATTTAGGTCTGCGAGTAGCCCTCGAGCGATTTCTCCGCACGATGGAGGTGTTCCATGACTTTGTCGACCTTTTCAGGTCCGAGACTCCGAAGGCGTGGTTCAGAGCCTCTAGTCAGTTTGTCACGGCCAGGTGTTCTGAAGTCCTGCGGAAATGGTTTTCCGGGAAGTAGTGCTTGCATGTTTGATTTCGACGACACTCTATTCTTGACCGCTTTAAAACTCGTATTAAAAACACGAAGCCGTTCGTTGAGAGGTGCTAGTCAGGTAACTCGTTCGTTCTCCCGTTGTACTCGCATAGTGTTAATCTGTTTTGTTCCGCGCTGTCGTTCCACTGTATGTTTGTGTACATGTTTTCTCAACGGTGAAGGGGGGAATGTCAGGGGCATCGGGGCGCCCCTGCTACGGTGACGTCACCAATGTGACCTTGGCCGGTCAGGTGCGCCGGCCGGCGGCTGACCTTTGCGGGCAGTTGGAATACAGCAACCAAGGTGACCGCGTGTGTGAGCTGGCGACGGCCAGGGGCCGTGACAATCCTCATCGCTGTCCAGGTCGACGACCATCACAGCTGTCTGGGTGGTGTCGCCGCCTCTTCTGCTGGTGGATGCCGCCGGCTCGTCTTCATGGCGGGGCCGACCTTCCACTTTGGAAGCCGTTTACAATGGCCGCTGTGGCACGATCAGAGAGACACCATCTCTGTCGGTAGCCAGTGCTGTGTTCCGCAGATCGTCTGTGCGGCGCTCGCCGCGACTTCCATGAACGACTCGTCCGACATACATTGACTCACGTCAAATCACAGGTTCCCGACCTGTGCGCACGGCTGCAACGCTGCATCGCAGAAAGTCTGGAAAGTTGCGTAGATTTTGACGACTACCGAATAATGAGCTGTGTTTTACTGGCGTTCACCCTGAGAGCCTTAGCGCAAAACCAGTTGTTTAGTGACGCGAGCATCCTCCATGCGCGAGATGAGAAATCCGAGGTCCCGAGCTCGACCGCCAACCAATACTTATGCGCCATCGGCATATTGAAGTACTACTGCGTCATCTGCGTATAACGATAAATTGTTAGAGGAGATAGTGAAAAGTAGCGGCCCTAATGCAGAGCCCTGAATGACACCCATAGTGTCTATTAGAAAGAGGGACAGCACTTCACGTTCAGACCCATCCTTCAAGGACGTACTCTGAGTTTGTCCATGAAGATAGGCGGCGAAACAGAAAATTTCGACGCCGTCAAAAAACGCGTAGAAGTTTAAACTCGGTTTCAATAGCACTCTTCACAGCAAACTTCTTGCAAAATGGCACAACGTTATTCTCGATTAAAACATAATCTGATACTGACATACACCGATTTACCACTTATCTACAAATACATGCACATGTACACGAAATGTCCTGGAAAAGCGTGCAGAACGCCTACACACTACATGGCCAGTGGCCACTGTCCTCACTCACCGAGTTGTCCTTGTGAGGCAGGCACACGCTCGCGCACGATTCGGACTACCACCTCATACCCGAAGCGATACGCTTTTTCCACAAGGCCCTTGTCCGTCGTTTAAAAGAAGCGCTCACTTCTGATCTTCTGAACGCGGACTTCAGAGCGAATAATCACGTTTGCATCTCCAATTTCACTGCTCACTGTCCTCTTTCATTCTGGACGTTTGAGCGTGACGTGCTGCATCGGATCATTGAGATCATCTGAGGTTGATCTGAGGTCTTGTCTTTGAATAGATGTCGGTCTGCGATATCAATTTTGATCCGAAAAGTTTTGCTTGGCATCTCACGAAGAGGAAAACGCAGACTTTTGAAAATGGTATCCTGAATTTGGTCTCAACGAGCACGTAACTAGCCGGTAAATCTCTGTGCTGAAGCTGATGATGTCCTTTGCCCCCATAAAACTTTGACATAGGTATCGCACTCATCTGGAGAGGAAACCCCCATTGCCACACAAGAAAAGCTTCCTTTGAGTCAAACTACTCTGTTTGGCTTGCCAGTATACCGGCCTTCACAAACACAACACCCTCATCAATAGAGCTCACCTTCAGAGGGTCAACATGGCTTGACAAAAACGCCTTCCATGCATCTAGAGACTTGAATCCTTTCACTCTATCTGAAGTGAATGTGCCTGCCGTGGATATCAGATATGCAAAAATGTCCGGGAACAGCAGGCGGGGCAGCTTCTCAAAACTGACAGAGACCCAGTAGGTCTCATCAATACCGTGCAGATCCCGAAAAAAACTTTCCCCGACACGAATCTTCTCTTAGTAGTTGGTATCGCCTAGTCCATCACGAAGAAAGCTCTCAAACTTCGGAGAAAAAAAAAACGATCACGAAATAACCAAATCTCGCCCGACACGCCGTACTGTCAGGCTGTAAAGCCGCACGCACTGTTTGTTTTTGTTTTTGCGCCCGGACACTGCGACGTCATGGCGGCCTCACTGGCCTTGGTCGACCCTCTTTTTTGCCTTCAGGGCCGCGCTGTTTTCGTCGTTTATTTTTCGCCTGATAACGTCCTTTATTTCGGACTCAGGCATCTTCAGCCGGTTGACCAGAAACGCTAAAGAAGAAACAAAAAACATTGATAGAGCATTCAGTTTTGTTAACTCACTACCATTCACAATAAATGAATAATGATAAACATCATGTTTTCAAATTGCTTTTTTACCAGCTATTTATCATTTACATTTTTCAGCATTATATTTGTATTAATATTTATCAGCAATGCTAATTTGCTAATAATCTTTGAAAAGGCGGGTATCTGTGTTACAGTGCAAACAAGTATTTTTGTTGTTAACTGTCTGATACCAAAAATGGCATAAATATTACATCAATAAAGCATAGTTGTAAAATTAAAGACTATTTTTCTCCTGAGTCACCCAGTCCTTATTGGATCATACCGTCCGATCACCAGGTATGGCTGGCTGATGAACAATAAGGCTAAACATCACTGATAACATCGCGAAGCTTCCCTTGATCAAGTGCCGGTCTCGTCGGCTGCTCCAGCCCCTTATTCTTGTTAAGGGGACAGGCTTGTCCCCTCATGGAAGAGCTGTCCAGCACCTCCTTTCCAAATACGGCCATCATCACGTCGCGAATGGCCTTCTTTTTGTCATCGAAGTTAATGAGACAAAAGGCCGCAGTTGTGATGGCCGTGGAGTGCCCGATGGTGACCTGGCAGAACATTAACAAGTCACAACGCAGGCATTCCGAATCCGCTTTGCCAATAACACACAATCCTAAAACTACCCCATGAGAATCTTTCTGCACCATGGGGGCAATACATCTTTACTTCGCTCTAAGCTTCACCGGCCGGAGGAGAACACTTGCTGTCCCCCCCCCCCCCACACTGCTTTTCTTTGCGACAGCTCGGGCCACGCGTCTTCGTTAGGCAATTTAATAGACAAAAAAGTGTTATACAACTCAGCACTAATTCATGAGAAATGAAGCCGGCAATGATTGATAAGGTGAAGGTACTAAATGGAGATGGACATGTCTTCCATGTCCATCTCCATAACCCATTGAGTGCACACAAGAAGAAAGAGCACCGAACAGCCAAGATTGCAAATATTTACCATTTTCACGTCATGGTGAGTTGGCCGCCTCTTGGGAGTTGTTTCGGGGGCTTCGGTCCGACTCGTCTACGGCATTGACAGTGGACGACGAGCAGTCGTCGATTGGTGGTGGGAAACTCCCGCCTCGCTCCTTGGGCTGGCTGTCGCAAGAACTCATATGTCGCAAGAACATATCGCACAATGTGTTGCAGATAGTTAAAAGTACATGATATTTACCAATTAGGATATTTACTGTTTTCCATCATACCGAGGTGACTATAAAGTCTGGTATTCACATGGAAAGTTCCTCAAAATCCGTTAGAACTGATATCGACGGTACTGCCACCTGTTGTGAGAATTTGAAGCTCAGGCCCGGCGGGTGTCTGAGTGTACTCGGAAAATCTTCATCAGAAACCGGGGAATTGGAAGTAAAGACACAAAACTCGCTGTGTGAGCGCAGAATTAGTGTCTTGTTTTATATTAGGCCCTTTTGATGTGCTCTTCAGTCACTAACAATAGAATGATGTCTCCAAAAGTGCGAAATTCATAAAAATCTGTCCTTTTTCATCATGTTTGATTTGAGGCGGGCTTTTAAGTATCGAATCTGAAAAAAACAGCATGTATGTGCTCAGCTCGATGAGACACGTCGATTTAGAGACGGAAACATTGTTGATATATATCAACACTAAACACTGCAGTCTGCAATGTGAACACAAGTCAAGTCAGCTGCATACTATAGCTATTCGTCGTGTGACGTCACCAACATCACTGTGACATTCCGAGGAACAGCTGGGCCGTCTCAGCTTTTGGCTGGTTGTCGCGACACTGAACACATTCTCACTGTTGGGTGGGGCTCCATACCTAGAATAGCGAATACACTTCACCCGAGGGGGCGAATGCTGACAGATTCCTCCAGTGCGCTGATTATTCCACCAGACCTCTTTTCCGGGAGGTCTTTTGGTCGTTTGCTCTTTTTCTCTTTTTGCTTTGCTCTTTTGCGTCTGTTTCCGGGAAGTTGAGGCTGCAATTCCGGTGAACTGCCGACACCAGGGATCAGACCGGCACAGCTCCGGACCGTTCCGCCCTACCAGAAGCTCTTTGGCAGCGTTCGATTGGTTTAGCTGTCTATGAGCACCGAAGGCCTCCTGAATCACGCTTCCCATGCTTTCGACCACGCTCTCAGGTGGACTGATGAGCCATAGCCGAATCACGAGTCCGATGAACGACCGAAGGTCGGGGATGGCATCCTGCTTGCTCTGCAGAACCTTCAGAAGAGCTCTTGCTCATCTCTGCGTCAATGACTCAATTATGATTATATTATGAGAATATGAGACACTTATACAGCAGATACAGATACGAATGCGGATACCAAACAGAGGAAAGCAGGACGATGTAGCGATTGAAAGGAAAACCGATGCTCACGGACACGTCTTCTTATGCTTTGACACTAGAAGACTTGCCCCGTCGATATTCGACTGCGTCTGTTTCCGTTCCGTTTATCGTGTTGCGCTGCGAATAGAGCAAATTCCGAATGTTTCCTGCACAGGGTTTATTGTATGAACCGGCTAACGTTTATGAAGTAACAACCCGATTACCAGTAACGACCGGACAGCCACCGAACAAGTCGATCCAACAAAGCGGGGAAGCGGGTAGGGCTGAAAGGCGCAAGAACACCGTACCGGTGCATGAGCTACTGGCAGCCAAGGCGGTCACCCCTGGACTGCCGCTCCGCGACCCGCTGGCGATAGGTGAAGCTCATCATCCCAAACCAGCGGGCACAGTCGTCCACTAGAACATGGCGCTTCCCGAGCTTCTTCGTAAGGCTCTTCCCCAGCGAGATGAACTCATCCGCCTCGGCCGCCTCGCACACTTTCCGGTCCAGGAGGTAAGCGGCCGTGTGCTCCCAGGGCAGCAGCCGATCCATGAAGAAGCGCGGCAACGCTCCCAGCAGCACGGGCGTCGACACCGCCCGTACCGCTGCCAACACTGCGCGGATGGCGTCCTCCAGGCTCCCACGAGGCACATCGGCGAATCGATTGGCGCCGGTCTGGCGGTCGTATGCCTCGTTTCCCGACAACCATATGATGACACGACCGCGAATCATCCCCAGGGACGCCGCCGCGCGTCGCCAGGCACTCAGGTCGTCATGTAGGTGCGCCGCCATCCTGTGCCAGGTGTTCCCACCTCGGGCACGGTTGAGGACGAGATCACACATTACACATCCTACATCCTACTTTTGGGATCACACATTACACATTGAACGTCACTGTCAAACGGGATTGGTTTGATAAGGATTTACATGTTAGATATGAGAAAAGCGAATACGCTTCACCCGCGGTGGCGACTGATGACAGATCCCTCCAGTGCGCCGATTATTCCACCAGACCTCTTAGGGGAGTTGAGGCCGCAGTTTTGGTGAACTGCCGACACCAGTGATCAGACCGGCACAGCTCCGGACCCTTCCGCCGTACCAGAAGCTCTTTGGCAGCGCTCGATTGGTCCAGCTGTCTATGAGCACCGAAGACCTCCTGACATACGCTTCCCATGCTCTCAACCACGCTTTCTGGTGGGCTGATGAGCTGGAGTTGAATCACGAGTCCGACGAATGGCTGAAGGTCGGGGATGGCATCCTGTTTGCTCCGCAGGACCCTCAGAAGAGATCTTGGTTATCTCGGCGTCAATTATGATTCAATTTTGAGATTATGGATGATTCCTAATTTATAATCTTGTCAGTGTCAGCCATTCTAAGCATGAGTTTAACACTCAAATAAACAATGCGAACTTCGAAAGATAACATATTTATTTACTGAAAGCGCACCACTGAACGTGTATTGTTAACCGTGTATCGTCGGTAAGAATTCGCAGTGCTCTCAATCAGCCACACGAGAGTTAGCGCCAGCAGGTATCGTTACTGTGTGAAAATATGTTTTATCCTACTTACTTGTTTGGATATGTGGCTCTGCCATTCGTCTACTCTTCAGCACTAGTCCGACTCTCTATCGCCTCAGCCCCCGCTCAGCACCGCCCTACAGACAGCGTTTACACATCGAGGTGTTATTATTAAGGCTAGGGAAGCGCAGGCAATCAACATTCACAATCCATTCCCTCTCTGCTTACACTCAACCTACGGCCCAACCAGCGCGCCATCAGCGCGGCTGGTTGAACCCGTATCAGTACTTACATGTTTATCACTTTCACTGCACTTACACACACTAGAGCGCCCAGTGGCCTCGGTGTCTCGGCCGACGGGTCAAGATGACTGGAAGACGAGTGAAGGCTGTAGACTGCCGGCTGGAGACTCTGAAGACTCCCCCGAACCGCCGAGCGCACGCTTTTTATATGGCGATGCCACGGCCAACCTCGCCCCTCCCCAGTTCGCCGTCGGGAGGAGGGGCTACGCGGCACCACCATCTTGTCGTCCAGCTGAGCGGTCCAGGGAAGGGGTAGCCTCAGGCCCTCGGCAGGCAACCCAGCCCAGACGCGGTCCTCACCCCGGGCGCTCCTCGTCGCGTGACTCGCCCCACCGCTCGGGCTGGCTGTACCGCTGCCTCTCCTTCTTCTCCTCCCTCAGCCTTTTTTTCATCCTCATCATCTCAAGCTTTTTCTCCCTGCGCACAAACCTTACTAGGATCGGGTCACCTCTTTTGCCCTTAGATTTCACTCTGTGGGCCGTACTGACGTCCTCCTTTCTGATGTCAACTCCGAGGTCCTGCCCGAGTTTCAGAACCCTTTCCAGCACGTTCTCGTTTTCAGTTGTGGGGAGGCCGACAATCCTGAGGATCTCTCTTCTGCTGTATTGTTCTAATTTGTCAACTTCAAATTTGTTTCGCATCATGAGGTCCGATTCTTGTTGGCGGTTTTGGCTGGTGGTGGGTTGTTTTTGTTTGAGTTCCTGGATCTCCTGTAGAATGGCTTCATGTGAGGTTTTCACGACAGCACTGATAACTGATGTCAGAATTGGCTGTAACAGAGCCAGGACTCTCGCCACTATATCACTGTCTCCTTTGCTGCCACCAGTTTTGCCGCGGTTGCTCTTCGGCGGGGAAGAGATGCCATTCTGCTTGCTACAGTTCTGCAAGGCGAATCGCTCTTCTTATTCCCAACTTGTTGCAGTTGGGCTGTGACGAGCTTATTCATCTTTGTTGTCATGCCGTCCGCCCTGGCGCTGCCGGCTCACATAGTCTTTCGCCAAACGACCTGATTATAGCTGTTTGGCAGTTTCGAGTGTCTGCAACATTAATAGTCATCATTGTTTGCTGTTTGACGGTTGACCGGCTACTTGCTCAGGATACGGTGTTGTATATAATCCTCGCAACCAAGGCTATGTAAACTAGTGGTGTCAATCGGTTACCGAAAATTTCGGTTACCGAAAAGATATGCTGACCGATTCGGTAATCGGTCGGTCAGGCCCCCCAAAAATCGGACACTTTCGGTCACCCTGCCAGTGAAACCATTTTCAAAAAGAGAAAGTATTCCATTTTTGCCTAGTTAAAATGAAATTTATTGGGATGTTAATGATAAAGAGTTGCAAACTTTCCCCCAAAGGCTACAAGAGATGCCACATTTTGGCAACTTCAGTAGCCTTCACACCCAGCAGGCAGCAGCCACCCATTGTCCAACCACAACGACAAGCAGGCTGATTTTGACTCAGTTGGCCCCACAAGTACACACAATTTTGAAACTCAATTCCAGTCTTACTGTTAAAATATCACCTGTAATCAAAGAAGTATTGCCTACAAAAATCATTATACAGTCATCAAAAATGCAAGGACAAAAAGAACTTGAATTACTGAAATGTGTTTCCGAAGGCTGGCACTTACCTAGCACTTAGCAGTGAGCACATAAACATTTCACAGATGTTCTACTATTCCACATTCTCCTTAAATATTGCAGCTACCAACCAAATGTTTGAAATCTAGATGACCACAACATAAAACATAAGAATCTTGATAAAAACTACAGATTCGCCCATGTCCGCTTTCTGGAATCTTCCACATCATCTCCAAACACAGCTTATAAAGGATTTCGAAACAGATGCGCCATAACAGAGACTTTAAACCAGCTGATTAAGTTGCTGCAAAAAAGGTTTTGGGTTGTTACATGCTGCCTCGTGAATGATTTCATTGTTGTAAATGATCCAACACGATATTGAATTCTAATGAAATCAACATTGTGAGTGTAATTCACTACAAGAAAATTAATTTCCCTTCAATAATTCACCCAAAAGGGCATATAAATAAATTAAATATTACGTCATCATCTTACATCCTTTCGTTAGGGAAGAGAGGATATTAAAAGTCAATCCTTGGTTCTTCTATTATTTTGCGCAACTTTGTACTAATTTTGTCTGCATATTGTGTTTTCTTGTAAAGATAAGACAAAGTGCCAGTTTATTGAATTTTCATTTCATTTTTGGGAAGAAATTCAGGCTCAGAGCAACCTAATACCTGCCTTTTCAGCTGGATTTACAGTGTCAAATTCTTTGTAGAGTATCTCAGACCACATCTCAAGACTCAAGGCCAGTTTCCAAGCAGTGTTGATGTGTTTTGTGGTGTTTTGATTCTGCCTTTTCTCTTAGGGAATGTTGTCATGAACATACCTATTACCAACCATTAGACTCACTAATTGATCGTGCTTTTGCAACATGAATGAGTATTCTTCCTTACATAGACCACAGTAGATTCTTGACATTTCTAATTAACCAAATTGAAATCTGTGAAATGCTGAGGTCCATGTGTTCCTACCCTTAGCAATGTAATTTCTACCACAAAATGTATTTTGCAGTGGCTAAGAATTGACTAAACTTGAACTGAAATGCCATTTCCTATTATTTTCCATCAGAATTTACCAAATATTTTAATTTTTGGGTAGAGGAATAACAAATAGAATTTCGGTCAAATTTCGGTCAAATTTTGGCTTGGGATGTTATCGGTCGGTATTCGGTCGGAAATTTTCCCAAAATTTTGGTTTCGGTCGGTATCGGTCAGACATTTTTTGGAAAATGACATCACTAATGTAAACCCTCGCAACATAGGTAGCTAGATATGTGCCATAAACTGTATAGTAGTACCTATTTAGTACAAACTTTGATGTGTGTATAGTGGTTGTGATTCAAGCACCGATGTTCTTTCCCTTACCCCGACATGGGGTCGTGGAACAAATACATTCATTCATTCACTCACTCATTCATTCATTCATTCATTCATTCTGGGCGCCGTCGCCGGGCAACCGTGCCCTTGGTCTACTTGTCAGGGTCAACTGGTCCCGAGCCGGCTCCGGCGAGGTGCGCCTGTGCCACCTCTGGCGGCCCCGCGGCTCGATGTGGCGATGTGAGGGCGGGCCGGTATCGCGAGTTTTCCACAACTGGTTTCCGCCTTAAATCTGACACGGAGGGCGATTTGGGGGAGGGAAGGTGTGGGAGTTGTAGGGGAGGAGTCTGGTTGTCTAGCTTTGGACTCGGCTCTGGATTGGGAGCTTCCAGAAAGTCTAACGCGGCCCTAAAAGAAGGAAAAAGCATTGGGTTTCTGTGTAACGAGTAAAATGGGTTGCACAACCTTAAGGCAATATGACGCTGCCCAGCGACTTCAAACTCAGCCGACACTCACACTGCTCCAAACCGACCTCATCAATGCAGCGTGTTTCTACTTGTCCCCATCAGACCCACTCTAGTTACTGGCTAGGTCAACTGCACTGCATCTTTGACCTCCTTCGGAGCTCTGCTCTGCTGATTCAGCGAGTGTATCCAGCAAGAAGGTCCTGGATACACACTTGTTTTACTTGTACTATAAAGTTATGGGCGCAAAATGACCTTGTCGGCGCGCCCTTAAGCCCCATTAAACAAACAAACAGAATGAAACTCGTCGGGGTCTATCCCGGCGTTCACCCCCACATCCCTCGGATATAACAAGTCTAAAATGAGCCGCACTTCGCCGGTAGGTTTTTTTACGCGCACTCAACGGGTTCACCACCATGTTCGATAATAGTGGGACACGGAACGGTCCCCGTGTTGAGCTGTCGGGCTGCCGTCATCCCGGCACGGCACCGTTCGGCGGACCGATTGTTTGTCGCGAAACGGCCTCGCACTGCACCTCGGTATCCAATGTTAGCTCCGTCGCGGAACTGTCATGACTGCTTCCCTGGCATCTGGGCTAATGAGAGGTTTTTTTTTTTTGCTCGGCCAGCCTAACGCCAGTCTCGAGCGGTGGGACAGTTAACCCGGCAATTTTGGCCGGGATGCAAAAGTTACGTTAAACCGGTTTATGTTAACCCGGGAGCAAATAACAACGTGGGAGCCTATCTTAAGGCTGAAACAGACTCTTTCCGCGTTCAGGAAATCGCATGCGAGAGCCTATTCAAATACATAATAATTCTTCCCGCATCAATCGCATCCGGGAGGTGCGTGCGATTGATGCGAGCGTGCTTCCATGTATTTGAATAGGCTCTCGCATGCGATTTCCTGACTGCGGAAAGAGTCTGTTTCAGGCATTAGGTGTAGCAAAGCCAACGGAGTACTTAGTTGTTGCCGAAGTGCCGAAAGAAGGTGCTGGAACCGAAAACACAACATTGGTTTATGTATTTGTTAACAGTCATACGCACAGTCATACTTGTGCAAGGTGTCAGTGTTCGGTTGTGGGGTGTAATAGCCAGGGAAAAAGTTCTATGAACTGAAAAACCCGGCGCCTATTGCAAAGGGAAAAACCCCGCGCTGAAGCCAAAATAGCGCAGGGAAAAAACCCTGTATCGTTTAAGCTAATGTGTAGGAGGGTGACGAAGAGGGAGATGGGAGACGTTTCCGCGCGGGGAGGGACACCCGGAGTCGCCTAGCAGTCAACGCTTCAGCCCCCAGTCGGTGTTGGCGCTGCGACGGTTGTTGGCTCGGGGCCTTAACCGGAGCGCGCAATATGGAGACCGTCTATGCAAGGAGGGATAAGAAGAGGAACAGGGAGGTGACTCCGCGCGGGAAAGGGCACCCGGAGGCCAGGCAGTAAAAGCTAAGCCCCCAGTCGGTGTTGACGCTCAACGATCTCGGCCCAATCGACTGATCGGAGCGTGCAATATGGAGTCACCTAAGTGTTCCGCGGTGCCGCGCCGCCGCCGCCGTTAACGCGCGTGTAAATCACAGGTGATTAGGCGAGATCGACGATTCAACGGAGCAATTAGTGCGAATGAGAAGCGGTGGGGGAGGGGGGGGGGGACAGGTGCGCAGAATCGCGTCCAGCTGCCCAATGTTGATATGATGCCGGCGTCAGACTGCTTCACGCGCCGCTGCCCGTCCTTATCCTCATTATCGGAGCGCTCCGCCGCGGCCCGTCCCTCCCGCCCCGCCCCTCCGCGACAGGAGGTAGCCACGCCTGCGAAGCCGCCGCGGTGCCCGGCGCCTGTCGGACCTTGGAAGGCGGAGATGTGGTCACGTGATCCACAGGTTCTGCGTCGCGGGTGGTAGCGCCCCGCCCGGCATGTGATCCGGCCAACACGTGAAATAAACCGCCAGGGCTTGAGTCTATGGGTTTTACTTTGTTCATTGCTCGCAGTCGATGACCCAAGGCAGTTGTAGATGGTGCTAGCCAATTACCTACCGTAATAACTGCAAGGGAAACACACACACACAGGGTGCAACCCGTCAGTATCACTCGACCGAACGGGCGCCCGATGGTATGATTGCTGCCGATCTTCCATATCCTCTTCTGAAGACGACGAAGCCGTGGACGGGGACGGCTCTTGTCGCTGGCTCGGTGTCTCTGTCGTGTTACCTCCGGTCCGCTAATCGTGATTCAACGTCCCGTTCATGCTTGATGAGGACCCCGCCACCGCCGGTCCCACGCAACTGCCGCGACCAGGATGGGCAGAAATTCGAGGAGGGTCATGGAAGGGGCACTGTCAGCCCCCACGGGTGCCGGCCGATCGGCGGCCCACCACTCTCGCCCCCATACTGCCCCCTCGCGCTCCGCGAGCTGTCGGTGCTTAGCGTGGGCCCGTTCATTGCCTCGGGCGCCCCTGGGAGGATTGGAAATGTTCCGTTCCACTGAGGGGCGAAAACGGCCCGCCACCGTAAGTAGCGGCTTTGCCACCGAGTGCGCCTCATCCAGCCGCCGCCGCAGCAGGCCTCGCCCGGGGGGCACGCACCGGAAGGCGTGACCCAGAACACCAATGAGGCACAGGAGTTCCCGTCTCGTGGCCTTTGCCTTCCCGACCTTCTCGTTTCCCGTCTCAACCTTTGCCTTTGCCTTCCCGACCTCCGATCTGACAGTTTTGGAGACGGCCGCCGCGTACCGCATAGTGGACCTGTTCCTGCTGCAGACCGCCCCGGGGAGGTGCAAATCGTAACCCCAAGTCGGCCCCCTCGCGAAACCGCCGCGTGACGAGCTCGACCCGTCCTGGCGGGAGCCCTAGATCGAGACAAGCCGCTTCTAAGACGTCGACCTGGACGGGGGTGGGTGCCAGCCCCCCCCCCCGAGTCTGTCGCTGCGCTCACAGCCGGCCTGCACAGATTGCGAAGCAGCATGTGGGGCATGCCTGCCTGGCTTTATCATCAAGCAGTGAGATGGGAAGCCGGGAGCACACAGGGTGTTCACTTCAGAGATAGACGCGTGCCACTGCACAGTCCGTCAGAGGCGGACAGATTGCGAAGCAGCATGAGTGGGATGCCTGACTTTATCATCAAGCAGTGAGGTGGGAAACCGGTAAGCTAGCGCCCCGGAAGTCAATAAATGGAATACTTACATCTTATCCATGACTCCCATTTTCCTCTAGCCCAAAACCAGAGTTTTTCAGACGCACAGGAAGGCCCGGATGCATGGAGCTCATGTGCATGTGCCTTTTCAGGCTTCTATGTTCGCTATTGAACCTGCAGCCTTCATAGCCACACTGCACCTTCCTTCTACAGGCGATGGATGGCCTGGCCATACCATGTAGATGGCGAACCAAAGCAACGGAGACTACCTTCGCGACAAAAATCAGAATCCACAGGCCACTGCAACTCTAAAACTTTTGCAATGTCAGGATGAAAAGGGGACGGCCGCTAGGGAGGGAGAAGTGCCCTCGGGCATCTGCTCAATTTTTGAGCACGTGATAACTATTTCTCCGTTCCGCTGCGCTTGCAAATGCATGACTGATGAATATGGGTCTGTGTATTCGTACGTTTGTACACCCGTCATGCACTTTGGGTGCAGATTACGCTTACACAGCCAGCAATGCATGGAAACACAGTACCACAGGCGGCGGCGGGGTGGCGGTGGACAATCGGAAAGACAAGAACGCTGAACAATGTGTAGGATCGGTGCTCGCGGCACGGCGTGGGCGCACAGACTGAGCCAATAGTGTTGGAGCCACACGGCAGGTGTCGCTGCAGTGGCGCCCGCGGACAGAGAAAGTTTTTGCCGCACGACCCCGTAGGTGTCGCTCGTCAAATGCATTTCTCCGTTCCGCTGCGCTTGCAAATGCATGACTGATGAATATGGGTCTGTGTATTCGTACGTTTGTACACCCGTCATGCACTTTGGGTGCAGATTACGCCCCAGCCCAGATGGCCCGCTGCAGACCCGGTGCAAGACGACCCCCAATCAGCTGCGGACCTGCGGTCCGGTCGCCGGGCCAAAGGCCGCTAGGCCACGGTCACGGTCAGCTGACGACACGGCGGGTGAATCAACCGGGCCGCCTCACGGCGCGGATGACGGTTACGTAATGACACGCCCGCGCCTGCGCCGCTGGCGGCCACGTGGCTACCAGCAGTTGCTGTCGCTGCCGCCGCGGCGCCACCAGCGCTGGAGGTGTCCACACCTACCGCTGACGTCACGATCACGCGATCGCTGGGCAGAGGTCACACGATTGCTGCTCGGACCCGCCAAGATGGCGTCAGGGTGGCTTGGCCTTGGGTGCACAGAGACATTAGGTCATGCGCGTGGACAGGGCGATGAATACAACAAGATACGAGGCTAGCAGTCTGGTGGCAGCATAAGACGTAACTCCCTGAATTGCGGCACGAGCGTAACTGCGTATACGGTCGCCGGCGCAAACGCGCTATGGCCGACGACGCGATCGCGGGCCGCGGCGCGCCCCTGCGGCCGTAGGGGACACCACAGTTGTCGGTGGTGCAGGAACCTGCGGCAAGGGCCCTAAGAGGCAATGATAGAAAAAAAAATATAAAACAGCCAGCGACTGGTACTTTGGTCTGGCAGTTCCTAACTGAGAGCCGGCTGCCAGTGCCGCGAGCCCACTGGGCGAACATAAACATACGACACCACGGCCCAGCCAGGCCATCTCGGCGTAATGCACCCACCACGTGGGGAGAACTCACCAGATGTGGTCCAACTACAATCGGAAAGACAAGAACGCTGAACAATGTGTAGGATCGGTGCTCGCGGCACGGCGTGGGCGCACAGACTGAGCCAATAGTGTTGGAGCCACACGGCAGGTGTCGCTGCAGTGGCGCCCGCGGACAGAGAAAGTTTTTGCCGCACGACCCCGTAGGTGTCGCTCGTCAAATGCATTTTACATTTTGAGCAAATATAAGGCCTTAAATTAATATTCGCCCTCAAAGTTGACTAACGTAAAATAAATATTTTACTCCGTTTTTTTTTTTTGCAAAAAATGTCAACTTTTTAAACAATGCGGTAAGTTAATAATACCCCGTGATCGCTATCGGCCTCAACATTCCCCGAGGCTAGGTACCTTTTCTTAGAAACTACCGATGTACGCTGTCAAAGCCATTGCGTCAAGGCTGCGTGATAAAGTACCGATTGCCCACCGATTGCCCTCTATCAGTATGTTGGTGTAAGATATTTGCTCAGTTTTTTTTATTCATTTTCATGTTAGATTATCCGTACTCAAATTGCAAAACAAAACTTTTAAAAATTGTTTTAGCCACTATAACTTACACATTTCTTTTTAGAAAGGTAAAATATGATTACGAATATTAATAATTACGTCACTTTCCTCACAAATCTACCGCTTATATTTTTTTCGAGATTTTCCATAAGAGTGTTGAGCTTATGAGCAACCGAATGAAAATGACCCTTCATTTAGTCAGAGACCGGAGGTGTGCGCCCACAGTCTCCCCTCAGCTCCCCCCATAGTCCGATATGCAGGAGAGAAGTCAATGGTGCCAAAATCTAGCGTGAAGCGAGCGCGTCGCATCGACAGTGTCGAGCCCGATACATAAATCAAATTAACTCTGCTCATACGTGCCCAAAAACATCCCAACCATTTACACTTCGAACACTCGCTCTAGCCTCTTTTGGACCTTTCCGTAGCCTTGTCGGCTAAGGTGGACGCCATCTCTGCTGTACCAAGTCTTGGCGACATCCAGCCGGACGACGTGCTGGCGGCGCCGTATGCAGGTCAACGTGCGTCCGAGATAGGGGACGAATTCCATTCCAAATTCTTGCGCGGCTCGTTTCAGCCCGCTGTCCGCCCGGAAGGCAGCGGTGTCCTCATATCGCCGCTCGGCGTCCGCCCACAGAGGCGCGTCCAGTGGGCGGCGGGCAGAGGCGTCCCCAGGAAGGGGCACCCCACATGAGAAATGCCTGAACTGTGTTTCTTGACCGCTGTATCGACGTCTCCGGCGGAGAGAGTGCGGGTGGACCGCCACACCGCAGATATTCGTGTGCCCTTCAGCACCTGCCATCGGACTGACACACTTTGTGGTTGGAGCAGAGACAGACCTCGTTTGAGCAGGCTCCGCTGAAGTGATGTGTGTTGCAGCAGGGTGCGCCGCTGGTGGCGCTGACGGCGGCACGAGCGTGGCAGAGCCGGCGGCACGAGCGTGGCAGATTCGGCGAACGCTTTCCTTACTGCTTCCGTTAGGTCGGCAGGGTCTTGGTACTCCTGGACGTATCACAATATGTGGCTGTGAGCCCGTGCATCGTCTCTGAAGTGCGATGGTAGTTATGCACTCATGGCATTGGAGCCACAGTAGGCACAGGCGGCTAGTACTGCGCCTCGCGGTAGCACATGTGGAGGCAGGTCACTAACTTGAGCTCCAGTGTCAATCAAAACGGCAGTTCAAGGTTGTATCAAGCACATAAAACAGTGGCGCCAAGTCCGGTGTTGGACCTGATGCGGGAGGCGCAAGCCAGCTCAGGCTTCCAAGTTTCCCGCCGGCCGCCATGCACACGGTCCATTACACTTTCGGGCCCGCGCTCCGTAGGTGCGGTGGTACCAGCAGTACCGGTCCTCACGCTCGTCGCGGGAGGGCGAGGACGAGCGAGAGCCACGCCTAAGCGGCGGCCAGCGAGTCAGCGACAGCTCCTCCAACCGCCGATGGGAGGTGTCCAGACGGCTGATGACGGCGGCCAGGGTGGAAATGGCGGCAGCCAGATCCCCATCACCAGTCGTGGGCGCAGGAGCAGTGCTGTTTGCAGTTGAGGGGTTCGCACCCACGGCGGAGACGGCGCCAGTGGGCCGAGACGCCTCCAGGAAGCGGTCAGCCGCCTCTGCTAGCTCTGCCAGCGGAGTGGCCTCCGGCGGGAGCGAGAGAGCGGCGCGGGCGGACTGCGGAAGCCGCTGAAGGAACAGGGTCCTCAGTAGGCCACTGTCCACTGACGAGTCGCCGGCCGTTCAGAGTTGTCCTCTCATATCGCGAAGAAGCTGGGAAGGCGACCTGTCGCCGAGCTGTTGATGCCGGAGCAGGGCCTCGAGGCGGCTGGCGCGGGACTGAGCGAGGCGCCGGTGGAGGGCAGTGCACAGCCCGTCGAATTCGCCAGGTGCGCTGACAATTACGTACCGTACCTGGGCCGGAACGCTGGTAGGCAGGTTAGCCACGAGCAAAGTAGCTTGAGCTTCGTATAGGTAAGCCATTGGACGGTGGTCGTGGGGAAGAAAAAGGCTTTATGGGCAGCGTCCGCCGTCACGCCGCGCCGGTTCCCGGCCAGAGTGAGCCGTGGCTATCTGGGCTGACCGCGGCCGCTGTCGGCTGTAGGCGGACAGGGGAATACCACCTCGTCCACCGACACTACCGAGGAGCGCGTGGCGAGCGCTCGGAAGGCTGTATCACTGACCGTGGGCAGTTTGAGGCCGCGGGGAGTAGGGAGGTGGAAGGGATGCTGCTGATTGTGAGAAGATATTGCTGCTGGAAATGAAGGACCTTGTTGATCTCTTTTGATGTCGCACATTCTTTGGAGGATGTGTCCAATTCCATCTCCCGACACTCAGGAAGCAAGTTAGAAAAGGCATCGTTGCTGGTGCGCCCTGTCACTCCAAATCATCATCAGTCTTTGCCGGAAACATCTCTTTCACATCTGTCAATCGTTTTGTTCTTTGTTGATTTCGGTGTGTTGTAGTTACTTAGTGTTATGTCTTGCTGCTCTTCTAGACACAATCTGCGACTGCTTTACATATATTCTTGCTCCAATCAAGTTGAATAACCAAAAATGAAACAAAGATGAAATCGCGCCACACAGGCATCACACAGCTGTTCACGCAGATTCTGGTCGCCAACAACGACACGTGGCACCGAAAAACCCTTCACGTAACCTCTGGTGGCGCTAGTGTCGAATATCGAGGCATATCGACGTAACATATCGATGTAACCTATCGACGTGGCATATCGATTCATAACATTAGTAACTTAGTTCCTAAAAGTAACTTACATTCTGATCCGGCACAGCACTGTTCTTCAGACGCAAACGTTCTTGACTGTGCTCATCATGGTATGCACTTCTTGTAAAGTGGTGTTGACACATCCCATTGTGTGGTCTTGGCTCATTGGTCATGCCACACACTGTGAGGGGGGCTTAGGCTGGTCCTGCAGGCCCTTCGTTACCTCCCCTCCGGGTCTCTGCTTTACTCTGTAGGATCAGTGGTCGGCCGGGACGTCTCCCAGCCTTTTACCCGTCTGCCACCCGGGCCACTGTCCTCTACACTAATTGAACTAAACTATGCATCGTGGTTCAGGTGAATAACTCCGCCATTTTGGGGCACAACGTGGTTGGTAGCGAGCCCTCGTGGGTTTGGAGCTAAGCTCCTGAGCCATGATGACTTACTAAGGTACCGAATGAATCTGACTCCGCTCAAACTCCGTTCTCTTTCGACTCATCTCATTACCAAAAGACGCTATCGATTCATCCCCCCATTTATTCACATTTATCAAATTGCCGAAATCAAGATAAAAGACTGCCGAGTGAAATATTCGTAAACCTTGACTCTTTACCCTAACGCTACCCTACGCCACGCGAATTAACCTAACCCTCCTCCCGGATTCTCCTAACCTAGCTAAGCGATGTCCGTGAGCCCGCGACAATCCCTGCGTGACAGGAACCTACCTCGAGCCAGTAGAGCCAGCAGCAGATGAGCAGTCGGGCACAGCGCAGCACAGTACTAAGGCAGGCAGACACTGAGCCCCGACTCCTCCTCACACTGTGCTTATGTACTGTCTGTACTGAAACGCCCCAGTTAGTCGACCCGAGGCATTACCGACTAACCGTTGCGCCTGGATCCTACCACGCTGGCCTCCTTTATGCCCAACCAACAAAAACAGACGGTCGCTCGACGTTGGTAAAAAGACTCCGCGATGGAACTACACTGCACAAAGACACAATACCATTTTAATAACAGGCGAATACGTAGCAGACTAATAATTTAGCGATTTCAATTACAAACCATTCAGTACACAATACTATTTCATTAACAGGTGAATACGAAGCAGAATTACAAACGATACTGTCCTACATAAGCAGAATAATAATTTTGCGATTTCAATTATAAACCATTCAGTGTACAATACTATTTCATTAATAGGTGAATACGAAGCAGAATTACAAACCATTCAGTACACAATACCCTCCGAGCTCACGATACTGTCCTACATAATACCCCCGTCTTCGGTAGGGGGGAAATCCCCTTACTTAGGGGGGCCTGGGGGCGGAGCGCGATTACTGTGCAGTTCCTGTGACCACATGCACGCCGCATGACGTGGCACACCGCAGCGCGAGGGCGCTGTTAGAGGGCGCACAACAGGTTGGTTCTTGCAGGACGAGGGCACGGACCGCGACGGGGCACTGTTCAGTGCATGCGGCCACAGGTAGGCCGCATCGGTGCGTGGCACACCGCAGCGCGAGGGGCGCTGTTAGAGGCGGCGCACAACAGGTTGGTTCTTGCAGGACGAGGGCACCGACCGCGACGGGGCACTGTTCAGTGCATGTGGCCACAGGCAGGCTGCATCGGTGCGTGGCATACCGCGGCACGGGCCGCGACGGTTGGCAGCTAGGCCAGAACCACTGTACACGGCCGCGTGTAGCACACAGCAGTTCGGATGGTTCGCGCTCGCGCGGCAAGGCGTGGAATGCTGGCAGACAGAGGCTGCGGTCGACAGGCGGTGTCGGCTGAACGTGATGGGTACGAGGCATGCGGCCGTGCAGCAGGCGCCAGACGGCGCCCGACAGTGCGTTCTTGAGCACCCGCCACGAGTAGGCCCTCTAGCGCACGGCGGAGGGTTGCACTGCCGAGCCATACCCAGGCGGCGGCTTGGTATGAACGCCATCGTCAGTGCCGCATGGGCGGCTTGGTATGAACGCCATCGTCAGTGCCGCATGGGGCCGTGCAGGTATGTCCTGCCCGCCACCGCGTCTCACGCACGCCATTTCCATATGTCAGCCTCCACGCCACCGTTCGATACAGTTCGCCACTGTCGTACCGCCGTCCGTAGACTCCGTGCACCTGTGCAGCGTCGTTAGCAACCATCATATTGCACGTGGATAACCGCCATCATCGCACCAGAGTCGCGTCCCGGTCGTAGCACCATTTTCAGGCGTAGCATTACTCGTGTTCGCTGCGCCGGCCATCCGCCTTTGAGCTTTGACGGCTTGGCAGAGCACTGCACCCGTGTCACGCGCAGCGCCACCTCGCGACACCGTTGTGGACTGACTCATACTACGTGCCGTCGCGCCACCTCTCATACGGCACACGGCACGTACAGTGCCTTGGTGGCATTGTTGGCCTGCTGCACCGTGTGTAGCAGTATCGTCTCATACGGCACGAACTTCGCGCCGCTTGCTTCTGTCACTGCATGGCCACGTGCAGCGCCTCTTTGCGCTACCTTGAGCCCTTGGTCATTCGTTTATCTCACTGCACTTTTGTCGCACCGTTACACCGCACGTTGCACGTGCAGCATCCTGTCACCACCTTTGCACGTTTCACGTGCAGCACTTCGTCGCGTGTCGCACGTGCAGCGCTTCTTTGCGCGTCACTCGTACAGCGCGTTATTGCGCGTCACACGTGCAGCACCTCGTCACGCCTCCTTTGCCACTCGCACGTGCAGCACCTCATCGCGTGTAGCACTTACAGCGCCTCACCGCGCGTCACACGAGCAGCGCCTGGCGGATGGCGCCGTCCCGTTTCCTGCCAACGACCAGTGGTGAGATCCAGGGAGACGCGCTCACCTTCTCAATCCCGCCCTGGGCCTCCACCTCATCAATCCGGGCACTCACTGCGTCCAGCACAGCCAAAGGCAGGCGGCGCAGTGGCTGGCGCACTGGTGGTACCCCTGGGTCAACTGTCACGCGGTGCTGGTACCCAATGATAGCGGGTTGGACCCCCGGAGATGCTGGTGGCTCGTCTGGTTGGCTGGTGGGTTGGGCAGGCTCAGGAGGGGACACACAGGTAGGATTGGTGGACACACTGCACACACGGCTGCCCACGGTTTCCGACGCAGCTGATACGAACAGCGCAACTAAATTCACGCCACAACAGTCTGGAATGAGCAGGCAGGAGCGTATGGACAAATAAGTGGGGGTATCTTGGAGCTTGTCACCGTCTCACACCGTCAGTATCTTTGGCTTTTTTGAACTTAAACGCGTTATTTAAATATCTTGCAAAGATTGGTGCCTTGACATAGGTAGGTATGGATACCATTTGTATTAACGTTCATGTCAGTCAATCAGCTGGCATTTGAGACATGTCATGACTTGGACCGACCGGTTAAACAATGTCAAGGCACGTGACTGAAACAGAGGAGATGATATTAGAAACGCGAGCATAATATACAGAACGCATCATGACTGTTAACTGGGTGCCAACACAACTTAAGCACACGACATATTCTACTGCTTTTGCAAAAAAAGGGCTTATGAAGGTGATAACACCGGAGGGTGCACGCTGCACAACCTACCATGACTGATTTATCTGGTCTGAGTAGTAGTGAGAGTAGGAGCATATCTTCCAAGTCAAACACTGTGACTTTTCAATCACAATCTCAGTGCAGTCTAGTACTACCCTAGTTTTGCTGAACTTTTCAAAGCACTTGTGCATCCTGTTCCTCACTTCTTCCTTCGACAGCTAGTCTACAAACTGCCCTAGAACAGCTGCCAGAGCTGGCAGGTACCGGCGGAAACACCTGCTCACATACGTTCTGTGGAGCCCAGAAAGCACGCCTATGCACAAGAAGCTGCGGACCAGCTTAAGTCGCATCATTGTCATGACGATAGTGTAGTTTGAAAGTTGTCCCTTTGTATATGCTGCTATGCTGCATTGCTGTCTTATATGTCTAGGGGATTGTGTCCACTATATTACTCTATGTGTTGTCTAGGGGTATTATTGATGAAAACAAGATCGATATATGTGTGTGTTTCCTTTTCTTCCAACGCCATCCATTCCACCAGCACACAGACATGAACAAAAAGTAGATATATTGAAATGAGCCGAAAGATGAGACTGAAGCCGAATAAATAAAGAAACGATTAAACAAGGCTGAAAATCAGTCCTGCAGGAGTTGCTGAGGCACTCGGGCAGGCCGATGTAAAGAACCGAAAGAAGTCCGAAAATCAGTCCCGCACGAGCTGCTATCGCACTCGAGCAGCAGGCTGATATTGATGCCGGAAATGCCGAAAGAACAGTCTGCAGCTGCCAAGTCGTGCCAATGGCCTTTCTCGTCAGCTCCAGGACAGCAGGCAGGCTGAAACATAAGTTAGCCAAATAAGACCGGACACTTGTGAACGGTCATCGAAAAAGGGCCGAAAGGGATAACCAAATGACAAGCCGAAAACGATAAAACATAACCGTACAACCTCATACCGAGTGGTTGACCAAGTCCCTGTCAGACGGACTTTCTGAAAGAGGAAGGTCAGCTACCTTCGTCCCCATAGTGCAGCGCAGCTCCCCGAGAGCTGGCTGGGGCAGACCGCCCGTTCTCTTATACTTACGTGTGCATGTCGAATGTAGTGTTGGAGAGTGGATGTTGTTGAGTGTGGTGTGGACTGTGTGAGTGTGTCGCTGCTGCGTCTGGCGCCCGTTTTATACCTCTCCGACAGTCGTTTGCCCTTGGTGTGTCGTCAACCCATTATCAGTTGTTTACTGATCCAACGTTCAGTTTTTCACGATCTAACCTCGCCGAGTGTTTTTGTTGTGCGAACGGTGGAGGTCAGCGAGATAGGAACCGAGCGAGCCGCCGCCGGTTGGTCGGCCTTGGCCTCCGGGCCGACTGACGGGGCGCTTCCCGTCGCTGGAAATAATGAGTGTCGCCGATTAGCCGCTCAGAGCAGACGGAAACGATATTTCTCACAATAGCCCTTCTGACATCCTGCATTGCAGGGAGCTCCTGCTGCACATACCACCCACTTCGCTCTCTCGAGGCGAATCGCGACGTCCCCTTCTCTTTCTTTCTCCTCTCACGCGCGGCAGTTGGACAGTTCCACCACGTAGCGGCACCAGGACAGCGCACCTGCGCTTTCAGCGGCGTGTCACGCGACGGCGGATGACGGCCGCGACCCGGTGACGGAGCGGCGGGTCACCATGCCGGCGGCGACTGGCCTGCTTTACTGTGATGGGGGCTTAGGCCGGTCCTGCAGGCCCTTCGTTACCTCCCCTCCGGATCTCTACTTTACTCTACAGGATCAGTGGTCGGCCGGGACGTCTCCCAGCCTTTTACCCGTCTGCCACCCGGGCCACTGTCCTCTACACTTATTAAACTAAACTATGCATCGTGGCTCAGGTGAATAACTCCGCCATTTTGGGGCACAACGCGGTTGGTAGCGAGCCCTCGTGGGTTTGGAGCTAAGCTCCTGAGCCATGATGACTAACTAAGGTACCGAATGAATCTGACTCCGCTCAAACTCCGTTCTCCTTCGATTCATCTCATTACCAAAAGACGCTATCGATTCATCCCCCCCTTATCCCCATTTATTCCCCATTTATTCACATTTTTCAAATTGCCGAAATCAAGATAAAAGACTGCCGAGTGAAATATTCGTAAACCATGACTCTTTACCCTAACGCTACCCTACGCCACGCGAATCAACCTAACCCTCCTCCCGGTTGCTCCTACCTAGCTAGGGGATGTCCGTGAGCCCGCGACATACCCTGCGTGGTCGGAACCTACCTCGAGCCAGATGCCAGCAGCGTGAAGAGCGGTCGGGTGCTCAGCGTTGCCACCACCTCGGGTTGCAGACACTAAGCCCCCGTTTGCTTCCACGCTGCGCTTACATACCACTTACCAGCTCGAGGCGGATACGCACCCGTCAGCCGGTCCGAGGCTAGACCAATCGGTTGACGGCGGCGCACGGTTCCGGCCTCGCTGGCCTCCTAACGCCTCCCTATCCGCACAAAAACTGCCGCGGCTCGCAGCCGTCACAGCGCCGTCCGCGCCGACCCGGCGGCCGTCGACGTGACACATACTAATACAGCTTTACAGACACATACTAATACAGCTCTACATAATGCCCCCCTCTTTGGGCCTGGGGAAAAATCCCCTTACTTTGGGGGGGGGGGTGGGAGCCTCTGTCAGCGCAACCTCAGTCGTTGCGCCTCCTGCACTGCAGTCAGCGCCACGTGCTGTCGCAGCGCCTTCTTCCGCGGCGTCTTCAGGGACAGCGCCTCCTTCAGCGCCACCGGAGCAGTAACTCCTTGCAGCGCCCTCTTCAGTTGCAGCGCTTCTTTCAGCGCCACCTCCAGTCGTTGCGCCGTCTTTACTGCAGCGCCACTTTCAGTCGCGCCTCTTTCAGCGCCACCACCAGTTGCGCGTATCCTTCAGCGCCTTCTTTCGTAGCAGCGCCTTCTTCAGCGCCACCATCAGTCTCAGCGTCTCCCGCAGCGCCACCATCAGCCTTCGTTACTTCAGCGCCACAGTCAGTTGCCCGCTTCGACGAGCTACCTCTCATGTCCTTGCGACCTATTTTTGATCTATTTTTCATCCTCTGTCTACCGCGGTGGTTATCTACTCTCGTCATTTGTCTATCACGGCGGCATCCCTTTTCGCAGCGGCAGCTTCCGCGCTGTCCTCGTTTGTGCAGCCACTTCCGCAGCGGGATTGTTTGTATGGCATTGCAACAAATGAGACCTTTGGTGCAGCAGCTGGGGCTTCGGCCGGGTTTCGGCGCGGCATCGCACCTTTGGCGTGGTAGGTGAAGCTCCAGCGCAGCAGCTGAGGCTCCATCGCGATCGACCTGCCATGAACTGGCATGAATTAGCTTATAACATGAAAGCTTTTGAGTAAGAGAAAGCAATTAGGCAAAAAATACAGAAAGAGCTGTCACATCTTGCCACATGTCATTTTCTTTGCCAATTTGTGTGCTCGCGTTCTTTGTCATGTCCGCGTTTTTGTGTCGATATATTTCCGCGGCCGAGTCCGTTTCCGCTCCGCGATCTCACACACTTGGCTTTACACCAATGTTCGTTCTTTATTGTGCTCGGTACCCGGCGGGCCCGCCGCCCGACTCCTTGCAGAGCTGCAGCCCGCCGGCGAGCTTGGCGTCCTCTACGCTACAGCAAAGACCATAGGTCAGGGGGTCACGTCACCACACGCGTTGCTGTCATATTCTGCGTCATTCATTGAGTTGTGTCGACTTTTCATCCGCGGCTTTCCTTGTATTTCAGTGTCATGTGCTTTTGTTGATTGCTTTCGCCTTTCGCCCATTTGTTTAGTGCGGGTCTCTGGTGATCTTGTAATGTTTGGACTGACTCACTCTTCCATGGACATTTTACCTCGGCAATCCGAAACACCATCTGGTGATACCCTGACTCTCGCTTTCAGTGTTGGACGCGATTCGTGACGATGAACGTTTACGATGTCATTATCTCATCTCATTCACAACGCGCTTCATCCACATGGTGCTCCGTGATGTCTTGTCTTCCTCGGATATGCACCATTCGCCAGCCGCGACACATCCGATGCTCCGGTGACCAGCCAATCACAGGCCGCCGAATGTCCGCCCCCGGCCATGGATTCTCCGCGCGTCGCAATAATAGCGGACATAAAATAATGCTACGCGGTTGCGCTTTGCGAGGCTAGGAAATGCAGCAGCAAAACAAAAAAGCACGAAGCACTAAGCGACTGAGCCTGCCCTCGCCATTCACCAGTCCCGAACACAGCATCTGTCGCCCGTCGGCCATTGTCCCGGCGGCTACTGCGGCGGCGCGCTCACCGCTGTACGCCTGTAGTATGGCCGCTGCTTGGCCATGTCCCGCTTCTTAAGCGCCTCATAGCCACTTCCGCTGGGTAGGGTGGTGCTGACGATGCGGCGACGGCGCACAAAGCCATCCCGAAGGTAGGCCCATTTGGAGGTGGTAGCTTTCACTGTTGAAAAAAAAAAATAGCATGCTGACTGATGGTACATGTCATGAGTCCATCAGACAGTGACTCGGTGGTAACTGAAGACAAGGAAAGGCCCATGTACAATCTTATTCTCGGCGAGATGTACCTGACTTTCAGTAATAATTAATGTTTGCATACTGTGGAGAGGCTTCAATTTTTGGGGATGGCAGAGCAAGAACATTGTTGCTGAATCCTCAAGTGGAGTGATAAGTTTTGGTGTCCTGATTTTTTTTTTGACATATCCAGCAATTACGCTTACCCACCTTCCCTTTCTTACATCATGCTTGTTATTACCAATAGCTCGTTTAGTATGGCTTCCATAGCTGTAGCTGTATAGCTGCTCTAGTACCTATATATTGGTGCTAGTGTAGCGGGGCGTTGCTGCAAGAGATATTTTTGATTTGTTTTGGTTTGTTTGCGAGGCTGGTCAGTCACTGGGGCATATAGGCTGCTACACTGTACGGTGATGGGTCATTGGGTTATGGGCATTCAAAGAAGATAATTTACTCAGGTTGGCTGCCCGAGGCTCTCTCTCTCAACCCGGCTGGGACCCTCCCCCCATTAAAAATATTTTTACGGTGTAACATCAGAACACACTTGACATCACGGCAACTGCACGGAGGCGGATAACTCCCACTGGATATAACACATTCATGCTTCCACACGATCATCCTTCACCCAGAAAAGAGTGGTATGTGGAAATGCCTGCGCTGGGCGGGCTCTGTTGGCTGCTCGGCGGGGGTGCTGGTGATCCGAACACTCTCAAGCTCGGCAGCGCCTCGATCGCTGCCCAGTCGGCCTCTCCGATCGCCCAGGCACCCAATAATCTGGGGATAGCCGACCGGGCGAGCGGGAGGTCAGGCGTGTCTTCCCTCAGGCTGGTGTTGTGCTTTGCACTGCCCGACGGGGTCTCGGCCTGTAAACAATAGAGACGCAATCCGATGTGGCAGCCTCCACGCGGCGGATTGCGGGTAATGCTAATAGCCACACAAAGCACTGGTGAGTTACATTTTATTACTTCTACTAACAATTCGGTCTTTGCCTCTCGCTCATTCGGCTTCTTCTACGTATGCTCGTAGATTGCTTATGCATGCAGTAGCGGCGGAACACCTTCAATTAAGGGGGGCACTGCCGACTTTTGGTCCCATTCTTTCGCAACGCCCATAGGGCTAATGTTGAAACGCCAAAATCAAGGGGGTCACGCTGCCCCGGTGCCACCCCCGCTTAGCCGCCTATGTATGCATGCATGCGATATTTTTCTGCGTTCTGTTAGTAAAATCAGTCAATTGTTGTTCTTCATTCGGTTCGATTACTCCGTGCAATGTTATTTTGCATGATTCTGTTCCAATATTGTCCTTGTGTCAGTTCCGTTCCATTTTCATATTTGAGTCAACGGGTAGGGGAAGTTGGGGAACGCCGAATACTTTTTTTCTGACGCCCGTAGCACGCAAGGTAGACAACATAAGCTATTGTTGTTGGCGTCATTCGAGAGGCCAGTCTTTTGCCTTTCAAACATACCAGGCGCATTTGATGAATTCGCATACCGTTAAGCGCACAAACTAAAAATATCAAAGAAGTGACTTTTTCGGCGTTGCCCCGGACTGCGGGGAAAGCCGAAAATGGGAGGAATGATCTACGGGGAATGCCGACATTGATGTTTTGCCACTTTATCTCAAACTTTATCCAGAATTTATCAAAGCTGACACGCGTTTTAAGAGCTTGAGGACGCTTGGTGCACACTGGAAGTTATAATTGTGTGATATAATAAGAAAATGCCAGGTAAATAATTCCTTATAAGTAGGGTAGCCTGGGGCAAGACGCCCCAGATAATTTATTTTGCTACATAAATTTTGTCCCACATCACCTGGAAGGCCAAATTTGTGCTCAATGCGTTCTTTGGACATTTTACTTTAAATTGCACCCCTCAAATTGATTCACTTATGATCGGACTCCAAGCTAGTAAGTGATTTGTGAAGCAACTGCAAATGGGGCTTTTTGCCCCAACCCCAGGGCAAAACGCCCCACGGCCTGGGGCAAGTAGCCCCATACTTTAGATTAAAGATTTAAAATGGTAGTTGGCTAAATCTTATGTGAGAGGTCCGTTAGACCTCTGGAGGCACGGCACTGAAGTTAGCACATTCCATCCTGTCAGGTGCTCAGCTATGACACTATTGTATGAGCAGGTTTTTCACCTACCTCATAAGACCAAATAATAAATTATTGCAATGCAAATGTTAACAAAATACTTCCTTTGCCATCCAGTTGCTGAGAAAAATACACATAAAGGCATAGAAACTTACTGTTCGCCAGCTACCGAACATAAGGAAGTGGGTAGCCCGAACAACACATGAGGTAAAACGCCCCAGGGGCTTTTTGCCCCGCGACCTACTGGGGCGTTTTACCCCATCACGTAGTTCGGTCAGAGAACAACGCCTTGCACCCCAGCAAGACATAATTTAACACGAACCAACCCGGCATGATAAGCGTTAGACAATAGTTGTTCAAAATACATAAAAGTCGTTAACCTAATGTGGACCATAAAAGAACGCCATGATACACAATCTGACAACAAAACATAAAAATCACTCAAAAAACACATTTTTGGCTATATCTCCCGAAAGAGTCATCACAATTTCTTTCCAGTCTGCTCATATAATGTGCATATAGTGCACGTTTTATAGAAGAGATGATGTTTCCCCAGAACCCTGCCAGTTCCGAGAAACATCGGTGAGGCGTTTTACCTCGGCGGGGCGACTTGCCCCGGTCTACCCTAACAGGCCGTTGTGTCGGTTGAAAGTGTAATTTGTGTGACTAAAAATTCGCGTTGCTATTCTACAGCAGTAAAGTCCACGTAGCGTGCTTTAACGTGCGTAATTGCACGTTTTCGGCATTACCCCAGCCAGCCATACTTTCATTTGCAGGCCCATAACTTTTCAACGTGCCGTATAAATTTCAAATAGGCAGCACACTTATGCAAGGACATGCTGAAGATTACTTGACCGAATTCGCCAGACAAACGGTAGCATAATGAGTAAGAAATGCAGCTTCAAAGGCGCATGTAGTACAAGGAACGCGTACCTTGAAAATGCTCTTGGCGCCCTCACAGCCGAAGTATTCCGAATGACGACTCGTAACAAACATGCGATAATTGTAATCACTTAAGCTTCAGAGCATCACTGACAGGTGGCATCCATGTCTTACGGTTTTCGAAATATCTCGAATTTCGGCTTTGCCCCAACTCCGGCATTGCCCCAACTTCCCCTATTGTATTAAGTAATTTAGCTGCTTTTCTTTGGAACCAATTGTTCTTTACACTCTCAGAAGACTACAGTCACTGTTGATTATAGTGGCTATTGATAAGCTAATTGTTCGATAAAGAAATTGTTCGTATAGTAATTGTTTTTTTGTTATCTTGTGGTTATTAGGGATTTGGAATAAGAACTTAGGTATGCAACATGACCTAACTGCGCACTGTGTGTTTCGTGTAACTATTTATCTGCCTCTGTTGTGCTTCCATTGTCTTAGTGCTGTGCTCGAGTTGTGCTTGTGTCGTGCTCCCAGTTTCCACTGCGTCCATGCCGTGATGCCGTGGGCTATATTGTACTCAGGATGTCCCAAAAGTTTAATACACTCTTACGTCCAATGAAAACTATGTAAGTGTACTGGGGTCGTTTATTTACACCTCACAAGAAGCGCCGCTCAATTTAGCATATTATGAAACTCAAAAGGGTATATTTTAGCAAAAATGATGGGGCCAATTAACGAAAATGTTCGACAATGTCAAGTTCCGCCGCCCTGAAATCTCAAACAGGCTGGCCGCCAGGTCCCAGATCATTCGGGCCTTGCTCCAAGATAAATCGTAAATTTGTCATGGACTTTTGATTGGGTTATAGTTCGTTTTTTAAGTTTGCCCCTCACTGTAAACGTCTCTTTGAACACAGCACGAGAATTGCTAGCTGAATTACTGAGAAAACTGGTTAGCGCACACTGTATTGTAGATATGAATAATATTTTCAAAATAAGTTTTGAAGTTTGAACACCGACGATGTAACGTTATGTTAAGCGCCGTGCAATTTATTTATTAGTTCAGACATAATTCCTGAGAAATCGTCTATCCCTGTGGGGCTGTAGGTATTGGCAACTACGAGCTATGAGTCTGTGAAATAGTAAATAAATTTGATGAAATTGATCGTCTGTGAAATATGGTCAAATCAATGTGCGCCAACCAGATTTCTCAGTAATTCAAGTCAACAGGGACTTGAACAGGGACAACTGGGTCCCGTTCGTCCACGAAGCTGCCGCCGAGGAAGTAAGTAAGTAAGTAAGGGAAAGAGTCAGGGCTGGGAGGCAGGTCCCCTGCCAACTGCTCGGCAGTGTGACTTGTGAGGGCGAATTCTTTCAAGCTGGTAGTGGTACGATCATGTTGAATCGGTCCGGGTCGGTATATATTAGGGTGGCCCTCTGTATGGGGGTGAAATTTCAAACGAATAATGTCTATGCTCCAAACCCGGATTCTTGTTCCTTTTGACCCAGAAACGTGCTGTGCAAAGTTTCATTGAAATCGGAATATATTTAACCGGTGCTCAACGACTCTGAAATTTTACTCAGCGAACGCTAGTCACAAGCACTCCGGGTCCCACTCCCACGTTGCTCTCGTGGGAGTATTAGCCGCTTTCATCTCCTGGCGGGGGTTATGTGGTTGCTACTTGCTAGCCACTCATTGTCGCCCGGTCCGTGCAAGCGTTCCCTTCCTGGTGTCCGGGAACTGGCGCCGATGGTCCGCGACGACCTGGACGAGGAACTGGAGTTGTTCTTCGTCCTTCGTCAGGAGCCGGTTATACTCCTGAATCAGGGCGACGCCTCGTTCCGCGTGGTCATTGGTGACCGACAGCTTCTCCAGCGCTTTGCACGCCTTGCCGTACGCCTCATCCTTCTTCCAGTCTGCCGGTTTCAACGCCAGGAATCCCTTGTCGATGGACATCTTGGAGAAGAACGAGGACGTATTGGAGGTCACGAAGTCCTCAAGGCTGTAGCCGCTGATCGCTGAAGCGGGAATGGTCACTCGCTTCTGGGCTGTGTCGTTGCCGTCCTTCTCCTCAATCGCCGCTACCATCTTCTTCTTTGTTTCTGATGAAACCCGGTCGTCGAAGAACGCCAGGGCTACCAGCTCTTCCGAGAGGTACCAGAGGCGGCCGAGGAGCTTCTTTATCGCGGCCTTGGAGACCTCCGCGTCCTCGTACCCGTCCAGTGCCTGAAGCAGCTGAAGATCGTTGAGCGGAGCCGCGACAGCAAGTGGGGCTTGCGCCCAGGCTTTGCTGTAGAGGCGGGCGGAGAACATGGCCACCCTCAACAGTCCGCGCTCCTCCTTCGGCGTCAGTTTGACCTGTCCCCTGAACAGCCACACTTTGAGCGAGTACAGCACCTTGCTCATCCACCTAGCGTGGTGCATGGGGCCAGGGGCACGGAAGCGTATTCCGCGGGGAGGTACGCCGCCGAGAAAGATGACGGTTAGTTCCAGAAGTTCCCGGTAGTCGTCCCGAAGGTCTGTGCGCTCTTTCGGGGCCTGAAGGAACCACTCGATGTCGACCTCTCCTGCTCCATCCTCGATCGGCTGGAACTCGCCTTGGTTGATGAAGAGCCACCTCTCCTGGAAACGCTTGAACAGCAGGACAGCAGGCCCTGTAGTTGGCCCCATCACCGACGTGAAGACCGCCTCGATCACGAGCTCGAGAATGTGGTGCCGGCAGGCGAGGTAGAGGAGGTCGTTCTTCAGCTGCTGCTCAATCAGGGTACACGCCCCGTTGTGGCGACCCGTGTTGGCGGCGGTGGTGTCAAAGGACATCCCCACGACCCGGTCAGCGTCAGCGACGCTTCACTTATCCAACGCCTCCACGACGGCCTTCGCTTCATTCGCCCCTCTTCCACTGGGAAGCTTCGCCACCTGAAGCAGCTGAACCTCCCCTCCCCCAGACACGAGGATGGGCAGGCGGTCGACGTGGACGTTGCTGGTGAGATCCGGCATCAGCTTCCCGTCCCAGTGGACTACCAAGGGGCCTTCCAAGGGGTGAAAATGATCTTAAATAGTAAAATTTTAAGGTCGTTGAGCACCGGGTAAATATTATTCGATTTAAAAAGAAAAATACTCGCGTGTTTTTTTCATGGAGTGGAACAAGAATCCGGGTTTGGAGACTGGATTTTCAAACTTTCGAAAATAAGGGCCACCCTAGTATATATTATATAATCTACCAACACAAATTGAAAGAGAACAAGTCATGGAGCTGGTAGATGTGCGTAGAAAAAATGTGATAACGACCGCTCCCTCCCTTGTTAAAAGTAAATTATACTGAATACTTCCCGGAAGTTCAGTGATGTTCAGCATGCTTTTGCGACATTCATGGGGGGGGGGGTCGGATGGACCCCCCATGGTTTTTTTTCGCGAATAACTCGCGTAAAAAGCGACCGATCGCGACGAAACTTTCAGTTCCCTCGTATTGCTCAATTTTACACCTACCCTGAAAATTTCATGACCCTGACCCAAATGACCTTTGACCTGTGACCTCTTTTCCGAGACCATGTTTGGCCGGAATCGCGATTCCGCGTATGTCGGCTCGCATTAGCCGCGCGTTTGCAAGCTTTTCGTGGTTTCAAACGTTCAAACATGTGATTTGATGTTGCTCCCATGCATAAGGGTGGGTGTCAAGGTCACCTGAAAGTCAGGTCAGGTCATTGACTTTTGGTGACCTCGGGTGACCTCGGTTCACTTTTTTCGAGTGTTACATGTTTCTAGGCTAGTTTCTGGAGCTGAATTCGAATTTAACAACCATTTGAACATTTACGAAGTAGTTTTGGTGACTTCGTAACATGTTACGAAGCTGTCAGAGGCGGTTAACACCTACTACGAATACCCGGCAGGACCCCTACCGGTTGACCTGACCTGACCTGACCCGACCTGGTCTAAATGCTTAAAGACATCATCTGTGATCAAAACTAACACGATATTCGTGATCAGCACCCCGAAAAACCTCTTAGCAGCCACACTTGACGACTTTCTAACAGGTCCCGATTTTCCCGACTTTGGGTCATTGACCTGACCTGGAAGGCCAACCAATGACCTAGGACCTTAAAAATGGATATCATCGGCTTCCTCTCGTCACGGGCAACACGCTCGTTTTTTCCGCGAAGCTCTAGCTCGATCAGGGGCCAAACGGCAAGGGGGGGGTCCAACCGACCCCCCACACATTAGAAGCTGGCAAACGCCGCACACATGCGAGGGTTAACCCGCGACCTGGTGGGGGGGGGGGGGGGCTATTTTTTGCCCCCTTCCAGACTTTTCGATATATCTCCAGAACCGCTGCGCCGATCGCCACCAAACTTTCAGTACCCTCCCGGACATCAATTTTACACATTGTGACCAAAATTTTTTCCAAAGGCTATGATAGGTTGGCCGGAAATGACGTCAGAGTGACGTCATGTTCTGCCGTTTTCGACCCAAAAAGGGTTTCGCGGGAAGAGCTGTCGGGCCTATAGCTTTGCAAATACAGAAAAATGGTAAAGACATAAAAGCTGTAGAATCGACAGGGCTACAAAACTGCTATCTCGGATTTTTGAAATTTTTGGATTTTGACCCCCAAAAATCAAATATTTTTTTTGGATATAATAATCGAAAAATCCAAAAAGTTTTTTGAATTTCGCAAAAACTGGAATATATGTGATAGTTCTTACCGCCTTCCATCCACATACCAAATTTGAGATTGATACTTCTTTTTTTGGCGAAGTTATAGCGAAAAAAACTGTTCAAAATTGATGACGCCAAATTTTCAAACTCAATTTTTAGCAATTCTAGACACCGTAGCGCAACACAAAGACCACCATTAGACTCCCCGTGACGAGCTGCATCGAATCAATACCCATTTTATGCAAAACTATCAACTTTAAAATTTGACCTTTTTTGGCCTGACCTTGACCTGACCTTGACCTGAACTTCACCAGAAAGTGGCCTAAGCCGTACCTGATAGTCTTATAACCAACACCATTGAGTTGGAAATGAAAAATTGGCCATAAAACATGCATCACACAACCTTAGTAAAGTTGGGCTCATGTGACCTGACCTGTGACCCTTGGTGACCTGACCTGTGACCTGACCTGGTGTTGTCAGTGACCGCTAATAGCAACATATCTACTAGGCAACTGACGCCCTATCGCTGATTCTCGACAAAATGGGTTTTCCTCGGTGTTATAGCGCATTCCCTAGAAGACCCGTGAACGGTGAAACATTTCATCTTTGACCTGACCTGTGACGTCATCGGTGACCCCGAGGTCAATGAAATTTGGTTTCTCATGACAAATTTGACAGGCCTTTCGAACGCCATTTGAATTTTGCGGATCCGTCCAGTAGTTTCGGAGATACGAGGGGGGGGCAAAAAATAGCCCCCCCCACCAGGTCGCGTTATAAACAGACCCCACCAGGGCGCGGGTTAAATAATGCAAAAAGAACTAATTTCGGTCGTCGAGACTTGTACGGACATTCCGTACAAGTTTTCGGGCCTTCTCAGACTTGTACGCACACTGTCCGTAGCGTCAGTAGTGGTGGCGACCCCCATGGGAAAACTGTTCCTGAAAAATCGTCTTTTTTTTGGAAATTTTTGCCCCCTGCAAGCAAAACCGTTAACGCTAGTCAAATCTGAGAGAAACACATACTCAGAAAGAACACTAATATGGCTAAGGCTATCAAAAGCGCTTTTCCGCGGCGCTGTAGCTCTGTTGGTTCCCGAGTTATGATCCGGCATCTTGCAAATTGTCGATATTCAACCTGAAAATCGGCGAAATTTGAACCTGAAAATCGGCGACCCCCATGACATGAACTTTGACCAGACAACCAGAACCAGAAGACCAAAAAAATCGCCGAAGTATAGTCTGACAAACCTGAGAAAGAATGGATTTAAAGTGCTGCGGTCATTGATGCATGTGCATTTATATTGTGAGAGCCATTGACCTATAATAAGTACTATAATAATAAGTACTTATTATAGGTCAATGGTGAGAGCATAGTTTCTCTCCCAACTTTTCACACAAATTTCTCCGAGCCATACATTTCAAATGCTCAAAACACGTGTTAAGTGATTCAGGCGCTTTAACCCGCGCCCTGCTGGGGGGGGGGGGGGTGTTTGAACACCCCCCATTGTGGTTTTTCGCGAATATCTCAAAAACGGGCGGCGCTCCCGCCGCCGTTTCTGGTACACCTTATCATACATCAATTCTACACATGTTGTGAAAATTTCAGACCAAGGTCATTCAAGGTCAGGTCACCAGGTCACTTGAAGTGACCTCACCTCATAAAAAGTTTCAATATCTGTCATAGCTACACCGAGTGACCGATCGCTTTGAAACTTTCAGCGATTGCTAAGAGCAATAGCATGTACAAAATGCATATCTCAGAATTTTGATATCGATGACCTAAGGTCAGGTCAATTTTGCGACCTCCCCGTTATAAGTCAATGGGAGAAAATGGAAATGCGCCTCTTTTGGACGAAAGACATTATAAACACTCCCAAACACTGAATTACAAGTGGTTTAGACACACTGAACATGAAAATGGTGTCCGTGACCCCTGTTTATGCCCTGAGGTCATCTTAGGTCACGAATGGTATCTAACAGTTTTTCGCAAATAACTTTTGATAGAGGCATGCTAGAGCGATGAAAACGCCTTAGATGTGTTCAGCTGTTGTTGTTGTTGTTGTTTTTTCCCCACGCAGCGTTCGCTACGTAGCCTCTCGGCTCTGGAGGTACCTGGCGGCGGCCCCCAGGGCCGCCACCACGCCGCTGCCTCAGACCTCCTCCTCGCTCGGGTGTATGTTGCCTAGATGTCGTAGGCGTAGTCGCATCAGTGCCGGGCAGCGTAGCAGGATGTGTGCCGGCGTGTCTGCCTCCTCTTCGCCACAGCAGCGGCAGCCGGCCGCCCGGCACGTCAGCGAGTTGCACTGCGCGCAGTCCCGGCCGGGGTTCCTGCCGATCCGATGCAGGTACTGCGCAGATCCCGACCAGTGACCAGCGCGCAGTTGGTGCACATCAACCGCCACCTCTCGTGGAGTAGTGCTGGGCAGCGGTGCGGGTAGGTGGCCGTCCATCAGCCGCCTATACCAGCCGTCCGGCCAGTTGCTGATCGCCTCCTTTCTGGCCATCCGGGACGCCGCACGGTACACTGTGCGGACGTCAACCGGGACTCCCTGCTGTGGGAGGGCGGCGGCTTCCTTGGCGATAGCGTCCACCCGCTCATTTCCCTCCAGCTCACAGTGGGACGGCACCCATTGGAGGTGGACCCTACGGTCCCCGCCAGCCACCAGTGCCGCCATGTGCTCCCAGATGGCGGCACCTAGAGGGGACGTCTGGGCCTCTGGTCCTCCTCTCAGCGTCGCAAGTGACGCCTGTGAGTCGGAGCATATGATGATATCCTGTTCGAGGGGTGGGTGCTCCAGGAGATGTCGCACTGCCGTCTTCAGCGCCACCATCTCAGCCCGGTAGCTAGAGCATATTTTCCCCGCCGCCTCTCGCAGAGCTTCCGTCGTTCCGTCTGGGTGTTCGATTAGGACCCCGGCACCGCCATTCGTCACTCCGCCGGTCGCCGACCCGTCGGTCCAGGCCCACGTCGCACACTGGGGGAGCGCTCCCAGGCACGTCTCCGCAGCGCTTCGCCTCATCGACGCGGTCGCTCCGATCGGGAGCGGGCCGATGTCCAGGCGGATCGTCACGTTTTCCGTCGCTGTCCACGGGGGCGGCCTCGTGGCTAGGCGAGCCTCGACGGGTAGCTCCACGCCGGCGCGGTCCCACACCGCTCTCCCTCGGTCTCTCCATCCGGTCACGGACTTGAGTCGCGGCACGGGGGCGGCCTCCGCCACGGCGTGCAGCGGGTCCTCCGGCGGGAGAGAGTGCGCTTTCGCCAGCAGGCGTGCTGCCAGCGCATCCCTCCTCGCCGCCATCGGCACGACGCCCGCCTCTGCTCTCACGGCGTGCCTCGGGGTGGAGATCGGACAGCCAGTGATGGTGCGTGCCGCCGCCAGCATCTCCACTTCCAAGACGCCGAGATGCGTTGTCGCAGCCGCAGGCAGCCACGCCGCCGCCGCGTGTTCTATGGCGCCGCGGATGTATCCGTTTGCCACCGTCCGGAGGAGTCTCTCGCCGAGCCCCCACGACCTTCCGGTGAGCTGTCTGAGTTGGTTGATTCGTGGTCTTGTTTTTCTTCGTAGACGACGGCAGTGCGGCCCGAAGTGTAGGAGTCTGTCCAGTGTGACACCCAGGAGGTGGAGGGTCTCCTGCGCCTCTATTGTGTTTCCAGCTACCTTGATGCGGCAGTCCTTGGCGTCCTTGGCTTGCTGCGAGAGAACCAGGAGTTGGGTCTTCTCGCCGGAGACCTTCATCTTGGTTTCGCGCGCCCACCTTGTCAGCGCGTCGGCTGCCTTCTGGGCCCTCTCCCTCGCCACTTCAATAGTGTTGCCCGCGCAGAGCACCGCCGTGTCATCCGCGTACATGTAGGGTGTGCATCCGGGGATCTTCTTGATGACCTGGACCAGCGGCGCCGCCCACAACACAAACAAACTGGGCGACAGCACACTGCCCTGGGGTAATCCGGCGCGAAAGACCCGCTCACCGGACAGAGCCCCGCGAACTTCCACTCTCGTCCTTCGGTCTCTCAGCCACTGCCACACCCAGCGGACGAGGCACAGCGGCAGTCCCTGCTCGGTCAGGTTGAGCCGGAGGAGGCGGTGGTCCACTACATCATACGCTCGGGCAAAATCAAAAGCCACGAGAACGTATTTCTGTGCCACGCTTCCATCAGGCCTCCTCGCCGCCGTTCTTCGATCGACCGCCGGTCTCTGCCATCCGTCCTGCACCTCTTGGACGAGGCGGCCGATGTTGTCCTCCACCGACCGCCCCGCTCGGAAACCCGTCTGTTCTGGAGGGAGCAACCCTCGGCTCTCCTCGAAGTAGGTAAGTCGGGCCAAGATCATGCGCTCCAACAGCTTGCTCAGGTTGCTGGTGAGTGCTATCGGCCTGTAGCTGCCCAAGAGCCTCTTGTCTTTGCCGGCTTTCGGAATCGGTATCACCGTCGCGACGCGCCACTCTTTCGGGACCTCTCCGGAGCTCCACGAACTGTTAAATGTCCTGAGGAGTTCTTTCTTGGCAATCGGGCCGAGGTGGCGGAGCATCTCGTTGGTGATACCGTCGGGGCCCGGCGATTTCTTCAGCTTCGTTTCCACGATCTGGGCGTTGAGCTCGGCCAGGGAGAAGGGCGCGCACATCTCTGTTCTCCGGTCTCGGCACTCACATGTCCGTGCCGCCGGTTGAGACAGCTTGCGCTTTGCGGTGAGGTCGACCTTCTTGTTTCTGACATGACGCGATACTTGTGCGTATGCCTTTACGAAGGCGTTAGCTTTCTGCTTGTCCGTAACCAGAAGCTTATTGTCGTCGTCCATCATCGCCTGGCCGTCTCGGTGCTCATCGTCGGTCGCTCCTTCCCACTTTTTCAGTATCTTGGAAACTCTTCCGAGGCTTGCTGGGCGGTTCAGTGTTGTTCCCACAAACTCGCGGAACTGCTCTCTGGAGACCCGTCCCTCAACCTCGGTGGCGCGCTGCTTTGCTTCAATCCAGCGCGCTCGGCTGTCCGGGTCGTCGGGTCGGATCTCCCGTCTGGCAGCTTGGCGGTCACGGATGGCTTCCTGCAGATCAGGATGGAGGGCCCACGGTCGGGGGTCCGCTCGCGCCCCTCTCGGAATGTGTCGCTTGGCCGCGTTCTGGATGGTTTCCGTCAGGCGTGTGGCGGCCTCCTGAGCCGTCCGCGTCGGCACCGTCCCGGTCAGGGCAGCCTCGCAGTCGTCCTGGAAGGCTCGCCAGTCCGCCTTGTGGTGAGCCCATCTGGCCTTCCTCTTCCTCTGAGGACGCGCGTCGGACGCCCGGATGGTGATCTTCATCGGTAGGTGATCGCTGCCGAGGTCTTGTCCAACTTCCCAGGTCGATCTGCGCGCCATCATCTCGCTGCACACCGCGAGGTCCGGTGCGGAGTGAGCACCAGAGCGGTAGCTGGTGAATGTCGGCTCTCCAGAGTTTAGAGGCCGCCATCCGATGTCATCCAGCCAGTCCGCCACTCGTTGTCCCACCTCGTCCGGCCCATCGCAGGCGGCGTCCCACAGGGGGTGGTGCGCATTGAAGTCCCCCAGGACCAGCGTTTTGTCGTCTATCGGGATGGACTCTGGGTCGAAGTTGTCGGCACGATCGTCTCCCGTCGCCCGGATCGGCGGTCTGTAGATGTTGATAACAGTCAGGTAGGGTTTTCCATCCATTCCTCCGTCCAGCAGCCTGACCCCACAGATCTCCGTTGAATCGTCGGCAGCCGTCGTCATTTGGTCGTCGATGACTTCAAAGTGTCGACCGGCTCTGACGTACAGGGCCACGTCTCCACCCTTGACGACCGTTGCGCCCGTGACTCTTCCGCGTGCCCTACGCACCACCACCGGCGGCTGGTACCCCGGCAGTCTGGAAGCGATCTTCGGGAGCTGAGCCTCTTGAACGGCCAGTACGTCGGCTTTGACCGCGGGAAGCCAGCGTTGGAGCTCTCCGACCTTCTTACGGAGCCCTTCCGCATTCCACGACACCACGGTCGTGTGGCTTCTTCCTGCTCGGTTGCGACGGTACCTCCTGTTCTTCGCTCTCCGATGACCACTTCCCAGCGCCGCCGGCGGTGGCGCCCCTCCGTCGGCGCTCACGGAGGGGGGCGCGGGGCGCCGGCTAGTCATCTAGCGGGCCGGGGCCGGCGTACGGTCCGCCGGCTCCCGGTCCCGCTGGTGGACATCCGCTGTCCTGGGCGAAGGTTGTCCCGGTGATGATGGTAGTAGTAGTAGTAGTGAAGTCCGAGAGCAGCAGCGGCGGCGGCGGCCGGGGGGCCACCGCCAGGCACCCCTCCGATGGGGCACCGAGGACTCCGTTTGGTTTCCCCGGCCGTTGTCTTGGGCCCGAAGGTCCCGGCCGGGGACGGGCCCGGAGGCCCACACCTCCCACCACATGAAGGCGGAGTCCACCAGGAGGCATGTGTTCAGCTCGACGATACGGATCGATTGATATGCAACATGACCCTTTCCGGTTAGGTCATGACCTTGACCTGAGGTCAAATTTTCAAGTTGACCTTTCAAGGTCAAGTTATAGTTCATTCGATGCGTCTTGACGAGAGGAACACGATGCCGGTAAAAGTAAGCTCGTACAAGGCTTGAGTCAAAAGTTATTGCAGAAAAGCTGTTTCCGAAAAAATCGGCTATTTTTGCAGTTTTTGCCCCCTGCAGGCAAAACCGTTGACGTTAGGTGAAATCTGAAAACATTACTCAGAAAGGGCGTTAATAGGGCTATCGAATGCGCTTTTCCGCGGCGCTGTAGCTCTATCGGTTCCCGAGTTATGCGTTGGCTTCTTGGAAATTGTCGACATTCGACCTGGAAATCGGCGAAATTTTGCCTTCAATGACCTCTGGTGACCTGACCTTTGACCTGACCAAAAAATTGACCGAAGTGATTTCGTCATTATTTTTGACGCTCTTTCGAACGCCGCCTTCCGCGTATCGCTACGTAGCCCAGGAGCCGAGTTAGAAGGGGGGGGGGGGGGTTGTTCAAACCCCCTCCCCCCCAGCAGGGCGTGGAAATCCAGGACCCCCAGCAGGGCGCGGGTTAATTAACTCCGTTCTTTCTTAGGTTTGCCAGACTATAATTTTCTCATTATTTTGACCCGCTTTCGAACGAAGGGCAGCTTATGGATTATGGGGATGCAAAAAGATAGGTATGTTTGCCAATGCACGCCTATGTTTTCTTATGAAAATTGAGGGTGCAGGGCTGCGGAGTGGGAGTCGGAGTCGGAGTCTGAGTCGGTCGGAGTCGACAGTTGTGACCGGAGTCGGAGTCGGAGTCGGAGTCGATTTTAGAAACCCGAGCCGGAGTCGGAGTCGGAGTCACCGAAAATCTGTCGACTCCGCAGCCCTGCTAGGTCTGCGGAGTCGGAGTCGGGAGTTGGAGTCGGTCGGAGTCGACAATTCTGCCCGGAGTCGGAGTCGGAGTCGGAGCTGGTTTTTGAAAGCCGGAGTCGGAATCGGAGTCGCAGTCGCCGAAAATTCATCGACTCCGCAGCCCTGGGTGCAGCTGCACACCATGCACCCCCTCTGCCTCCGCCCCTGATTTCTTGCCACAAACGTCTTCAACTGCTCCCGAGTGAAAGAATGTACCTACGTTAATATTGAGATATACTCATTTTGTGAAGGTTGGGCAAAACCTGACCACTACTGGGGCATTCCCTGACTCTACTGGGGCATTTGCCCCAGTAGCTAACATGTTAGCCGAGGCCTTGGTGGAGCCCCAGCCGGCCGGCTATTGGCCGCTGAGCGTGGGAACTGCGTGCTGATTGGTCGGACTGAGCCGGAACCGGCCGACGATCGGCCGCTAGGCGTGAGAACTGCGCGATTATTGGTCGAACTGAGCTGGAACCGGCCGACCTTTGGCCGCTAGTCGTGGGAACTGAGTGATGATTGGTCGTATACGATGCATGCTAAGTAATGTGAGATCAAATGATAGTGCTGTGAAATGCATTTTAAAAATGTTGAAATAACAATTAGGAAATCCCTTCATTCATGTTAACTACGCTATGTCAGACAGCAATACCGCGTCATACGCCGAGCAGAAACGGCACTCGTTACCGCTTCCTCAGATCTTTGCGAGCAACCGGGTGGATGTTACAGACGTAGGGCGGGAGGGGGGGGGGGCGAAGCTTTGGCCATCTCTTGCAGTACCGTGCCGCCTGCTACGTGGTCCTTGAGTTTGAGCGAAAAGGAACGAGAACGTCCCGATGTGCAAAACATGCGCTCCACTACATTTCAATGGGTAATGGGCAAAGCTCATCGGCAACGGACAAACATCCATTGGGACTAGTGTGAATATTTATTGGCAGAAGCATACCATAGGCAATCGGTTATACATCAGCTAAACAATCCACGGCAGATTCACCTGCACCAGTTAGAGAACAGCCGAAACGAAATAAAACAACCCCCTCTCAGCGTGTTGATCACAACAAACCGTTACTCATCATGACTTCGGAAAGCAAACATCCCTATGAAGCGACCAAAACTAAGCGTGTCGGCGCGCGGCGCTGCCGGGCGGCCGTGGGCACCTGCGGGCGCGAGCTAACAATCCGGTGTGTCTGCGGGGCGGGCGGGCACGTGTCGGCGGCGGCAGCGGCGCTCAGGGCACCTGCTGCAGCGCCTCGCGCAGGAACGTGTCCGGGTCACCGGCCTCAGCCAGCACGCCCAGCACGTCGAGCATCTCTGCCAGCGAGGCGGCCGGCAGCAGCTCCTGCTGGTAGCGGCGCAGCAGCCGGTCGCAGGCCTCCAGCAGCGCCTGGTCGTGGTGGCGGATGTACTCGGCCAGCGCGGCGCACCAGTCGGCGCCGCCGGCCTCCGGCGCCGCGCGCGACAGCACCATCGTGTACAGGCCGTCCACCAGGCCCCAGAAGATGGCCCACGGTCGGTAGACGGCCCACGGCAGCGGCTGGCGCTCGGTCAGCGCGCGGCCGCCGCCGGGCCGCGTGTGGCGCGCCTGCGCCAGCACCAGCAGGCGCGCCAGGCAGCGCAGCCGCAGCTGACGCCAGCCGTCGGGCGCCAGCACCAGCGGCGCCATGGCCATCCAGAAGAGCGGCCCGTCCGGCTCGAAGCTGGTCTCCACCCAGCGGTCCGAGGCGGCGCCCAGCTGGGTGGTCACGTTCTTGAGCTCGCGCTGGCCGATGCGCGTGCTGTTGATGACGTAGAGCGCCATGTGCATCAGGTGCGGCACGATGTAGATGTTGCTCTGCGGCCCGCCGCCGCCAGAGTCGTCGCTGAAGCTGCGCTCCTGGGCGAAGCGCAGCAGCAGCAGCTTCAGGTCGTGCACCGTGGTCTGGTAGCCCACGTCCCGGTGGCCGGTGCTCTCCTACGGAAAAACACGGCGCCCGGTTAATACAGTCGTGTCGCACGGCAGATGATGAATACTTTACCTGCCATACGGCACGCAGCCAACGATATGCACCCACCCATCAGCATTGGAGAAGGTTAACACTTTGTGATTGATGAAGACGTTTTCAATTTTCCATGCTTTCCATTTTAATTATTTTTCCTATTAGGTGTAGGTGTAAAACAACATAACCTGTGGGTAGGTGGTGTGGCGTGCCAGGTAGGTGTAGTGTTAAACTAACCTTCCGGTAGGTGTTACGGCGCGCCAGGCAGTGGGAAGGTGTAGGTGTCAAACTAACCTTCCGGTAGGTGTTACGGCGCGCCAGGCAGTGGGAAGGTGTAGGTGTTAAACTAACCTGCAGGTAGGTGTTGTGGCGCGCCAGGCTGCGGGTAGGTGTAACTATATGTTCAACTAACCTGCAGATAAGTGTTGTGGCGCGCCAGGCAGTGCGCGAACGCCGACTCGGCCACCTGCGGCCCCCAGAGCGGCAGCAGGCCGTTGCAGCGGGTGTTGGCGTTCTGCAGCGCGGCCGACTCCCACTCGTCGCGCGCGCGCGCCAGCCGCACGGCCGCCATGTGGCAGTCCACGTGCACCAGGTTGAAGTGCGTCACCGTCGAGTAGCCCATCGTCTTGCGCTGCTTGGGCTCGGCGTCGTCGAGCGGACAGCGCTTGGTGAACGTGTAGATGCCGAGCACCTTGGTGGGCTGGAAGCGGTAGCCCTCGCGGCATATGACGCACGTCAGGCCCTGCTCGTCACTGATGTCGTCCAGCTGCCGCAGCACCGACGACTTGATGGCCACCTGGCCCTTGTCGTTGGCGCGCATCCCCAGGGCGTCCAGCTGGTGCTTCCGCATCGCCATGGCCATCCGCTTCTTCTCCTGGCGCGTCTGCTTGCGAACCTGCTCGATCTTGGTGGCGACCTGGCGGCGCAGCGGTCAGCGGGGAGACAGTCAGTGGAGATAGGCGGCCAGCGGGGAGACGGTCAGTGGAGAGCGGCGGTCAGCGGGGAGCCGGTCAGTGGAGAACAGCCGTCAGCGGGGAGCCGGTCAGTGGAGAACAGCCGTCAGCGGGGAGCCGGTCAGTGGAGAAAGGCGGTCAGCGGAGAGACAGTCAGTGGAGAACAGCCGTCAGCGGGGAGACAGTCAGTGGAGAAAGGCGGTCAGCCGGGGGGGGGGGGGGCAGTCAGTGGAGAACAGCCGTCAGCGGGGAGACAGTCAGTGGACAACAGCCGTCAGCCGGGGGGCCAGTCAGTGGAGAACAGCCGTCAGCGGGGAGCCGGTCAGTGGAGAAAGGCGTTCAGCGGGGAGTCAGTCAGAGCAGAGCGGCGGCCAGCGGCCGCACGACAATGGTTAGGGGTGCACGGAACACGACAGGAGGCATGCTGAATGGCGACGCTTCCCTCTGTCCTCCCGTCGCTTGCCCTACCCTATTCGTGATAAACACCCCATGCCATTTAACGAGCATGTATCCGTGCAGCCAATTTCCCCGTTACTTTCCTTTCCTAAGCATAACACGTAAATAAGTAAGTAATTAAAGACGTAATTCAAATATATGTTATGGGCGCAAAATGACCTCGTAGTCGGCGCGCCCCTAACCCCCAACAAACAAACAAGAGCATGTAGCTGCAACCATACAAATATGTCCTCTATCTTTTCACGCGTCTCTTCGCGTGCCCCCATATTCACCCCTCACTCACCGACGAGACCTGTTCACAGTGACCTCCCCACACCTGTGCCCGTCCCGGCCCGCCGCGGCACTCACCTGCCGGTTGGTGCGCAGCGCCTCCAGCAGGTTCTCGGCCAGAGAGCCGACGTGCTGGTCCGACGACACCTGCTCCAGACGGTGGATGATCGGGATGCTCTCGGCGGCCACGGCCAGCTGCGTCGGCTCGTGTTTGGTCGCCAGGCCGGCCAGGATGCGCAGCGCGTAGCTCAGCGCCGGCCGCGACAGGAAGCTCTTCCACTGCTCGTCGTTGGTGTTAAGCAGCGCCTTTTTGCCCGGCGGCGCGTGCTGTCGCAGGTAGGTGAGCGCGCGCTCCACCACGCCGGCGGCCACAAACATGTCCTTGAGCTGGTTGCCCATGCAGTTGGTCTCGATGCCGGCGGTGAGTGCGCAGAGCGACTCGAGCAGCGCGGCCGACTCGGCCGGCTGGCTGGCGTCAAACTCGTCAAAGTCGAGCACCGGCTGGAAGTGGTCGATCAGCAGGCGCATCTTCTCCTCGGAGCCGAACGTCAGGAAGGGCAGCACGCGCATCAGCTGCTGCAGCAGTGCGCCGGCGCCCTTACTCTGCAAACGGACACAAAAATCAATGCGAATGAGGCGCACGCCATGGCTTTCGAAGAAGTGCCAGGTTCCGAGCCGCGTTGCGTGCTTTTATTTGACATATACGCGATTCAGCTTAAATTACGGTGGCTTCCTGAACAGTGAATTGTTTATTTTAAACGAGAGACTCGTGCCGCACCCTCAGACGGCCGCTGGTGGCAGGCTAACTGACCTGTGCCATGTGCACGTGCGACAGCAGCAGTCGGATCTGTTCCACGGAGCCGCAGGTGGAGGCGAACCGCCGGTACTCGTCCAGGTCCAGCGAGGTGGCCTCGGCCAGCACCACGGCCATTATCTGCACCGGCGAGGCGGGGTGATCAGCGGTCACAGCGTATCAGACGGTCGCCACTTCATACCAAACGAAAAGTCGAGAAATGCGCGACCAGTTACACGTTACAAGAACGTATGGCTAGACTGTTTCCGCGGGTTCCAATTTCGGTAAGCATTGACGGCAGGACCGTGACATAGGTTCTGTATTGCAGGTACGGGCCCGGGTGAAGCGCCGCGCCGTGCCGTCTGACCTGCAGCAGCTGCTGGGTGACGGTGGGACCGCCCGGCGGCCCAGCCACCAGCTCCGGGTCCGCCTTCAGACACAGCGCCAGCAGTCGCAGCATCACGGCCACGGCGCGCAGCTCGGGACGCGTCAGCGCCGCCCGGTTCTGACGCGTCTTGATACAGAGCCCGGTCAGCCGCAGTAGGACGGTCAGCAGCGGCCGCGAGCGCTGCAGGTCCTCGATGTACTCCATCCGCCGGAGCAGCTCCTGAAAACGACCGGGGCGGAGAGACGGCGACGTTACCGGTGACACATTCTGCGGAGTGTGGGCTAAGCGACCAGAAACTGACCACCAGGGTGCCAGCCCATTGCTCACCTTCCGTGAACTCATCGTGAAACTCGACCGGCGTGGGTAGGCGGCTTAATCCGTAGTGATTTACCTACTGCAGTAAAGCCGCTGTTACCCACACTCACCTGCAGGCCGCCGCAGTCGCTCATGACATTGGCCATGCGGTACGTCTCCTCGTCGTCCCGGTCCGTGTCCGTCTTGGTCTCCAGCGACTCGATAAATTCCTCAGTAGCGTCGCCGAGCAGGCCGCGCATCCGGTACACGATACGCATCGGCTCCGTGTCGCTGCTGGCCGACGGCAGCCACACCTTGCGGTACACCTGCGGGGAGAGGAAAAGACGGTCACACAGTATATACCTGGTCCTTCGCGGAGAGATAGCCATAAGACAGCCACACCTTGCGGTACACCTGAGGGGAAGGGTAGGTCGTCATTCACACATGATGCACCTGCGAAAACGGTAGGTCTGGATATCATGGAGCAAGTTATCCAATATAACTGGATAGTGGAAGTCACAATCCAGCACAACCAGGCACTACAGGCCGAACCGATACCCATATGCGGGGAGATGAATAGCCATTTAGCAGCCCCATCCTTCAGTACATCTGGATGCCATAGTCACTAGTCAGCAGCCGCCCGGCTGGCTACATCCCTCACCTCTTTGACGGGCAGGTCGAGCGAGATGATTTTGTTGTTGACGAGCAGCTCCATGCCCGTGTCGTCTTCGAGCAGGGCCACCAGCTCACAGTCGCGGCAGATGCGGTTCTTGACGTCTCGCATCAGCGGGCCCATGCCCGGGTCCGTTGAAGGGTACGGGTTGCCCACCATCCGGCCCTGGACAGCAATACAACTGTTAGAACGGGGCGACGGACACGGCGCCACACACAGCACCTCGACACAGTCACAGTTCCATCAGCATAGGTCAGTGTCACAGCCGCTTATCCCGCCGTATCAAAACAACGGGAGAAGACATCAGCCATATTAAGACATGTACAGTTCAAATCGTCACACCGCCGTGCTGCCCAGGGCAGTGAATCGTTCCCACCTGCAAAAAGTCCTCCTGCTGCGGGTCCTTCTCGAGGCTGAGTAGGAACGGTCCCAGCTCGTTCAGCTCCGGCTCGATGATGGAACACAGCCGCTCGAAGATGAAGACGGGTGTGCGCACGTCCGAGCGGCCGTACTTGGCCACTGTCTCCACACAGATGGCCATGAACTGGCGCGTCTCAGCCTCGGTGCCTGCCGGACGCCGCGGACAAACGTCAGACGTGAGAAACGGCACACACAGGACGGCACCGGCCTCTCGTCAAACTGAGCTGTGACTGACGTATATTCCTGACAGTCGGTGGAATGCTTAACCCGCGCACCGACGGGGGGGGCGGATATCCGCCCCCCCCCCCTGAGGTTTTTCGCGAATAGCGGGAAAACCGCGGCGCGTAGCGCCGCGAAATTTGGTATGACTATTCCCTTATCAATTTTACACAAGGTGTGCAAGTTTGAACCTCCTACCTTTCAAGGTCAGGTCACCAGGTCACTTTGAATGACCCAACCTCAAGTCACTTTTTTGCAACTTTGTCACCGTGCCAGAGCTACAGTAGATGTCGGAGGCCTTTGAAAGTCGCAGGATGTTATTAGGTCATTAGTAGCTACAATTTGTATATCTCGGAATTTTGATATCGGTGACCTAAGGTCAGGTCAATTTCGCGACCTCCCCATTATAAGTCAATGGGGGAAAAATCAACTCCCTGTTTTTACCACTAAAACGGGTCGGAATGGCCCCATATACCATACATGACTTCATATACGATCAACCTTCACTACCTTGAGGTCTGTTTTGCTGTTGGGCAGCTGTGAGGTCATGTGACGTCATCAAAGGTCACCAAAGGTTTTTGGCCAATAACTCCGTACAGGAACAAGATACAGACGCGTGGATGGTCTCATTGTGTTCAGCTCGTCAAGACGCATCGAATGATATACATGATGACCTCGAGGTCACGTGACCTGAGGTCAACCTTTGACCTTGACCTTTCGAGGTCAACATATATATCATTCGATGCGGATTGACGAGAGGATCACGATGATGCCCTTAGTTTGTTCCTATCTTGACTAATTCGAAAGTTATTCGAGAAAAACTCTCTCCATATTTAGCGCCGCCATTTTGACTTTTTCGACCCCTGTGACGTCATCTTTGACCTGACCTGAAAATGACCTTAGTAAAAATTGTAGATCTTGACCGTGCGTATCCGATGCCGTTTACCGCTTGTCGCTATCTTGCTTCGTTCTCGAGATCTCAGGGGGGGGGGGCGGTCATCCGCCCCCCCCCCCCGTCGGTACTAAGTTGGCGCAGACCCCCGTCGGTGCGCGGGTTAATTGCATCTGATATTAAACGCCTCCCAGGAGCTGAAGCCGACTCTCCGATACATAACCCACGCTCTCCAGCGTTTCACCCAACCAGTTACGTGTCACACCCGCCTGCCCCTACCGCTCCCCACGTCTGCCCCATCCCGACACCCACCCGACGTGATGTCCTCCAGCAGCATGAGCAGCCGCTCCTGGGTCTCGTCCACCAGTTTGGTGCGCTGGATGACGAGCCGCCGCAGCGACAGGTAGCCGTGCAGCACGGTGGCCAGCAGCGGCGCCTTGTGCCGGCTGCGCACCGACTCCAGCTCCAGGAAGGAGATCAGCAGCTCCGTCAGCTCCTTCAGCGCGTACCCTGAACACCAGCGCAGAGTGGGCGGTCAGTGGGAGATTCAGCGGGTCAGCTCCTTCAGCGCGTACCCTGAACACCAGACGACGGCGTGGTCAGTGGGATAATCAGCGGGTCAGCTCCTTCAGCGCGTACCCTGAACACCAGCGCAGACAGACGGTGCGGCCAGTGGACGAGTCAGCCAGCCAGCACAAACGGCTGACATTTTCTTTCTTTTGCGGGAGCTGCTTTGACAAAAGCGAGTAAATATTCAAGAGCAGGGTTCATCGCGTATTTAGTATTTACTTACACGTATTAAATACATATATTCGTAGTTACTCTTATACACGCGTATTTTTCTGGAATCGTTGATAAACTGATTCACGAACTCAGAAAGTCAAACAATTACGACTGAAGTAGAACAACTGAAGTGTAAAGTATGCGATTTTTTAACGTCTAATTGAGAACCGAAGGTAACAAAGAAGGGATCGTTTTCATCTGGCCAGTGTCTAGGGCGGGCGCCGTACCCTGCGAGAGGTCGCTGTTGAGCGTCGTCTCCTCCAGCTGGTTGAGGTTGTCGATCTCCTTGGTGATCAGCTCGGCCAGCAGGCCCAGGATGCCCTTTGTCTGCAGCACACAGACACACACCCGTGGTTAACATCCAGACACACATACTAAGACGCGTGTGGTCAGTAACACGGCCTGGGAGGCCAATCAGACAACCAGGGACGTGATATCAGTCACATGATGAGTAGATACAAGACCGGTACTAGCACACAGCTCACACACACGAACATAGCATAATTGCTTCCTTGAGTTACCCTAAAAACAAACAATTAAGCCGCATGAAACGTTACATGAGCGATACTTTTGATAAATATATACAACAAAATACTATTGATAAATGAAAGAGCATTTTTAGTTTATTTAACACGCGTACCATTGATGGCAAGTCCATACCATACAAGGCCGCATGCTCAACGACTCGAGGCTGGACGACAGACTGCCTTCCTTGCATTTATGTCACATTATCGAAATTGCTGTCACCTGGCAAAGAGATACTAACTGAAGGTCGTCCTTCACCAACAAAGATATTGGAGACCGCGCCGTCTTCAATGCCTCGCCGTTTTGTCTTTATGAGCGGCGGCATGGGTCACTGAGCAGTCCAGTGTGCAGGGTAAACATCGCTCGGGAGCTCGCCGCCTTGATCTTTGTGCGGCCACTGGGGCGCGACCACTGTCTCCTGGGGCGCGACCATTGTCTCCTGGTGCGCGGCCGGCGGCCCCCGGTGCGCGGCCGGCGGCCAGTCGGGCCCGGTCAGCGGGGTCGCGCTGGGTCCGGCTCGGTCGGCGGCTCGCGGCGGCCATGGCCCGGCGGGTCGGTAAGGTCGTCCGACTGCTCTTCTACGGCAGCCTGCTCATCTTCTGCAGCATCGTGTTCGGAATTCAGGTGGGAGAGAGGATTCGGCAGTCGCCGGCCGGTCTCATCGGCAGTACCTAGTGCCGCAGTAATTGGCTTTGGGCGAGATATCGCACATACCACTCTATCCGTTCTTTCGAAAATTCCACAGATGTCATTCGATATTTCATTGCTTAATTACTGGCGAGTAAACACTCACAACTAATTCTTGCCAGCAAATATTCGCAAGAATATATTACAAACACAGATCACGATATTGTGCTATTATGATTCTAATTAGCACAAGAAGTGCAACCGCTAGACACACGGTAAAGTAAGGAGGTGCAATGTGCAGCAGAGCAGATTGCGGCGCTCACCGCCCGCTCGCCGCAGCTGACGCCCGAGCTCCTTTGTCGCAGGTGTGGATGCTGGTCCGTCACTACCTCAACGAGCCCGTGGCGCTGGAGCTGGGCGAGGAGCTGAGCGGCGTCACGGACGCCCCATTCCCTGCCATCACCGTGTGCGACAGCAACCGGCAGAGTCGGAGCGTGGCGCGAGCCTGGGGCGTGCTCAATCCAAAGGGCACGGGCGTCAGCTGGCGCCGCTTTCCGTGGCACCGCCGGCCGGTGGCAGAGTTCTGGGAGGAGGCGGCGCCGCGCCTCACCAGCCTGGTCCAGCAGTGCAACCGGCGCGAGTGTCGGCCGACCGGCGCGCGCGGCGGCTCCACTCGGCAGGGCCGCTGGACGGCCGGCCGCTACCGGCGCGGTCTCTGCTACACGTTCCGGCCCAGCGGGCCGCTCGTGTTCAACGGCCGGCGGCGGCTGGCACTGGTGCTGCACAGCGACCCGGCCGAGCACACCGCGCACGGCCACAGCAACTACCTGCGCCGGCCGGCCGTGGACGTGTTCGTCGCCGGAGACCAGCCGCCCATCGTGGACAAGGACTTTGAGGACGCCGAGCGGAGCCCGCACCTGTCCGTCGACGTCGGCTCGGTGGTGAGCGCGCGGCTCGGGGCCTCCCGCTGGCACCGGCTGCCGCTGCGCCGGCGGCCCTGCCAGCCGGGCGCCGGCCACTCGCGGCCGCGCTGCCTGGTCTCGTGCCGCTGGGAGGAGCGGTCGCGCGTGGTCGGCTGCCGGCCGCCCTGGAGCGCCGCGCCGCCCTCTCTGCCGCTCTGCGCCAACCAGACCGAGTTCCTCGGGATGCTGTACAAGGATTTCCGGGTGCCGCCGGACGACCCGTGCGTGCGGCGCTGCCTGATGGCCTGCAACAGCACCACCTACGAGCTGCGTGTCACCAGTCTGCTGGCCAACCGGAGCGGACTGCTGGCCGTCCACCGGGCCGTGCTCGAGCTGCACTGGCCCTACGCCATCCAGCTGAACGCCGAGCGGCCGGGCTACAGCCTCTCCGACCTGATCTCCGACCTGGGCGGCTCGCTCAGCCTGCTGCTCGGCGTCTCGGTCGTATCGGCCGTCCAGCTGGCCGAGCTGGGTGTGCGCCGGGCGCTGGGACTCTGTCTCCGCCACTACCACCGCCGCCGCCGCCGTCCGGCAGTCCGCGCAGCAGACTGTCCGCTGAGACCCGGCGGGCCGGCCAGTCCGGGAGCCGCGCACGGGACGTCCGGGCTGCCAGCGGTGAGCCGCGGAACCGAGCCGGCCCCGGCGGCGGCAGCAGCAGTCTCCTCTCGGGCGGCCTGAGTCCGGCCAACACCGCACAGCGCCCAGAATACCGTCCAAGTACCCAGGCGCAATCACACAGTCGTGTCGCACAAAGCACATACTCCCTGCGAATATTGAATTATGTGTTACGGCACGGCACATAACTCAGCAGCCCTTCGGTACTAAAAGGCGGCTGTGTTCGTGTCCGACCTACACCGCGCTCGGTACGGACCCACCCTGGGCCCGGACCGCCCGTCGGTACAATTTCACAGGGGCGCCGAGCTGGAAATGTCTGAAATGTCTGGTCACCAATTTGGTGAGGGTTATACCTACTTGTTTAAATTCTGTTTATGTTCTTTGGGTGCAATAAACAAGAATCTTTCTCCTCACAATGACCGATCACCAAAGTTCGTTTTTTAGTTGACAACAGCGGAAGTGTGCCCGATAGCAACTGCTCGAAGAACTAAGAGGCCTTTACGACCGGCCGACAGCACTGACAGGCGCGGCTCGCCACCGACACTGAGTACTCACAGTCAGGTAGTACTTCCAGTGGTTGGCCGCGATCAGCTTCTGGTAGAGGTCGATAAACTCGGCAGCCGTCTCGCCCGCGTCACTGACGTCACTCAGGTATGACGTCAACATGTCCAGGATCTGACGTCACAGATACGGGCAAAGGTACACCGGTTAACGGGATGAAAAATGATGGCCTAATATGCAAGAAAGGAGCAAAAACACAACTGTAACTGCAATCTGATGAGGCAGCTCAGCCAACATATTAACTACAACAGTCCTACATCGAGCACTGAATATGTACTCGTGCCAGTCCAAACTAAGCCCAACTACTGTTTCGATTGCAAAATATTTGACAAAAGTTTGTCATGACACTGCCGTGTGAAAATTGGTCTGCCATATGAGCGGTGAGCGCACCTGTCGTTTTCTGGCCGGCTCGCTGGCCAGTGTCTCCACCATGTCTGCTGCCACGCGGCGCGCCAGCCGCGAGCTCGGACTGAACAGCACGCGGCGCAGCCACGAGGTGTCGAGGAAGGTGACGGAGATGGCCGACTGGGTGGTGCGCTGGCGCCACCGGCGGCCGTACTTCTCCATCAGGAACAGGGCGCGCACCTCCGACCGCTGCAGCGGCACACGCGGACAGACGGAGGGGGACGGTCAGCGGGGTAACTCGGGGAGCCCACCGCAGGGAGGAGCACATCAGGGCAGCCCGCAGCAGGCCGGTGACATCACCTGGGGCTTCATGGGAGTCTCCTCAGACGAAAAACTCGAGCGTAACAAACAGTCACTAACAGCTGGCCAAATATGATCGTCACAGTGGTTAGAGCACAGGACACACTGCGACACAGCAATCCACGGAACAGGTACTGAGACAATAAGACCCACGCCTACTGTCACTGAGGAAAGCTCAGTCTCTTACAACAGAGTGTGATTCTAGCCAATCCATACAGCAGTTTCAGGCTGCTCGACCACTTACCGAGGCTCCCTTTGCCGGCTCTCGGCCGCGTTTGGCCTTGCGTGACCTCCATGCCTCGAATGAGTGCTGCGGGGCCTGCTGGAGCCAGCGTGAGGCGCTCAGATGCACCTCTGGCTGGTCGCCGGCCGTCACCGAGCTGGGTGCCGGCTGTCGAGCGGACAGACAGCGGGGAGACGTCAGAAGTGAACACGAAACGGGACGGCCGTTGTCCCACAGCACCAGGCACAAAGGAAAGGAGAGGGTTCCTGCAGACAGCGGTGGTAGGGACAGTTTGCCGGTGCATAAAAAAAAACATAAACACGACTGGTTACATACACATACGGGGGAATTAGGGGGCAAACAAGCGCGGACAGAGCTAGTCGTGAAAAGACAAATGGAACCATCAATACTACACACATACATGAATGCCTCCGTATATCGCAAGTTCTCCCGCTCAGTACGTGAGCAAACGAAGATGGGGTGCAGCGAGCCAAGACCAGTGTCAATATAAACACGACCTCCGGCAGTGCGCTGTAAACATTATTTCGGCCATCACAAAGGCGGTAGGAAGTGGCAGTGAAAAGGCGATGAGGCATACCTTCCATAAGGTCTGTCACAAATGGAAACCCAAACACAACTGCGAATGGGCCGAACTCGAAAGACCACCACGCTAGGAAAAACGGAAACAATTACTATGAGCCATACAAACTAATCATGTTCGAAGGACAGCTCGAAACCGTGACCAAGAACAGAACTAGAAAACCGGCACCTTAATATTCGTGCTTCTGAAGCTGTCGGTTTTTTCAATTTAATTTCGGATGAAAAAGGAACCCAAGGAGCCACCCACAACACGTCACAAAACCCAATGTCTGCCATTATCGAGTTTTACCTTGGACGGCCCGGGTACCCCGGCCGCCGATGTGCTGGGTGCGGGCGCGGCGGCCGCGGTCCCCGACCCGCCGGCCGCCGCTGACCCGCCGGTGGACGTCCCCGCGGCCTCCGCGTCGGCCGGCGGCTGCATGACGCCCTGCAGGATCTTCAGGCAGGGCAGCGTCACAGACTCGATCACCACCGGGTTCTTGTGCTCCTTGCCGGCCATTATGAAGATGCGCACCACGCACCTGGCAGGGCGCAGACAGGGGAGGACGTCACGACATAGCTCGGGCGAGAAAATGACACATCCCCTGTCAATGGGGTCAAGAGCGGCAGCACAATAAGACCGAGCTCCAACCGCCGAGAAACACCGTGGAACTTTCATATAGATCTAGTAAAAGCGTCAATAACGCAGAAACTCGGCCATTAAAAGAGACAAAGTGCGAGCAACAGGCAGCTAAGTCAAACCTCAGACAGTCCGGATTCCGGATTGAGCAAGTGAAATAACACGATCGTTAATCTCCCAGCCCAGTTTTCAAATCCCTCCAGTGCGGCGAGAATCTCCCAACACACCGTACGGACCTGAGCCGGTGCTCCCAGCACGAGTCCTCCTTGCGTACGGCGGCGGCCAGCAGAGCCATCTCGTGTCGCACGGCGGCCGCCACGCCTGCCGAGCTCATGCCGCTGGAGAGCGCCAGCCGCACGCGGCCCGAGATCAGCTCGTTGAGCTCGAGCGTGGCCGCCAGGTTGTCTTTGGTGAGCAAACAGAGGAGCTGGCACACCTCGTCACGGCTCTGGGACAGAGTGAACACCAAAGGTCAGCGGCAGGGTGAGACCAGCACTACGAATGAACGTCAGTTCACGAGGAACAAACATGAGAACCTGCAGAACGTCGCCAGATTCTCAACCACATCAGCGCGGCCGCGCAGCGATCACTGGTCGTAGCTAGTACCCTCGTACCCAGGCTGATTTCCAACTGACCATAGCTCTCTGGTATCTAGACCGTCTCCCTCGGTCTCACCTGGGGCGTGCCGCGGCGCAGGTTGTGCTCCAGCAGCTGTGGGATCAGGCCGTAGCTGCAGAGGGTGACACGCAGCCGTGGGTTGGTGGCCAGCGCGCGCAGCAGCGTCACGCAGCACTCGGCAGAGGCACTGCTGCAGCCGTAACAGCGACCGTGGCTGGTGGTCTCCTGTGGGGACATGGGCGGTACGGTCAGCTTCATGAATCAGAGGAAGGTGGTATTGCGTTCGGCAGGCTAGTAGAGGGGAGTTCACGACATCGTACAATCATCAGGACAAGTCGAGAACGATACATTCAGCAAACACCCTTCTGAGCAGCAATTATAAGAAGGGTATTATACATCGCATATTTAACTTCGAAAACAACTTAGTATGCCCTATCCAGCTAAGCAGATTCTTCTCTGTTACCATTCATGACTTGAGCCCACCAGGCCCATACCTGTTGCTCGCACAGCCACCAGCCCCTGCACCCCGTAGCCGTTCCGCGCGGCACCCCACTCACCTGGCAGAAGGCGGGAGCCGAGGCGGCCGCGGTGCCGGCGCCGTCGTGCGCCTGCCGGTCGTAGCGCAGCAGCTCGCGCCGCGAGGCCAGCACCTTCTGTATCACCTTGCTGAGGTCGTCAAAGTCGCGTCGGCAGTCGCTGCAGTACTTGTGCGCCAGCTGAGGGCAGCGCCGGGGCGTCAGGACAAGTTACTGGTGTAAACATTCACCGCAAGAGACAGTTTGTCACTGTATGACAACGAAAATCATTTATTACAGAAATATAGAGGTTTCTTTTTGGACGATGTCATCAGAAGGTTTCAAACACGCCTTACGCCAACGATGTGCGTAAACCTCTCGTAGCTATAAATGAAAAGGTAAAACGTTGATTAAAGCATAAGGTCCACAGCCTTTTCAACCGGTAGACAGAGCAAGGGTCGCGCCGCGGCCCGATGCCAACCACCCTCGCCGTGATCCTACCTGCTGAATGGGTCGGCTGACGTGCGATCCGGCGGTGCCGGCGGCCAGGTCGGTAGCCACCGCCGCCGCCGCCGCCGACACCTCTCCGCCGTGGTCACTGACCCAGGCCAGCAGCGCCTGTCCAGGGACAGGCTCGGTCAGTCAGGGGTCACGGGTTAAACCGGGCAAGTCACAGTAAGATACATCAGGTACGTAGCTGACATGCTAATTGGCAGGCTTTGGATGATGTGTTGGTCGCCGCACCAGTCGCTCACCTCCAGTGTAGGTTTGTAGGACATGAGTTTCTTGTAGATCTTGTCGGCACGCTCCAGGAGTCCGTTGATGTTTGTGACGGCCTTCTTTCTGTCCTCCTCGCTCTCAATCGGGTCCACGGCGCAGCACGGTTTGGCCGTCAGCGTGTACTCGAACTTGGCGTACTTGCAGAAACCGCAGGCGTTACACAGGAACGGGTCCTTCTCGTCGTAGTTGATGGCCCTGAACACATCAGTCAGGGAGGTCAGCTCTGACGTTATGGCGGAGAAAGTTCACATCGACAGTCGCGTTTAGATCATATGACATGCGGTGGTAACACAGACTCATGAGCCATAGCGCGGCGGCTTCGATCCCAAATTATTAGCCCCAGAGTGCTCAACACTCCTATACCGAACACAGACACGGCTGAATGTGTGGCGTGGCCGGCCCTGTACGCTTACCTGCACTTGTGGCACTGGAACACGTTCTCGCCGCAGTTACCACAGACACCCGGGTGGGCCGGCACGGAGGCACTGCAGCGCGGGCACTGCAGCGTCTCGGACGAGGCCTGACACGGACGTCACAGTTAGAAGAAGGATCTGAGTGGTATGACCCAACCATCCCACTGCTAATTTTACATCCAAATAACTCAATCGCCCTAGCAAAACCACATTTCGGTTCGACAGTAGCGTCTTAGAGCCATTTACACAGAACTGGGCTGGTAAAGGCAATGAACCTGCACGGGCAACGGGCAGCGAACCGCGGTGAAACGCACCTGCATGTTCTCGTAGAAGTCGGCGTACTCGATCATGAGGTTGCAGGCGACGATGGGCAGCGGGAAGTCGAGCTTGACGTCCGTCTGGCCGCTGGTGAGCGACACCTTCTTGGCCTTGTGCCACATGGCTGGAGCAGACGGACGGGTGCAGGAAAGCAGGGGAACAGTCAGATGCAACAACGGCTAGTCACATCGTGGGACGCTGAGACGCGCATAACGATACAGTGTATCGTAGACATCGTCGAGTAACGATTTCGTATGGTTTACGTATCAAAGCTACGAAGTCACCTTCCCTTCACGACGTCTACCCTTCGCTTCAGCCAACAGCTGCTCGAGGCCCGATCTGTCACACTCACCGGGCCGGTTTTTGAGCTCGACCACCGACTGGACGGTGCGGTTGTTGTAGTAGACGTTGACGGTGCGGACCATCTTGGAGCGCTTCAGGTCGCCGATGCGCAGGAAGATGCGGCTGATGGTGTGGCTGCCGACCAGCTTCACCAGCTGCGTGGTGGTCGTGTAGCGAGAGTCCACCTGTCGGCAGGGGCGGAACACGTCAGAAGTCGGTGTGGGTCCGGTGGCGGCAGATATTAACGGAAACTGATCGAAGGCGTTGCATAATGCATACTGATTTGAGGTGAGCTGACCGCTATGAACCCTAAAATAAAGCAATACATGTCTTATTAGCTCCTGCGCAGGAAAAAAAGCAAAAATTACGTGAATAGCAAAACGCATTCTGGTAGTTTACAGCAGGTTGAAGGCTCGCAAGTCAGAACCTATGCATTCTCAGCTTCGTCATATTGCCTCCTTTACAGACGCTGAACATTCCTCCTCCCTTTTCCTGTCTCTCATCGCCTCCCGCTGTACCCGTCCCCCTCCGCGGTCACCTCACCTTGACGTTGGAGAGTTTGAGCTGCGAGTAGGGCACCTCGGGGTTGTTGCACACCAGGCAGGGCTCCGACTCGAGGTAGTAGCCGTCGAACTCTACCAGCGCCGCCAGGCCGGCGTACAACTGGCCGTTGGCGTGGTTGGCCAGCTGCTGGTTCTGCGTGCGCAGCATCTCCATGGCGTGCTCCATGTAGGCGGACACCTGACGCACAGACGGGGAGGAAGGAGGCATGTCAGCGCGGCCAGCGGCATGGACGGGTGCCAGCGGCAGCTCAGCTGAGGCTACGACTCCACATACGACACACAAGATATCGGTGTTGGTACCCGCGGTATCAGTGTCGGTATGAGCGGTCAGTACCGACATCGGTGTCAGTGCTGGTACAAATGTCAGTGTCCGCACGGGTGCCAGTACCGCCTCGTAGCTCACCTTGTCTTCAGCCTCGGTGGTCTTGAGCGACATGTAGCCGAGCAGGTCGACAAACTGAGCGGCCTTTCGTCCGTAGGAGGGCAGCAGCGGCCACAGTTTCCAGAGCAGCTCCACCAGCGACTCGCGGTCGGCCGGCGGCGCGTTCCTGGGGCGGGATAGATGGTCAGCAACGGGTCATACCAGGGGAGTACAAGCACGACAAAGTGGCGGTACCGAGACAACACACCACGAACCGAACGATACAGAGTCGAGCAAGAGTAATAGCGCAACGATAGAAATCGCTGCATACATGCTCAAACAGGTATTGAGTTACATGTTCAAAAAGCAGACAAGCTATCGATGATTACAATTTGCTCATGGCTGCTCTAAATGATACTGCGCTATCAGGGCTGAGGGTGTGCTGTTAGTCTTTTTTTAAAGTTTAGAACGACCAGCCGCGGCCGGCCATCGTCCCCTCACCGGTAAATGCTGAGCACCAGCGCGTGTGCCTGCCAGCGGATGGCCGTGGCGTTACTCTCCAGAAGGAAGGTGCGCACGAAGCGGGCCGTGCCGGCCGGCAGCGGACCGGCGCCCATCAGCTGCCGCGTCAGCTGACGGCTCAGTGAGGAGCCCTCGCTCTCAGCCGCCTGGAAAGGGACGGGTAAGGGGTGTCAGGCAGCCTGGCGGAACAGAGAATACGTTCTCGCTTCAGGCGGCTGGAGAGTGGAGACTCAACCCCAAGTTACTGATTGGGGTTGGGGTACTGCAGTCAGATATAGATAGGTCAACGATTCAAAGCAGCTTACGAGAAGAAATCCGCGCGGTAATAGGATCCACGTCGACACTTTTACCAACCGAGCACCCACAGAGATACGTTAACTTCTGACCACTGCCATTCTACATCAGCAGCGATGCCACTGTCCCTCCGTCCGTACCTGGGCCGAGTGTTTGGCGCTGGAGCCGGAGCCGGCGGCGGGGGCGGCCGGGGAGGCCACAGCCAGCTGCAGCAGCTGCAGGATGATGGGCGCCACGCCCTCGTCCAGCTGGTAGCTGGCGCGCAGCAGGAACGGCAGCACGGCCGAGCGGCCGGCGCAGAAACGCTGCCAGTTCACTGAAGGTACGATGAGAATTACTGTCAGAACACATCTTATCAGGCTGCAGTACGGGCTAACAAGGTAAAAAAAAACAACATCACAACACAAACCGCGGTAACGCAGACCCGTCAAAGCCACCGCTAAGACTATCGTAGCTAATTAATCGAAGTCATTCGGCATGCAGCTTAAACAATTACTGACACCAGCCACAGGGCACTCTCTACCGAGGTCTCCCCACTGGCAGCTGCCCACCCGCCTGACTGACCGGTGCGCGTGGTGGCGATCTCCTGGCACGCCTTCAGGTGCTCCACCAGCTCGATCAGCGAGTCGTACGTCAGACAGAGGAGCGGCGCGTCCGGCTCCGAGCCGCCGCTGCCGTCCCCGCACAGCGTCTGTACCGCCTGGAGACACACGGAGCCGGGCGGGAGACGTCAGCGACAACGAGCCATACCTACATATATGCAAACGCGGCGGGTGAGACAGTCGAATTAGCAAGGCTCTGCTTCTTTAGAAGTGGGATTACTTAAGGGTAATACGTTCGTGATAATGAATTAGAGTACCAAATCCAGTTTCGTACAATTGGATGCATCTCGAGATTGGACTGTGCTGATGTTAGCTGCAGCTGCGGGAGGAAGAAGTGGGACAAGTCCTTACCTTGATGTGGGCGTCGAGCGCGTGCAGGTCACGCAGCTGGCGGTACGTGTCCTTGTTGCCGCAGATGTAGAGCAGCAGTTTACGGACCTGGCGCCTCACAAACGGCGTCAGAGGCGCCATCATGTACTCGCACAGAGTCTGACGCCACTCCTGGGGAACAGAGATGGAAGGATCAGCAGTCAGCACACCCACTACTGGATCAGAGAGACGGGCACAGCAGACAGTGTATCAGTCAATGAGATGAACACAAAGGTCATCACAGACGGCCTAACCTAATGCTGACAGCCCGATGTCACTCTTCACAAACGAGGTTACGGCATTTAATGTAGAAAGTATAATGCATTATGCAGATCTTTGAATACAGGGAACATGAAAATTCACATACATCCAATATCCATGGAGTAAATACATTTCATATAGCGTCTGGCATCCTCACCTCGCCGAAGAGTACAACGTTGGACCCTGGCACAGCGCTGAGCACCTTCTTCACCTGGTACGGCAGGCGCAGCACCATCTCGGTCAGCAGTTGGGAGAACGTGACGAACACGTCCGACGAGTAGCGCTGCCGGCGAACGGGGCACAACGTCAGAGAAGGCGCAAAGGTAGTGCGCGCCCGGTGTGGTCTTGGTGGTACAGGCATAACTCCAGGTTCCTAGCATCGAGCACGAACACCGCACGGCATAGTGAGCTACACAATACTGAATATGACCAGGCAGCCCACCTTGACGTATTCCTTGAGGAAGAAGGGCGACATGTCCGGTGTAGAGGTGACCGGATGCTGCCGGAGCAGCTTCCCGCCCACCACTGTGCCGCTCTCCTCCTTGTCACTTCTGCGTGGAGGGGCGAGATGGGTCACTGGTCAGACACACGCACCAAGATGACACAAGCAGGCAAGGTGGCCAGACGAGGTGCGAGTGTTGCTCAGGTGGAGCAAGTCAACGTAATATGTCGTCAAGAAGCCGCCGGGTAATAGAGCAAAGAAAAGATATGAATAACGCGAGCGGCCGAAATGGCGTCCGGAGCTTGGGCTGCGGTACTGACGTTTTCCAGAAGGCGAGCAGCGCCTTCAGCGTGGAGAGGCAGTGTGTCATCATGTCGGCCTGCAGCAGAGCGGCGGCCGTGGCGGTGGCGGTGAACGCCCAGCAGTCGCCGCCGTGGCGGCCGACCTGCTTCGGACGGGACATCAGCACGCCTGGCGGAGAAACGATGGGTTAGCTCCTACGCACAGTATACGCTATGATTTAATTACACACTACACACCAAACACAGAATGAAGTTAAACGCACAACCACCCCGGAACATGCTACATACACGCAATACATCATGCGTAGCTTGACAAACAACTGGCAAACATCCTCAATCCTCATAGATCTCCGGCACTTTAACACCACCCCGGCAGAGTGCCGACACTCAGCCCCACTTACTCAGCATCCTCATAGTGATGAGTCGGATCTCGGCGTCGGTGCTGCGCTCGTGCGGCGGCGGCGCGTCAGCGGCCGGCTCAGTGTGCAGCTGGGAGACCAGGGCGCGCAGCAGGCCGTCCAGACAGGCGCGGTCGCGCTCCTCAGAGCCGTCCAGGTCGGAGGCCAGCATCAGCAGCACCTGCAGGTAGGGGATGGCGCGCACACCGCCCACCCGGCGCACCTGCGGCAGCCACTCCAGCAGCCGCTCCGTCAGACTCAGGCGCAGCGCGTGTAGCCGCGCGCTGGTGTCCGTCTCCGGCTCGTCGGCCTCCGCCGGCTGGCGACGAGAGGAAGGAGAGTCAGACTTGGACGACAGGCGCTACGACATAATAACAGCAAGAGAGCAAACGGCCGGTGGGAATGATCAGTCGTGATATGTGAACGATGAACTACACACTGAACGTATAAAAATTGATAAGACACTAATAATTATAAGCCTTCAACATCCTACCCAACATCCTAGTCAACACTCAACAGCATCGTACCCTGTGTCTCTTTCTCCACCCTGACCTGGTAGTGCCCCGGCACGCCGACGGAGCTGGTCTCGCTGCGCGCGCCGGCGGCCGACTCGTGTGCTCCGTCTCCGTAGGTGGAGCTGCGTCCTGACATGTGTTCGCCGGCGATACTGTCCACCACGCTGGCACCACTCTCCGAGCCGCCGCTGCCCGCCTGCAGGCATAAGACGGAGACGGTTACCGCGAAGACACATAGCCAGAAACGAGCCAGACGACTAGAGCCAGTTATCTTACATCAGAGTGCCACTGTGCCATTCTCCCCTTCCAGTCCCATACATAAGCCTTCTCAGACATGTCTAAACCTAGCTTTATACATTCAGTCATCCGTGATGGGGCGAACGAGCGGCGGCGCGAGGACACGCACCTGCTGGTCGGCGGAGGACACCCGTACCTGTTCGGCGGGCGACGTGCGCAGCGTGGATCCGTCGGTGGCCGCCGTCGAGCCCTCGTCGTCAGAGGCCGGAGCCGAGGCTGTGGTGTCCGAGTAGTGGCCCTCGGCCGGCGCGCCCGACGGACCGGCCTCCGCGCCACCGGCCGCGCCCAGCAGGTTCTGTAGAGAGCAGGCGAACGGGTAAACGGTTACGCAGTTTAACGGTCACAGGACAGGCAGTCACGGGTAGGTATCATAAGCTATATAGTTAGAACCATACATAGGGACCCTGTAGCATAAGCCGTTTGTCATATGACAAGGACGCAACACAGATAAAGCTATCGTAACCGATAAGCGTTGCTGAAAATTTCGTTTGGATCAACATTTCCGCACCAGCAGCATTTCAGCCGATTCCACACCGGCCGGTCGTCTGCAGGTGGCTGGTCGCCTGCAGTGACTGGCAGCCCCAACCCGACCTTGGTACCTACCTACCTCCTCTCGCCACCCAGGTCTTTCCGTCAGTTATCCCTTACCTGCAGCGGCTGCCCGCCGAGGTTCTGCAGCGCGTCCAGGCCGACCAGACCCTGCAGCTGCTGGCGGAGATTCTGCAGCGCCGCCGGCGTGCCATCCTGGTCCTGGTATAACGCGGGACAAGACACAGACACTGAGCGCCCGGCTGAACAACGAATATAGACGGCACCGAGCATAAACCGCGGACCACAGACAAGACCTGGGAGCTGACAAAACACTGAATGGCGGCGATAGAACAGACTTAAGCACGGTATTTGGCGACAGAAAATCGACCTTTGCAGTAACGATTAAAAATAAGCGTATCAATGTCGCAATATTATCCTAAAACAGGCAATACCTTTTAATACTGTCTGGATAAAACGATAAAGCCCATAGACAATACGGACAAAACGATACCATAACGGTTTCGCCATAAAATCAAACCACTGATACATATATATGTCCAACGTTCATAATAACTTTGGCAAGCAGCCCGAACATAAGCCCACCTAGCAGATGAGCCAGAGAGCGGGTAGGAAATGGCTACCCCGCAGGCTGGGAGTCTACTGACCTGCAGGTTGACGAGCACTGGCCTGCCGACCGATGGCACTGACCTGCAGGCTGAGCGCGATGGCCAGCTCGACCATGGTCTCGTCGTCGGCGTCCGGCGGCAGGTCGAGCAGCGGCGGCAGGCCCTGCGCCTGCGCCAGCAGCGACTCCACGTCCAGACCGTCAGACTCCAGCTCATCGTCGTCATCGTCACCCGGCTCTCCGGCCTCGTCCACTAGCACGGCGGCGGGAGACTCAGCGGGCGCCGCTGGCGGCGGACCGGCCGCCCCCGCCCGGGCGGTACCCGTGCCGCCTGAGCCGGACGGCCGCTCCGGAGGGGTGGACGCCGCGGCCGCGCCTGCCGGCATCGCCAATGGACTTGTCACTCTAGTCCGCATGACCAGTCCGTCAATGCTATAATGATCGTCGGTTGAAATCCGAAGCGACAACTTTGTGACAATATAATTCTGGTCGCTTATCCACAAAAACACTTTAATCATTATCATTTGTTGAAACGCAGCATATAGAACGTCGAGTATCACTATCACTGCGCCCATTGATATAAACCACCCCGTAACCGACCTGGTGTGGAGCAGCGCGGCGGCGACGGGATGAAGACCCGGCGCCGGCGCTGTTTGGGCCGCAGCACGCGGATCAGGCCCTGTTTGGCCGCGAAACTGACAGCTAGATCGTCGGAGAGCAGCAGTCTGGAGATGACGGACGTCAGAACGGCAGCCGTCTCCGGCTCCGTGGTGAGGAACGCGTACAGCACGTCCGAGAGCGCGTACACGCACGTCTCCGGATGCGTCAGACCTGCACACAGAGCGGAGGGTGAGTTAGTCTCGCACAGCGTACACGCACGTCTCCGGGTGCGTCAGACCTGCAGACAGGGCGGATAGAGCGTATGACTGGTTAGGCGTGTGTCATTTCGTGTATGCTCCGGTAAATATGAACTATTTCAGGAGCGACATAGACGTTTCATGACCTGTTACGGGACATTCAAACGGATACGGTCATAAAGTTCTCCGTCGACGGCACAATGAAACACTGTATTGAGAAGTCTCTCCTTACCGGGAACACAGACGGGCGCCGTCAGCGGGTTCTCTGGCTGGGCGTCGTGGAGTCGCCAGAACAGCGCCATCATCAGCGAAATGAAGTCGGTACTGCTGCCACCGCTCTCGGGCTTGTCTGCTTCTGTCGAATGCATAGAGGTCAAATTTGTATAATACATTTGCCCGTCGCATAAATCTGCAACAATATACGAAGAAAACTAATTTGAAGAAACTGGCTTTAAGTGTGAAGTGGACGAAAAAAACAGTACATACATGGACAGAGAACAGTTATACAGGGAAAAGAGTCTGTGCTCACCTGGTTTGACGGCCGTGTACTTGACGAGGTTGGCCGGCCGGCAGATGGCGATGTTTCGCGAGGTCACCACCAGGTGGTGGTACAGCTCCGAGTCGAGGTCGCGCGCCGACGGCGTGGCCTCCATGCGGCGCAGCATCTTCCAGGCGTGCGCCAGCCGCGCCTGGTCCTTGTGGCTGCAGTAGGCCGGCCGCGAGGTGTGCAGCGCCGCCAGCAGACTGTCGGCCTGCGTCAGCACGGGCGCGGCCGGCGGTGCCTCCAGCTGGCCCAGCGCGGTGCACAGCTCCAGCGCGGCGGCGCGCTGCGGGTCCGACTCGGGCGCCGCCACCACGCAGCCCTCCAGCGTCTCCAGCGCGCTGCTCACCAGTTTGTCGAGCGGCGTCAGCGGCACGGCCGCGGCCGCCGCGCCGCCCTCTCCCTCGCCGCCCGGCGTCAGACTGGTGCCGGACGCAGACGGAGACGACATGTACTCGTCACTGTCCTCGGGCCAGTCGAAGTTCTCCTTGGTCTTGCCGTAGACCTTGATGGAGTCGACCATGGTGACGCCTGAGGTGTCGGCCGTCGGTCGGAAGGTGAGCGTCAGTCGCCGGTCGGCCTGCAGCGACTCCTCGCGCGTCAGCGGCACGTCGAACCAGCGCGCGCGCGAGCAGTGCAGCGGCACACTGCGGCCCAGCAGCTCCACACAGCTGGGCGCGCGCTGCGGGTCCTGCGAGCCCACCTGGATCTGCAGGCCGCACATCACCATCGACGAGTCGCTGTTGGAAATCTCCATGCTGAAGCCGGCCGGCTTGGTGGAGGCGATGTACATGCCGGCCATGGCGAGTCGCTGCTTGACCTGCTGCGTGTTGTACACCTGGAGCACGTCGTTACCGCCGTACTCCACGTCCGACATGGGCTGGCAGCTCTCGAAAAAGTCCGGCGGAAACTGGACGGCGCCCACCGTGCGGCTCGGCTTGGGCGCCTTCTTCTTGCGCGGCGGCCGCAGCGAGGCCATGACGCTGGTCGGGTTCAGAGAGGAGCTGAGCCAGAAGCCGGTGCGCTCCGGTGAGGCCATGTAGATGCGCAGACTGCCGTCCTCGCACAGCACGATCAGCGTGGTGCGGCGCTCTCCGCCGGCCGCCGGGTGGCGGATCACCACCATATCGGTGATCTTAGACTTGGAGGGCACAATACGGATCTCCTGGACGGAGACCGAGTCGGGTTTCACCATCAGGATGACGGGGTTGTTGCTGCTCTGCGTCACGGAACACACCAGGCCCGGGTGGCCAATCACCTCGCTCCACTGACAGAGCGGCTGGGAGTTGGGCTTCCCGGACCCAGACGGCTTCAGCTGGATCTGCGTCAGGTTGTCCAGCTCTGTGCCGACGGCAGTCAGCGGCGCCAGGAAGCTCTTGCCCTGGGTGTAGCTGAAGAAGAGCAGCTGCAGCACGTGCGAGTAGTAGATGGCCACGCCGCCGCCGCAGATCTGGCCGTTGGACCACTTGATCTCGGGGTGTTTGAGGTCGAGGATGTTGGTGACGTAGAAGGGTCCGTGCTGTGCCGAGCTCTCCTCGTTGATCTCCACAGTGTAGATGAGGCCCGTCGACGACATGATGATGACGTGACGAGAGCCGTCCTGTCGACCGACGGAAAACAGGGCTCAGTGAATACAACGCAGCCACAGGGGGAGAGCGGTGAGATAACGATCAAAACGAAGAACGTGACATAATATGTTACATCCGGGCTTCGGTATATCAAACGCAACGAAACTATGTCAAGCAATAAGCATTGTGTTTGCACCGATGATATGAAACCCCACAGAAACAAGACGTGATTATTTTGAACTGAAGACATTTTATTGCTCTATATCCAACAAAACAGGTGAAAGCGTTATCGTCACCTTCAAGCATCAACCAGTACCGTCGGTGTCCAACGTCATCCATTTACGACACGACTCCCTTCATCTCTATACCGACCACCACGCCTACCTGCATGTTGGCGACGCAGGCGTCGCGGATCTTGCCGCTGGGCAGCAGGAAGAAGTGGTGTGGGCTGAGCACGTCTGCGCCCAGGTCGTACAGCTTGACGAAGTCGGCCGTGATGATGGCCAGCGCCGTCTGCGAGCCGGGCAGCCAGCGGGCGCTGATGATGAAGTTGCCCGTCTCCAGCTGAGGCTGGAGGACCAGGTGGTCGGCCACCGCGCCGCCAGAGCCGAACGTCAGCACGTGACAGTCCTGAGGGCGGAGGTTAGCAGAAGTCAGAATGACATCACCGGAGATAAGCAAGGTCACTCGAAATCCGAGGAGACTCAGTCGGGCCTGGCAAGGCGAGAACAGCCGAAAATAGGAGCTCGTTTATAATACGGTGCAAAGCAGATATTAACAGGCGGGTCAGGGATGCTTTGGCAACGCAAAGCATAACAACGGATAGCCATGAGCCAGAATCCACCCAACCCCTGGCGGTAGCACCAGCCCAGTGAGCCAGTGGTCCTTAAAGAGGTCATCCCACTCACCTTGAGTCCGCAGACGGCCAGCACGTCCTCGTTGCACGGGTTGCTGGCGATGCTGAGCACCGTGAACGGCACAGGCGCCGAGCCCAGCCGAGTCAGCGTCAGCTTCCGCTTGGCGGCGTCACCCTGCTTCAGCAGCGCAGACAGCTGCAGCACGGCCAGCTTGCCCTTCTCGTGCGAGACGGCTGTCGGGCAGACGGAGAGGGCGCTGTGTCAGACGGGCAGACACCCTCAAACATGTAGACAATGCGAGAGCGCGTGCCACATAGGTGCCCCACATTTCCCATCAAACTAATCGTCGATTTACTGAGGTGTTCCCGGGAATCTCCACGTCCACTCACCGAGATGCTGGCGCTTTCCGTGCGGGCTGCTCAGGCAACACATGGAGACGCGCCGGATCATATGCGCCGACACCAGCTGTCGAATGGTCTGGCCCTGCTCTCCAGCAAAGGTCATCCGCACGTTGTCGAACGCCCCTTCCTGGGAGCCCAGGGTCGGAACCTGGCGGCAATAGGGGACGTCGTCACCATAGGCTATACAACAGCTGACAATAAATAAACTGGCATAGAACCAAACTGATACCTCTGGGTTTGCAGTGACACCACAAATAAAGCAGACCATACCAAGAGTGAACCAAACACTTTTTACCCACACTGGTTGTGCGGCCCACGGGTGACTGTCGGCACAGCCTCTCCAGACCATATTCTCTCCTGAAAACATCCCTCCCCGCATGCCTTACTCTGTTCAATCCCTTATTTAATCTTATTCCACCCGGCATCTCGGTCCCAGGCCTCCCCCTCCCTCCCCCGCACTGGCCGTACCATCAGTGTGTCGGTGTTTATGAACGTCTTCTCCGCAGTATGCAGCGTGGCCAGCGCCTCCGCCACGCGCCGGTGTGCGCCGATGGGCGCCGTACGCCGACTGCTGGCCGCCAGCGCCGGCAGCAGCAGCCGCACCAGCTCCAGCACGCTGGACAGTACGTCCGACTGGTGCAGCACCGAGTAGATGGCCTCCTTGAACGGTTCTGCGGGGCGACGGAGGTGGACGGGTCATGTCACGTCGGGTTACGGTAATGTGTGGAATAAAAGGCCACCAATCTCATGTTTGATTACTTTTACTAGCAATATGGCTACTACAGCATTTTTTGGTAATGAATCCACGTGAAAAACATGACATTGACAGTAATTTATGGAACTTCAAAGCATAATTCGACCAAAATGCTACATAGATCTGAGAATCATGAGGTCGGGCCCCAGTGGACCGCGGCACTGACCGAGTCGGCGGCTGAGCGCCTGGCGGCCGCGCGCGCTCTGCTCGCGGCCCTTGTCGGTACGCTCGTGGCTGAGCGCGCTGTGGCGCCGGCGCAGCAGAGACGGCAGCATGGTCTCGGCGCCGAACGGGCAGGAGCCGGCGGCGGTGGTGGCGCCGCTGCCGCTGCTGCCGGCCGGCAGCGGCTCCTGCTGACGACTGCGCTTCACCAGTGCCTGAGGGGGTAGGGACGGTCAACGGGGTCGCAAGTTACTCGTAGAAGTGGGAAGAGGATAGCAGGTACATGTAGTAAACAAATGCGCAGAAATGTCTATTCCCAAGCGCCGCGGGGACCGAGCCGCCACACGCCTCCCACTCCGGCCGACTGGCCCCCGGCTCGCCGGCGCCGTGCTCCCCGGCCAGCGGCCCTGAACTCGAGCCGGTCAGCTCTAGTTGCCGGCGCCGGCCGACAGCCACAGCTGTGGGCCACGGCCTGTGCCAGTTCTATCATACACATGCATAACATATAGCATACAATACTAACTACAGTACACTAGAGCCAATAAACTAAAGACGAAGGAGAGGATGCGAGGACAGGCGAATCAAAACGTGAGCGTGCAAAAATGAAAAAAGCTAACTTAAGAGGCATCTGCTTTTAGTACCTAACTCATTAATTTAGAGCTCCTAACGTGTTGGTAAAACGACTTTAGATATTCACTGTTCATGTCTGCCGGCGTAGACCTGCCACTCTCCACTACCCCGCCTCCCTCGCTCGAGACGCACCTGACAGCTGTTGTCCTCCTTGGCGCCGCAGTCGCAGAAGAAGCTGCCGTTCTTGGCGTAGGTGACGTCGTGTCCCTTGTGGCAGACGCGGACACAGACGGAGCAGACTCCGACCGAGTCCAGCATGCTACACGTGTGGCAGTGGTACCAGTGCTGCGGCACGTACTCCTTCTGCGTCACCGTGAACGTGCACAGCTTGTTGTTCAGCGAGTCCTCGTCCTGCGGGGTACCGGTGGAATGGGAGGGTGATATCAGACATCGGCTACAGACGCCGGGAGAGCCGCACAGGTGGAGTGACCTCAAAACACGGAAAAATCGAGCACGATCCTAACGACAGCTGCAATGAGCTGAAGACCTAGAAAGACCAAGAATTAGAATCGATATTTTGCCGCTACCACGCAAATTAAGCGTTCCTAGTCCCTGCACGGAATGAGAGGTTTTGAAATTCGGAGTTACTGACAAAACATAACCGCTATAACCTCAATATAGGAATAAAGACGGGCTCCCGTCCTAGCTCTACCCTACGCACCGCCTCCTCTGCCGGCCTCCACAACCTTCCCCGCCCGTACCGAGTCGTCTGCGTCGCTGTCGTCGTCGTGCAGCTCGTCGGCCCACTCCGTGTCGGCCTCCAGTGCCGACTGGTCGCCCTCGAGCGGCGGCGTGGCCATGCCCGACTGGCCCGGGTGGCGCCAGTGGTCGCCCAGCATCTGACGGCGGAGGAGAAACAACAATCAGAGGGACCAAACATGCAACAACAGTCAGAGGGACAGAGCATACAAAATACTAAGTCGGAAGGGCAGGAACATGAACCATCACAAGCACCAAGCCAGATCTCACACTCCAACTTATATCGGACTTAAAACAACTGAGATTTTTTGGGCAAAAGAGTGCGTCGAACGCATAAAGGGGAAAAATTACATCTAAGTAGCATCATAGGTTCGGCGCCTGTCGCAGCAGCGCTGATTCAGCCGATGCCTGACGTTCGAGCCCCCACCCACCTACCTTGAGTGCCAGCACGATGTTGCTGAGGTGGCTCATCAGGCAGCAGGCGAAGGCGACCACGTCGGCGTGCCGACCAGAGGTGACGCCCTCACTCAGTTTATCCAGCACGTCCTTCTGACACAGGTACTCCTTGCTGCCGGCACGGACATAGGGCGCGTGCAAATGACACGTGCGTGGAGTGCAAGGTGGAAACGCGGCAGCCGGAAGGGAATACGTGCTAAAGACATTCCGAGTCACACAGCGGGGACAAATGTGAGTATGGTAGCGGTAGATACGTGTGTGGGACATCACACATCCTCACACAAATGACAACACCCCCGCCCCCTCCCGCCACATTCATTCCTCTCCAATCGCGAGGCGAAATTCCCCTACACTCCCACGTACCAGGTTTTGAGCCAGTCGGCGCAGGCGGCGAACAGCGCCACGTGTCCGTGCCCGGAGCCGGCCGAGGCCAGGGTGGCCATGGCCGAGACGAGTCCGCCGTGCGCGGCCGTCAGCGCCGACGGCGTGAACAGCTCGCTGCCCATCCGGGTCAGGGCGTCCAGCACGGCGCGCGCCACGTCCTCACTGACGGCGCTGCAGCGGGAGGAGGCGTGTTATGATGGGATAGTAGTGGGAATACGAAGCAGCGAGCTACGGGCCGACAGAATAAACCAATAGCAGACTCGGTCCATACAATTAGAGAAAAGGTTCACTCATATTGGAGTAAATCTTAATTGTTTTCTAATACCACTCGTTAATAACCATCGTTTCTTCTGACTGAACATCAAACTAAACATGAATTTTATGAGTCATAAGTTTTCTGATAGGTATCGCAAAACTCACTTCACCAAATATGACGTAATGTCAGTCGAATTATCCCACTTAACTAAACGATCCGTTTAAAATACCCATTAGCCTAAGATTGACTCAATCTTACGAGTCTCTCTACCAATTCTGACGGAGTGTGACCAACTGACCTGTCCTCCCTGACCAGGTAGGCGGTCAGGCTCTGCAGCAGCTGCTGACTCTCCAGCCGCTCGTTCCGGCCCGCCGACGACTCGTCACCGCGGTCCGCCAGCGACACCACCAGCTTTCCGAGCCACAGCTGCAACCGCTCGGGCGCCACCGAGGCCAGACCGTCCAGCGAGGCGCACAGCTCACGCAGCTCGCCGCCAGACTTGTCGGCTGTTGCAAAGATACGCGCAGAGGGTGGTCAGTGGACAGAAGAAACAACATTACCAATGATTTATTCAATTGTTTGACGAATACTGATAAAATTCATTATTTAAATTAGTTCAGCAAATGACTCGAACTGCGGAAACAAGGCCAATGTAAGGATCTTGGATTTCCTGACCTCGCCCAGTCGACCCATGATTCCCACACGTACCGGCCTGGAAGAGTTTGTCGCAGAACTTGAGGACGAGAATGCCGTAGTTGAAGCTGAGCCGCTGGCTGGCGGCCGACAGCAGCACCGTCATCAGGAAGGTGTTGTCGTCCCGGTAGGCCTGCGCGAGCGCCGCGCGGCCGGCAGGGACCTCCAGCATCGACTCCAGACAGCGCACACACTCCTCGCACACAGACTCGTTGATGTCGCTGCGGGACAACGGAAACGCAGAGTTTAGGTGGGACGCTACAGAGCACCAATATTGGCTAGCTAAGCCAATTAGACATTGTGGTCAGAATGATAGCATGGACAGCAGACATGGACGATTAATGAAATCAAAGAGAATTAAGACAGAATCCTAGTTTCCGGATGCCATCATGGCAGCCCATCAATCTACTCCGATCCACGGAGCGGACCACCCCAGACCCACATGCCCCACAGCTGCCCGGCCGGTCACTCACGCGTCCTGGCTGACGAGCCGCACGATGGCGTACACATGGTGCACGACCAGCCGACAGGAGGCCTGCTGGAACGACTCCGAGTCGGCAGAGCCCACCAGCGAGTCGACGTCAAAGTGCGCCGCGGCCGACTCGCAGCCCAGGTCCAGCACCAGCGGCAGCAGCACGCGAGACAGCTCGGCGCGCGTCCGCTCGTCAGAGGAGCGCCACCTGCCGACGGACGGAGCTGCGGTCAACGAGTGTCGCAGACGGGGACGGGACGGGAGGAGAAGGGAGGAGGGCGCCGAGTGGGAACAATGTCAGAAGGGTCCTATCAGAACAGCGTGCGCTAAGAAATTCTATAAAATTCAGCCAAGGGGCTTTGACCCGATCCCACCAGTGGGTAGCAGCGGCTCCTAATCCGAGAGCAGGGGGTCCACCAGCGCCGGACGTGATTATACTCACGTGAATAGCGCCTCTGCCACGCGCACTAGACAGTGCAGCAGATGTTTGAGGGAGAGCCCGATACTGGGAGCAGCGACACTCGATAGGCCGGCCACGTGGGCGGCCACCACCGAGCCGATGTAGCCCTCCGACGGCAGAGGCTGCTCGCCATACCGAGACTTCTGCGGACGAAAGAGAGGGGTAGGTTACTCCACACCGGCTGCAGCTGATTACGAAGCGAGCGAAGCGAGCGGAGTCTTTCCCATATAACGGAAAAATATCAGTATGAGCGGCCCCCGCAAGCTTAGAGGCACCGGCCGGGTCAGGCCGGCATTCTACGTACCCAGTTCTGGGAGAAGACGATGTCGGCGGCGGCGGCGGCGTGCCAGTCGTCCAGCGTGCGGCGCAGCGCGGCCGGCAGACACGCGGCGCACCCGTCGGCGAACGGGAACTGGTGCGCGGCGCGCGGCGACACCACGCTCAGCAGGTGGCTGTAGGCGCGCCGCGTGGCCGTCGACGGCGGCTCGGCGCCCTCCTCCGTCAGACAGTCGAGCAGGCTCTCACTGCCGCGGACAGACCACAAGTCAGACACACAGAGAGTAGAGACACAGATAGAGACGGCGGCTCGGCGCCCTCCTCCGTCAGACAGTCGAGCAGACTCTCACTGTCGCGGACAGATCAGACAGTCAGACACAGACAGACGCAGACGGCGGCACGGCGCCCTCCTCCGTCAGACAGTCGAGTAGGCTCTCACTGCCGCGAACAGATGACAAGTCAGACATACTCTTACAGGGACACAGACAGACGCAGACGGTGGCTCGGAGCCCTCCTCAGTCAGACAGACGAGCAGGCTCTCACTGCCGCGGACAAACCAGGTACCGCATATAGTCAGTCAGACAGATACGGATAAAACGGCGGCTCTTGGCCCTCCGTTACCAGGACTCCGCTTAAGCTCAGACACGGAGGCGCCATACACAGATAATTGGCGCGAGCGGGTCGAGTTTGGTCTGGTCAGCTCGTCGACGATATGAAAAGGTCAGGTTGAGTCGGGTATTTCAAGGTCTTATCTGACCCAGCCCTGTCCCATCCGACAGTCCGCTTTCGCGGCGCGTCGGCTCACCTGATGCAGCCGGAGACGGACTCGATGAGCGCAATCACGGCCGGCAGCAGGTGCCCGGCCACGTCCTCGGCCTGCGAGGCGGCCGCCGTGGCCGGCTCGATCACCCGGCCGCTGGAGTCGCTCGACGACGGCCGGCTCAGCTGGCCGTCCAGGCTCACCTGGGGAGCACACACGCCACCGTCAGACACATAGACAAGCGGAAAGGCATGACCATTCTGACAGGTACCGACCACGGTGATGGCGGCTTAAGGCTACCCGCCATGGCAGTAAGACCGAACTTGACAGTTCAGCCCACACCCCACCCAGGCTGACCCAATCCTAGGGAGCAAGCCTCCGCAGCTCCCCATCCCTCGCCAAGAGGAGCGAATTCCGCAGTACTACCCTCCCGATACAAGCCTTAATTCCCCAACCTCGCGATACAAGCCGCAAGGTCACATGTTCAGCTCAACCCCACCACGATCAGCCAGCGATCACGCCCTGACCTGCGTCTTGGCGATGGCGGCGTGCAGTGTGAGCACGTCGATAAGCCGGGGCCGCTGCGGCGGGTCGAGCCGGCCGGCGGTGCGGCGCACCAGCTCCACGTCCCGCGTCACGTCGCCCACCCGGCGGCCGACGTTCTCCAGGAGCGCGTCGGCCCGGTGCGCCGTCAGACCCTGCTTCACCAGGCCGTCCTGCGGCCAGGGAAACCAGCAGGTCAGACAGGCTAGTAGGAGAAGCTCAGACACACACATAAATCGGACAGTCCCCAGTCATGCGCACTTCGCAGAGGTCAGGAGACGACTGGTATAAGAGATCTACTGATCAAAGCTCACACTTTTCACCCAAGCTGATGATCAATGCACAAAGCAGCTGTTCCGAACTGAAGATTTACAGTCATAACGGCCTAAGATACATAGGACATTTTGCTTTTACCATTTTGAGCAGTCATGCGTAGTGCGTCGTCAAACTTATGTCCCCACCACGTCTCACCTTGATGGTACTGGCGTAGAGTTTGTGCGCGGCGCGCGGTCCCCAGACCAGCGACAGCAGCTGCTGTTCGGCGCCGGCCGACTCTGCGCCGGCACACACCTGCTCGAGGAACGCCTCCGACGGCGGCAGGGAGGTGCACAGCCTGGGGAGCGGGCACACGGGGTCAAGTCAGGGCAGCGGAGTCAGACAGGGAGTGATTATATACAAGGTCAGCGGGGGTTAAATAAAATATTGCGCTGAGAGTTAAATTGATTAAGCACGCTAGGTATCACGAGAGGCATCATAAAATCAACTCGATAAGTGTCGTATGATGAATGCCCGGAAGAAGCTGCATTGAGCAGAGTTATCCCGTACAGCTATGGAAAACGAACCCCTCAGTCCTCACGTCCTCGTCTGCAGACTTCAGCTTCGGTCTCCGCTGATACGTACCGCCAAGCGACGCTGAAGCAGTAGTGTGTGTTGGCGCGTCCGGCCGCCGACAGCGGAGTCTCGCGGCCGGCCAGGTCTGCCTGGCCGCCGGCCCGCAGCAGGGACACCAGCGCCGCGTGGAACGCGCCGTAGTCGAGCAGCTCGGGCGAGCTCAGCAGGAAACTGCTGGCCTGAGGACGGTGCGGGGAACGCCGAGTCAAGTCACTATCGAGACACCTAAGCTCGGTCTTCTATCACCTGGACATAAGCCGTACCACCAGCTTCGCTATCAACCAGGCACAGACTGTGTCAAATGGCCTTCATTCCATGATAATGGTCGCGTAATTCGTAGCCAGTCATAAAAAACTTCGAAAGGAGATCTATGGGCAACTGAATATCGCCTAGCGCTTGTCGCTATATAATCTAAAAACCAAATACAAAGTTAGTAGCTCAACCCTGAGTACAGGCAGAGTGCATGACATCCCATTCCTGATCAAACCACGGATAAACACCCCAGCCGTATTGTCCTCACCAGTCCGTCGAGCCGCGGCGGGTCCGACCCGCCGTTGTCACTGTGGGTCAGGCTGTAGAAGCAGGGCGGCTCCCCGGCGCCCGGTCCGCCGCCGCCGCCGGCGGCTCCGCTGTCCATCTCCTTACAGGGGATGTAGAGTTTCTCAGCGCCCGGCACCCGGCCCAGCAGGTTACTGCGAACCTGCAGATGCGGAGCGGGGAAAAACGGTACCGCGTCAGATGGTGGAGGGAAAACGCAGCTGATCACCCATGCCAATTGACGTGTCAATTGACGCCAGTAGCAACAGAAAGCTAGCAAATGAAATGTATCCTTGCTTACAGTAATCACAGCTCACCGCATTCAAAGCACGCCACGTCCTCACCGCGCTCACAGCTATCACCTCTCACCGCTCACAGCTCTCACCTGGTCGATGAGGAAGCTGGGAGCGTCGTACAGGTTGCGCACCATGTACTCGAACAGCACGAGTAGCCGGGCCAGGTGGAGCACCCGGGCAGGGGACATGGCCGATTCCAGTGCCGGGGCCACCTGGCAATTGAACGGAAAACACTGAGGGTTGGAGCACAAATGCGATGGACATATAGCCAATTCGAGCGCAAGACGTTTAACGGCAGTATTTAAGCAACAGCTCACAGTCGGCAGGGAAAAGGCCAGCGCGGTAAAAAGCGCCGCTTCATACCTCGTATCTACTTATCTCTCGCACACACCATTCCCTGGTTGGATACCATTCCGGTATTGGCGGCACAGTTCTGCCGCCAATACCGGAAAACCGTAGCGAAGTCAAAACCGTAGCTAGCGTCATGACCAGAACTGGCACTGGCCTAGATCAGTCCCGCGTCCCACCCGTACCTTGATGATGACGTCGGCACACTGCAGCAGGACCGTCTTCTTCTGCATCAGCTCCAGCGAGTGGAACAGGAACAGCAGCAGCTGGGCGTGCTCCACGTTCAGGTCTGTGGTGGGAGGGGAAAGGGAGAAGACAGATCGTCAGTACAGTACAGGACCACGCCAAACTAACCATCAAGGCAGTAACAGCTGGAAAATGGAGTACGGCAATCATTCAAACATTCAGTCGATAGAATCTGCAGTAGGTGAAAAACTATCTCCAACAATTTCCATTAAAAAATAGTTCTATCCGGCGTATTCAAAGCAGAGGTCCGCGCTGAGCTGAACTAAATGCACAAGATTGGCCTAAAACGTTTGATCGAAGTACTCCGGACGGCTGTTTGCGTGCACTGACCGTCGGCGGACTCGTCTGCCGTGCTGAGGATGCGCCGACTGAGGGTGTTGAGACAGCTCGACCAGATCAGGGCGGTGGCCTGGCGACCGTTCAGACGGTCCGGCCCCGTAGACTCCTGGTTCAGCAGCAGCACCTGCCACAAACACGCACAAATAAGTTAAAAGGAAGACGCACTTGTTGGTAATGGTACGCATGATTCGTGATCACACTCAATACAACAGTCGCCATCAGTTTCAATACCTTCCAACTCTAAGGTTGGTATCAAGTAGCGCCACTTTGAAACATCATATACCCAGTAAGAGCTACGGCATGAGTGACCAGTTCCAAACCTTAGGGAGCAGCGGACTGAGCAGCCACCGACCTTCCCCGCCCTCACACAAATACTGAGGACGGCGGCTGACTATCCCCAGTCTTCCATAGCAGACGGTCACTGACCTGCGCCAGGACGGCCAGAGACCGGCGGAAGGTAACTGACCTGCGCCAGGACGGCCAGCGACCGGGGGAGGGGAGGGGGTAACTGACCTGCGCCAGGACGGCCAGCGACCGGCGGAGGGTAACTGACCTGCGCCAGGACCGCCAGTGACCGGGGGCTGACGGTGAGCGGCCAGTCGGCGCCCTCCTGGTGCCACGGACTCAGTCCCAGCTGGGCGAGCAGCAGCTCCTGCAGCGGCGCCGACAGCAGCCGCGTGGCCAGCAGGTTGTGCGTCAGCCGCGTCAGTGAGGCACTGAACTCCTGGCACAGAGTCAGCATGCTGCCGGCGCTGGCGTGCGCGCTCAGACTCCCTGTCGGCGGAACAGGGCGCAGGGCGTCACACGGGGGACTCTGGGCAGGACAGAGTTACTGAATGAGCGATAAACGGACAAACTAACTCGGTGGCTGGATAGACTTCGTGCTGAGGATACATAGATACTGGACACTGGGCAGACACGAAACAGACTTAAAGGACACCAGATGAACGAACAGCACAACGAACCAGCACACCGACAGTAGAACGATATACATATTTCATCACTAACGGCGATCGGTCCGTCTCGGCTTGCTGCCCACCTGATCCGACGTCTCTGATGAGGGCCGCCAGCAGCGTCACCTGCTGTTCGGCGATGCCCTGGCGCACGTATTGACGGATGTCGGCACACTCGGCGTCCAACAGGTCACTGTTGATGAGCCGCAGCACCATCGACGCCAGAGACATGAACTGTAACACGGCGGGCAGACCGGTCACGGCACGCGCCGACAGCGGAGAGGGGCAGTAAGACATGCTGAGAAATTACCGCGCCATAAACAGCAGTCAGCACAGTCGGATGAAGCATTAGGTCGTGCGATGATATTTGGAAATACGCAATTCATATTCTCGGGTTTGACTTCCATTCGAAAATCACACTGTAATTAGCACATCCATCTCTCATCCGTCCTCCTCCCCAACCAGACCCCAACCCCCCTCCCCATCCCCCCCCCCCCCAGTGACGTACGACGTGCAGTCTCGCAGCTGCCATCCCCTCCCCTGTGGTGCCCAGTGTACGCCGCAGTCACATCCGGTGGTTTCCCCCGGTCACGTACGCCGTGCGGCTCGCCGCGCTCGGGCACCAGGCTGGTCTCGCCGCCGCCCGAAGGACGGTCGGCCGTGCCGTTCTCCGAGGCTGCCGCCGACGCCGGCGGTGTCACCGGTCCCGGCGGGTACAGCGTCTGCATGAACCACTGGCCCAGGATCGAGTCGTCCTCGTCATCTGGGGACGGAGGCACCGGCGGACGGTTAGAATCATGGGAGGCTGAACAGTTAGCAAGCACAGAGGATGGAGTGTAAAACAGTATAAAACAACAGTAGAAATCGCGTACGAAATTAGCGATGAATACCTAATATTTAACTACGCAATCTTTATCGGACTTTTGCTGAATTGCTACGCTTTCCGCGGTTCACCACAATCTTCGATAGGGACAAAACACTGAGCGGCAGCGCACGAGCCACTGACACACCGTCCACTCACCGGAGCTGGCCTCGTCTCCACTCGAGTCGTCCACGTAGAACGAGGCGGTGAACGCCGGGCCGGTGGTCAGGCCGAACACATCTCCGGTGTCGGCGCCGGCGGCGGCGGCCGCGTCCGAGCCCCAGAGGCCGCAGGCGCGCCGGTACGCCGCCACGGCCACGTTGATGAGCAGCTGGGGCAGGTTGGCGGCCTGCAGCAGGGCGGCCGCCCGCTGTCCGGCCGTGCACGGCGTGGAGAGCGCCGCCGGGCCGCCGGCCGGCAGCGGCTCGCCGCCCAGCACCGACGACTCGGAGCGCACGTCCGCCAACAGACTGGAGAGCAGCGTCAGCGCCTTCGAGGTGAGCGCCACGGCCAGCACGCCGAACCCCTGCTGACTGCGGCGGGCGGGGGAACGGGGGTCAACATACTGCTCGGGGAGTGGCAGGACAGGGACAAAGGACGGACAGACAGTGCAGGACACTGACAGTGCACTGCAGCTGAGTGGACGGGGAGTAGCAGACGGATGGTCAGTCAAGTATAGCCCTAGTTACGCCACAAACAAACAGAATACGGGGAGCTAACCGAGAGGAATACACGTTACTCACACTTTGAGTAGGTTGATTCTGTTCTCCTTCCCTTTGACGGGCGACTTGCCGCGCTCGGGTTTGTCTCCCATGGCGCTGACAGAGCACATGAAGGCCTGGATTCCGCGCAGTAGCAGCAGTGCGGCCATCAGCTGCAGGTTCTGCACACACTGTCGGCACGGCAACGGGAGGCGTCAGGGAGCCCCGGGACGGGGCGCTCAGCCAGAGGAGAACACACGGCAGCAGTGAAAAAAACCAACACGGACAGAGTGTAGCGATTTTAATATCGCAATTTGCAAATACCTGCAAAGTACATAAAGTGAAGCGTAAAATAAAAATATTCCACGTGGTTGCTATATCAATAAACAAACAACAAGCAAAATTGTCCCAAAATTGTGTTTGGGCTTGGGTGTCAAAGGGGAAATTCCTCTCCAAAAATTGGGATAAGAGTGGAAAATTGCCAGTCAGATAAGGCCCAAAAAGAGTGAAAAGGGATCAATGGCATAAATTTATGTACAAGTGCAGTAAGATGCAAGATGCAACCATGCAAATGTTTTTTGTCGGTAAAATTGGGAGTGGAAATTGTTCTTAAAAATAAGAGATGAGAGTGAAAAATGATTTTCATTTGGATGTAGTTTCCCACCCAAATCAACACATTTTGGGACACTGTAAACAAATGACAAAAAGCAAATCTCTCCCTAATTCAGAGTGCGGATTCATCGCTGCGTTGCATGAAAACTACTTCCCCACATACCCCCGCCCGCCGTATAAGAGGCCGACCCCGGGATGTCGGCTACTCACGTGTCCGCCGGACCGTGTGGAGGCTCTCAGCACCGACTGCACGCACTCGGTCACCTCCAGCGCGCGCACCAGCACGTCGACCGCGTGCGTTTCGGCCTCGTCGGGCGCGGCCACGGCGGCGCCGCTGGCGGCCACGGTGAGCGCGGCCAGCAGGCAGGCGGCGCACAGGCGCGCCAGCCGCTGCTGCCGGCCGGCCGTCAGCGGCTCCAGCAGCGGCAGCGACAGCGCGCGCCACACCATACCCACGTCGGCACTGAGCGCCTGCAGACTGCGGAGCGGACGGGGAACAGCGGCGGTCAGTACTCGCAGCAGACAGGGAGGGCTGGCTACCGTCTCACCGTGAGGGTGGCTTTCGTCTGGCGGGGATCGGCCGTAGCGGCAGTGATAAAAAACAAAGCTGCGTCTTCTGCTATAACCACTCCTTTGAAGGCAAAGCATAGAGCACAAAAAACCGAGATCAAAGATAGGTCACCACGAACACGGATTCCACAGGCTCACAGACACGCTTTGCCAATTCACCACACTGCCCTTCTCTGGCACGCGGCTTTTGTCCGAGCCGCTGGCACGTTCCCCGCCAGGCAATGCCCCTTCCCTAGTGGCGAAGCCGCTGTCCCACCTGGATCGGACGGTGACGGCCTCCGACAGTGTGGTCGGCAGCTGGAGACAGCCCGTCTCCAGCGAGTCCGTGTAGCGGCTCAGGTAGCGGCCGATGTGCGGCAGGCTGCAGCACATGTCCACCAGCACGTCTCCGGCGCCCAGCAGCTGCAGCGCGCTGATGTTGCGCTCACAGAACAGACTCTGGGGGTGGTGGAGGGACGGTCAGTGGGGGGGGGGGGGGGGGCAGTTGACAGAGGGACTGCCAGAGGTGGGACGCCTAGGGGAAGACAGCAGACAGGCAGTTAATTACGAAATAGTCATAGCTGGATGAGTACGAGGCACGGTCAGCGAACTAACCGTGAACGAAAGGATGCCGTCAGTGGGCACTCGGGCCCGTGCCAAACGTAGCCACAACAGGACTTCAGTAATCCAGAATTGGAGGATCAAAAGCATGCGATAGCATGCTTTTGCATCCGGAAATTCCCATTGGTGGGTCGCTAAAAAAAAAGTTCGGCTGAACCTGTTTGTCAGTGAGTGAGTATGTGAGTGAGTTTGTCCAAGCTTTTTTGGACCTGGAGTCAAAATGGGTGGACCGATCGGGACGAAAGCGAAAGTTTGATTCGTCTCCGGTGAGGTAAACTTTTGGTGCTGGCCTCGGTTCGCTCGGTGCTTCGTGGCACATGCTATTCCGCTTCAAAGTTTCGGTGACACGAAATTTTTTGTCAAGGCTACAGGTCAACCCGAGGTCACGGGCAAAGCCATACTGGCGGGACACATCGGTAACACCTTGAACCAGTTTCCAGGGGGGTCACCGTCTGCGAGGGGTGCAGGCTGCACGTGCTGGGGTCGGAAAACCGTTTTGACGTGAGGTCCTCTGGCTCAAAGAAATTTTAAGCTATCAACCTCAAAATCGGTTCAATGGTAGTCCCAGGCAAGGCCTCCAAAATAATGCACATTTCATTGGGCTATGGATGCTCCAATTCTGGCCCAAGGCAACGCACGAGCGCTGCCGGCATCTAGTGGGGAGAACGGGGGGGGGGGGGGAGTGAAAAAGTGGACCTAGGGTGTAGGTTGCTATCTTATTTCCCGGGGATGAGTTGACGGTAATCATGCGACGATGGTGCGCGCTGTCTGATGGTAGAATGAAGAATATGCATGATTTGAAACCTCGTCCAAGTAATATCACTGATTTCAGCATTGATATGGGAGATAAGACCACTGCATAAGATAAGCCACGATGTCTCATTAGGTAATCAATCTTTGCCCCTTACGATAAGAAGCCGGTACACCGTGACCTATCAAGTAACCTTCAAATCATTCGGATCACAGGGGAGGCTATTGGTCGTTTTTTTTTTCTTTGTCTCGCCGATAACGTCAGTCACAGTAAGGTGGTATGTACATATGTATTTATGTATTTAATCATTTACCTACGATTACGAGCATGAGGTGGGGTGATGGCTAACCTTGACTTGCTGGCTGGCTGAAGTTACAATGTAACTGACCTTTACCTTCTAACCAGAGTCCCGGACTCCCGACTGGTCGACTCCTCAACTGACCTCGCCCTGCTGCCCTGAGCCCCGACTGACCTTGACCTTCTGGCCGGAGGTGGCGCCGTCGGTGGCTTCGTTTGACTCGCCGCCGCTGGCCAGGTTGTACATGGGCGCCGACAGGTGGTCCAGCAGCGCCGCCGACGGGTCCACGCGCGTCCGCTTCGGCTCCGTCTTGGCAGCGTTCTCCTTCTCCGCTGTACGCAGAGTCAGTGGCCAGGTTAGCACCCAGCTCTGGCAAGTGAATGAGATGGCAGTACAGCTCGCAACTCCGTGGTTCGATGGGTTTACCTACCTCAGTTACAACTACACCGGCTGCCTCCCTGGGACGCTGGGTACGTTTGTGCGAGTTATATGGACAAAGAACGGCTGTACGGTAAGATACATGACCATCCAGTCCTGTAGGATCAGTGGTCTACCTGGCATGTTGGTAAGGACGTGGAGGGTGATATGAATATAGGGTCGGCGGCCTACCTGGCACGCTGGTGCGGATGTGCGGCGGCAGCTTGGCCATCTTCATGGCGGCCACCAGCGTGACGTGGTCCGAGTGCTCGAGACCGCCGCCCTGGCAGAGCAGCCGCAGGCCGTCCATCAGCTGGCCGCGCGACAGCGGAGACGTCTGACGGCTACCGCCCGACAGGCTGCGCAGCATGTGCGCGCCCAGGATACGCGCCGCCGCGCAGGCGCCTCCCATCTGACTGGGTAGCACTGCCGGACAGAGACGTGGGGTCACCGGTCGGGCGACAGGGCAGCAATGGTGGGACGCCCACCGGGGACAGCCGACGAGCAGCAGCATCAACAGGACGGCCGGGCATAGGTACTGAACACGAGATCACGGGACGCAAACTGACCGCAGGCTGCGCATGATTGTGATAACACGATCGGAAGGCGGACAAAGCAATTTTCTCAACGGCTGTTTTACGGCAAAAAGAACGAATTGCGACATGAACCGCTTCAATTTTAACCCGTCATAGAGCGAGCTAAAATAGAATAAAATTGATCATCAGTTAGGAATGTTATGTGTTAATCGATACTGACAATGCCTCACGTCAGGGTTCACCGTGGACAGATAGGATCCCGAAGCTTGCGGTCGATCGGGCAGCTACCGGCGCCTGATCCTTACGGTCAGCCTCGTTGAGTCCGGAAATGTTACAATCGATTCCGATATTCTCGGTGTCATATACCTACTGTCAGATTGACACTCCCAGCGCCAGATACTTCCAGTCAGTCCGGGAATTCCGCCGCAAAACACTTCCCGTCGATTCCGTCAATCACGGCTCTTTATACAATATTACGGCCGATTGGGCCACTCCCGGCGTCAAATCCTTCCTTAGTTCGGTCGCACCGTTCCCGGCGTCGGACATACGATCGGCCCGACACTCCCAGCGCCAACTGCTTACGGTCAGCGGCATTCTGAGCGATGTAGTCGGCCGCCAGCAGCGCAAACGTCGAGTAGAACGTGTCGTACTCGGCGCCGTGGTTAATGATGTCATCCTCACTGAAAAACAGCAGAAAGCACAGGCTCAAAATCCCAAAAGATATGTGGGTTCTCGTCTCACCCAAGGTCATCTACACCAAATTAGAGGCAAGCATCATAAATTACATCTATAGACTCTTCACTCCACCACAGCCTCTTTTTGCTTCTCTTGAGTCTGGCCTATTTGGAATGGATGCCTCAGGAAAGGTGAGTCTTTAAAATGTTTTGATGTGTGACTAGCTAGGATCTGTGAATATAGCATTGGTTGGCCATATTCTATGTTTCCTGCAAAACATCACCATAACAGAGCTACTGAAGTTCATGATCTTAGCTTCAGAGATGGCACAATCATGCAGCACTTCAGTCTACTCTATCCCTGGCTATGATTCAGATTCCATGCACCTAGTGGCACAAAAGAATGTTGAAAAAGAAAATGGATAGCATTTAAATTACACTGCAGCTGAAGTTAAGAAAACTTTCAGCTCTAATCTAACACAGTTTGCATGCATAATATTGATAATATTGATTTGCTTTCAAGTCTGCAATATTCTTATTCAAGTGGCAAGTAAGACTGATACTTTAACTCTGACAAGGTAGCTGACCTTGCAATCAATCAAGGTGAAAATAATTATTTACTAGCAACCAGCTTATCATTACAGCAGGGAATTTAAATTATCACCTGACAGCAATGAAAAATATTGTATTGATAGTCTATTATGTGCAAGTGAGTAGATAAAAATTGATATATACTGATGACTGTTTTCTCTTTCATTGGCATTGCTACCACTAATATTCTTTACTTCTTAAACTTGCACAGTGAATATATTGTATACCTAACAATGTTAAAACAAAGCTTAACCAGCTACAGAATTACATTATTTCAACTAGCTCTAGAGAATCACTGAAACATATCTTGTCTATTTTACTTTTGCGGCATATATGTAATATGAAGATGAAGTCTGACTTCTGAGTGGTGTGTAGGTTGGTAAGATGTAGGATAGTAGGTTGTAGGCTGGTAGGTAGGTCAGTGGGGGAAACTGTGGTCAAATCTTCTATTTTTGGAAGCCTTCCATTTTTGGAAGGACCTTCCATAAATGGGTATGCATTTTCCAAAAATGGAAGGCTTCCAAAATTGGAAGGTCTAATCTCAGTGTTCCCAACTGTGATTCACATTCTTTGATTTAAGTTACGGCCTTTTTAAATGTGTAACATTAATAGTTGATTTTGCCATTTATGATCATTGATATAAGGAGAAGCAGCAGTGCTAGTGTTGGTAATACAGGCATGCTATGTCAATGTACATAGTGATATAATAGCATGGTGTCCTGGCGCACTGCTCTCTTTTTCTACTTCTAGAGGACACATAGAAATTCAGAAGAGAAAACAGCTGGTCAATAACCAACCAGGAGGAACACAGCTATAGCCCTGACAAAAAATGGTTTAAATTAAACTTACTATTCCTCATATAAATTGAAGATTCATGCTCCTTCGATAGAAAGTAACACGAAAAACGGCGCAGCAACGCCTATTTAATTCGTCCCATATTCCGGAAAAAACATTGAAAAATGACGAGACCTCCACCCAAATGTTTGGCAAAAGCCTTAAAAAATTGAAATCAACCACACAATATGCTAATAAATGCAGAAAACGGCAACAAATACAAGTTTTACTCGCCACTACACTCCCGAAACCGCCGCACTCTGTCCAGACAATTCCGCACTGTAAATAAAGTCGGCGGTATCGAACAAGCATGGCCCGTCACTAAAGTACTTTTAAGGATATTTACTTTTCGTTTTTGATGCTTTTTGCTTACAAAATGTTTGATAAAGTCTTATAAAACCATCGTTTGTCGGTAAATTTTTGTCAATTTTCCACGACTCATTACTTTGAAAAATTACCTAAAATACATCCACGCTAGGATTTAGGCATCCACGCTAGATTATGGACACTTCACTATGGCGAATAGAAAGCGACCAGGGGCGATAGTCGCATTTGCCTCATGTTCGGCGGAAATCGGTAAGTTCCAACATATGCGCAACATTTTCTATATTTGGGTACGATGACGTCGTCAGCGTACCCATTTTTGGAAGGTGCGTACCCATATATAGAAAATCCTTCCAAAAATGGAAGGCTTTCTAAAAATGGAAGATTTGACCACAGTTTCCCCGACTGAGGTTGCAGGGTTTAGGTTTGAGACTTTCATAATATTTCTGTGCCAAGCCTTAAAAATTGGTAAGTAAATCAACAAACTCACCTTTTAATGACTGATCTTATGAATTCAGGTAGGTCATTTTTATTAAAAGATCCATAGGATGCAGCTAAAATCGGTTTTACGATAGAATTCCATTCGACTCCGCCACTTGCTGATGCCATTATTGCCGCAATCTTGATCCTGGCAAGGTCAGAGGGTGGCTTTCAGCGACCATTAACAAGTTAAGTATCAGCAGCCCGCTTAAAAATGGAAAGTATATCAAGCCTGTAACACTGTATTCTCTTATCGTTATATCTTCCAGAATCCAGAAGTAACGCAAGCTGAACGCAAGTCTCCAGTAATTATTATTTTTCGCCTCCGCTATGCAATTGGTTCACTAGTCCAAACTATCAAAGAAAGCATCAATAAAGAGGTGATCAACAAGTTAAAGATTGACAATATATTACGCCATGTAAATTATGTATGTTGATATAGCTCATTAAACGAAATGTTGTTCCTAATCAACGTAACAAAAACACAAAAAAATACAAATATTACTTGAAGATTTTTATTGTGTCGGATAAAATCGCTAAAACTACCAATAAATGTATCTGACGTCATCAAAAAAATAAACTTCTCGATTAAAAAATGACAAAGGAAATTTGCCAATATGATACATTAGCTGCTCAGCAGAGACAAACTTTTTCCTGAAGATTCTGTTCATTCTATTCAGCATTTTCTGCTTAAGTAAGAAATCACCAGTACTTACGAACAAATGTTTGAAGCTGTTACAGCAAAAGAAAATGTTCTAGAACACAAAAATATTGGTGGGTGTGGTATTTGGTCCATAAAGAAATTGTGTTGTTGTTTTTCACATTCATCATCAGACACCCGTGGCGCATGGCCAAACCCCGAGCAACTTCACGCGTCCGTCGAAACGCCTTCTCAACGAGAGTCATCAACGACTGGAATGGACTACCGCTGGCAGTCGTGAGCGCCGACTCTCTCAACCAGTTCAAGAATCGTCTCGACAAGCACTGGGCCCATCTCCTATACACACCACCTACGCCCTATGAGCCCTAACATGATCCGCCTAGAAGCTCGACTGGACCGGTAGTTTACAGGCCTTTGGCCTCTCTAAATTCCGTTCAACTTAAGTAAGTAAGTAAGTAAGTAAGATCATGACTTTATAATCAAGAAATTGGACGCTTAAAATAAGAACTCTTATTTTTCTTTAAGGTTAACATGAAGTCTGTTGACTCATCCAAGAAACCACCACCACCCCCATTGCATTACTTCAAGAGTGATGGAGCTTTGGTAACAGCTCTGAATTTTTTAGTTTTTCATGATGAAGCATATCTTGCTCAAGGCAGTCAGGATGGAAACCTGACAGTATGGGACTTGAAGGTAATTGCACATTACACTATTCACTATTCAGGTATTTTATGTCTTGTCTGTCACTGACCACTTCCTATGTAAATCGGTACATTGGCGATTGAGGTAAACAGTGTCAATGGTAGTTCGATTTGTTAGGTCTTCTGTTAACATCATCTTTAGTACCCAGTAAAAGAGTGAACCTTAATCAATTGGTTTCACCCTAACAAAGACCCCCGCCCCCCGGTGACTGGCCTTGTGGCCCGTCGTCTGCCCACAGAGCTGCGAGCGGCGCTGGTCGGTGGCGGCGCACAGCTCGGCCTGCCGCGCCGTGGAGCAGCTAGAGAGCGGTCACGTGGTCACCCAGGGCAGAAATGACGCCATCCGCCTGTGGGATGTGGATTCCCAGCAACCTGTGGCTTCACTGCCCTTCATCCATCATGGCTTCTGTCGGGTATGTCGACCAATCGGGACGATACGCCTCGGCCCTGTGGCTTTATTGGAGTTCCTTCGGGAACTCCAATCGGTATTGTGATGCTATTTCGTGACCGGTTTCTAATTTCATTTCCATGCGTTCACATTCGGAACAATATGTCGTCCTTTTGTAGGAGTTCCCTACAGCCGCGCACACCTGCTGCGCATGTGTCGGTGAGCCATTGCTTATGTATACTCGTATATCCGCGCACACACGCTGCGCATGTCTCACGTTACTAGATAGACCGTCTAGCGCATGCGCGTAGTTTTAGTATACCGTCTGACGTCCGTGTGTGCTGTACATTAGTAAAATCTGAAATTTGTAAATACACTTCTCTACTCATCAAACCAAGGCTTTGGAGGAAGACGGAAGACGAGGAAGCGAGGGCGACATGAAGAGCCCTGGTGGCTGACGAGTGCTCGGAAAGGAACACGCTCCGCGATCACACGATCGGATGACTGTAAACTGGGACCGCCGTCTCACCCACAGTTTACACTGGTGACCCCGACGTGATCCGGGCTACTCGTGGACCACACCATGGAGTCGAGCGAAGCCACCCGGCAGCACACCGCTCCTCCCGCAACCAGCTTCAGCTTGCCGGCACCCGAACCCGAGGCAGCAGGTCGGCTCACAGCCCTGCTAGCCACCATCGCGACCCTCATCGTCCGAGTACAGCAAATGGAGGCCACCCAGCGTCGACTCAAAGGCGCAGCATCGCAACTTGGCCGAAGCCAGCATCAACGACGCCATGAAAACCGCCCTCTAAAGCCAGCGCATCCGTCAACCTACGAGATCTGCTGGTACCACCAGCGCTTCGGTGCCAGAGCGCGTCGCTGCAAAGCGCCGTGCAGTTTCTCCCACCGCAACAAAGGTCGACATCGCAGCCGTCAGACGCCTCGCCCGCCACGCCCTCCGACGCCGACGTACCCAGACAGTTCTGTCTGCTGGTACCACCAGCGTTTCGGCAACAAGGCCCGCCGCTGCGAGCCTCCGTGCAGCCGGTCGAAAGCATCTGCCGCAACACTTCTCTTCGTGCGGAACACGAAGACTGCCAAACAGCAACGGATCGACGCTGACGCCTCACTCAGCGCATCTCCTCGCGGCAACCTACCGAAGCGACCGACGCCGACGCCAGCTCCACCCAACAAGCAGCCGGTGGCCGCCAGCGCACCAACCAGCAACATCGACCACTGCGAGCCTGCGTCTCCGGAAGAGACGCCACACCTACCTGCGCAGCAGTCTCCTGCCTCTGCGACTCTGCCACCATCAGCTGCCCGGTCGGACGGCCTGGAGCTGATGCTGCCACAAGACACGCCACCTGCAGAACAACCATCTCCAAGAGCAGCAGCACCGGGACCAGCTCCACCGCGATCTATCTTGCGCTCTCGCACCGATCGCGACGTTCGATCCCCACAGCGATCTCGACGCGTCACGTTCGCGACCCGTCTAGGGAGGGGGTAGTGTAGGAGTTCCCTACAGCCGCGCACACCTGCTGCGCATGTGTCGGTGAGCCATTGCTTATGTATACTCGTATATCCGCGCACACACGCTGCGCATGTCTCACGTTACTAGATAGACCGTCTAGCGCATGCGCGTAGTTTTAGTATACCGTCTGACGTCCGTGTGTGCTGTACATTAGTAAAATCTGAAATTTGTAAATACACTTCTCTACTCATCAAACCAAGGCTTTGGAGGAAGACGGAAGACGAGGAAGCGAGGGCGACATGAAGAGCCCTGGTGGCTGACGAGTGCTCGGAAAGGAACACGCTCCGCGATCACACGATCGGATGACTGTAAACTGGGACCGCCGTCTCACCCACAGTTTACACTTTCCCCTGCCCGTGTGCAGTGTCTGAGCTCAGTTTTCAGACCGCGTCTGCCGTGTGCTCGTCAGATGGCGGTGGTCGGCGGCCGGCTGGCCTGTCCCAGTGAGCCGGCCTCCGAGGTGGCGCTGCTGGACCCGCGCTCGGGCGCCGAGGCCGGCCGACTGGCGGCGCCCGCCGAGCTCGGCACGGTGATGGCGCTGGCGCCGCTGCCGGGTGCCGCCGGCGCGCGCCTGCTGGCCGTGTACGAGTCGGGCGGCCTGCTGCTCTGGGACCCGGCCCAGCCCTGCCGGCCGGCCGACCGGCTCCAGGTCACCACCGAGACGCCCATGTGCGTGGACGCGGCGACGGACGGCCGCGGTCTGGTGGGCACCTCCGGCACCGCCGTGCCCTCGTTCTCTGTCGGCGCCGACGGCCGTCTGCAGGCCGGCCCGCCGGCCGCCATCACCAACCCGGGCGTGGCCAGCGTGCGGCTGCGGCCCGACGGCCGGCTGGCCGCGCTCGGCTGCTGGGACGGCCGGCTGCGGCTCGTCTCCGGCCGCCGGCTGCGCCTGCTCGCCGCCCTCGAGCACCACACGGCCACCGTCGAGTGCGTCCAGTTCGCGCCGCGGCCGGTCCGGCTGTGGAAGGCGCGTGCGCTACTGGCCAGCGGCTCGGCAGACGGCACTGCCGCCCTCTGGAAGGTGTATGACGACTCATGACGCCGCCCCGCGTCCCAAGGCACTGTACCGTGAGCGCTGTAAGTGGCAGCGCGATCGGAGTCATCTGTGATACCGTCAGACTTGCGGGCCACTCATCCTGTATTCCGCATTCGTAACATGGCTGCGATCATCGGGTGACAATGACACTGGGAAAATACATATGACGAACGATGTGTATATCGCGTATCTCCGCGATCGGAGGCGCACAGCGATCGGGGCCGGGTGGCCGCGCGCGCTCAGTCCCACAGCTTGATCTCGCCGTCCCAGCCGGCCGTGATCAGCTTGCTCGTCTCGTGCGGGTGCCACATGGTCTGAATGCAGACGCCGTCGTGCGCCTTCCACTTGCGGTACAGCTTGGTGGTCTTCCAGTCCCAGACGTAGCACTTTCCGTCGGCGTCGCCCGACACCAGGTAGCTGCCGGGACGAGAAAGTGATCACTGGTCAGCGTGCGGTGAATGCAGTCGACAATTGACGTCCATGAATGAGGGAGCGTCGCCAAGGAATGAATCACATTGCGCCTGATGACCCAGCTACACATCTATTATTCTGATCGGATCAGAGAACTAAGCAATCGCACGTAATCCTAATCTGCCAATATTTTCTGAGGCAAGTTTATTTTTGCGAAAATATGATAAATTAAATTTATATTAATCGAAGAAAATGCTGCAACGTGTATGATGTTCATCAAAACTGCACGTTAGAACTAAGTAGGCTCGTTTGCCGAAACGTTTCAAACGCAAACGTGTAAAGCTGTGGAAAACAATCTGATTTAACGCGTGCGTACCTCATCTCCGGTGAGAAGTCGAGGCCGCACGCGTACCCAGCCACCATGTGTCCGGTGAACTGTTTCTTGCGGTGCAGCTTGTAGCGGTTGATGGCCGAGAAGATGCAGATCTTGTTGTCCATCGACTGACAGGCCAGCCACTTGCCGTTGGGTGAGAGCGTGACGGCCGGCATACTGTGCATGGACGGGTCGGCGATGTACTTCATGTCCACCGGGATGTCCCTGCGGCGGCAGATAGGATGTCAGTCACACAAACAGCAGGCGGGCCTGTATCAGACTGACAGTTCAGGACAGGCCGACACTGTTCCACTAGCCGACAGCCGAGCCGGCACCTGGCCTGGGTCCGAAACCGCAAATCACTTCCCAGTTCCCACCATGACAATGTGGCATGTGCCTTACGCGAACGGTCTGTTATCGCCGACACGGTTGCAACTTTTGACTTAAACCTTGTCTACAAACGGTAGCCGAGCAACACCAAGCACCTCACGGCACGCGGACTGTGGGGAACCTACAGCACACACAAATGCCGTCGTCGCGGCAGGACGTACCACTCCCAGATGCGCAGGCTCTTGTCGTCCGATGTGGAGACGAAGCGCCGGTTCTCGTCGATAAAGGTGATAGTGTTGACCGAGCCCAGGTGCCGGTCGTACTCCTGCGTTATCTCGCCGGAACGGGTGTCCCACTGCCGGCGGACGGACATGCGACGGGGTGTTATTACATGTCTGCGAGACCGGAGGAAGGGACGGTGCTCGTGGGCAGCGTATTTGTGGATAATAATGGGTAGAGCGGACGGGGTTCGACTGAGCCGCAGTACAGCAGGTAGGGACCGGGAAAGGAGGGAACGCAATTATAACGTAGGGCCACACAAAACTGGGTCCTTCGAGCCACTTTCTCCGTTTCAAATATGAAGCATAAAGTTTGTGTGACAAAATTATTTTACACATAAATGTTGACCCATCCACGGTAGATGTTCGAAAACAGGCGACGGGGTGCGTAATGTACTCGCAAAGGATAATCATGGTCCATACTCCATGGACAATATGCAAATATACTGCATGTGATCTCGAATGGCAGTAGTAAACGGTACTGGAAGTGGAATATAGGCTACATTTGATTTCCAAACGGTTTACCTACGAATAACACCAAATGTCTGACACCGACAAAGAAGGCGCCCTTTCACGCTACTCACGCAGAGGATCTTTTTGTCGGAGAGTCCAGCCACGAAGAGGTGCTGCTTGTCCTCGTCCGGGTGGAACTTGACGCAGTAGGGCACCTTCTTGTTGGTGAAGCGGGAGATGCACTCGCCGCGCTCCGTGTCCCACAGCTTTATGTAGCGGTCGTAGCCTGTAGACGAAGGACAGTCAGAGAGATACACTCATACGATGGATGAATAGCTGCACTATGCATAAGCTGGCGATTTGGGGTTTACAGGCACGTTAACAGCGAGGTCTCTACGTTATCCTGAGGTCATCACGACTAAACGGACGGCGAGGAAACGTAGGAAAGCACAGCTTTTCAGGAACTTCTAAAATCATCTTGAGATGCCTCCTGAAGCTACGTTATTACTAGGCACTAAGGTAGCTTACTCCGGAACTATCGTTTACTGCCTCCATCTACGACAACCGGCGGCAGCAATGATTGACATACTCATCAAGCGGCCATTTCGGCCACGAGGGTGAGCGTTGTACGGACCTGCCGAGAGGAACTGTGTGCCGTCGTTGTTGAAGCAGATGTCGCGCACGGCCTGCCGGTGTCCCAGGTAGGTTCTCAGCATGCGCCGCTGGTTGTACACCTCCCACAGCTGCGGCAGCACGGTCCAGGGGCTCGGTCAGGGAAGAACAGAAAACAGCATGGCAACGGCAAACAGAGTAGCGAATGGGACACACCGAAACGATAAACAGCACCGGAACGACACCGGAACGATTGTTTGCGGTAAATGAGTTCAAGACGTAACACAACACGTCAAAACGGGCTTAACTGTTAGCGGAGCATTATCCAGTATACACTATACACGCACGTGTTACATTGACATGTAAAGCTAACAAAGTAGGGGCCGATTTTCAGGTACCCCCATGAAGATGAATGCAGCGTGTCCACACTCAGCCGACCAGCTGCACCATCCAGCTCACGTCGACGCAGCTGGCCGATCCGTGAAGCACCATACCGATTCTCACCTTGATCTTGCAGTCCATGCCACAGGAGAGAATAAGATGACCCGACTTGGGGAAGAAGCGTGTGGCGTGCACACCCTTGCTGTGTCCCTGCCAGGTGTGCAGCAGCTTCTTGGGGATGAAGCACTTCTCGGGCGGCTCCTCTGAGCGCAGGTTGACGCCCACGTCCTGCGGCACGTGCAGGTACGAGCGGCCCTGGTAGTCGTAGGCGTCCTTGACGTGCAGTATGGTGCGCTCCTCCATCGGCTTGTCGTCCGTCTGCTTGCCGCGCTTCTGACGTTTGGCCGTGATGATGTCCAGCTCGGCCTGCTCCTCCTGGGCAGGGGCAGGGCAGGGAGGGGGAGAGCGTCAGAGCGGAGTCAGGGAGCGGGCAGGGCGGCAGAGTCAGAGCAGGGTCAGGGAGCGGGCAGGGCGGCAGAGTCAGAGCAGGGTCAGGGAGCGGGCAGGGCGGCAGAGTCAGAGCGGAGTCAGAGAGCAGGCAGGGCAGCAGAGTCAGAGCAGTCAGGGAGCAGGCAGGGCGGCAGAGTCAGAGCAGTCAGGGAGCAGGCAGGGCGGCAGAGTCAGAGCAGGGTCAGGGAGCAGGCAGGGCGGCAGAGTCAGAGCAGGGTCAGGGAGCAGGCAGGGTGGCAGAGTCAGAGCAGTCAGGGAGCAGGCAGGGCAGCACAGTCAGAGCGGAGTCAGAGAGCAGGCAGGGTAGCAGAGTCAGAGCAGGGTCAGCGACGGCGCTAATGCATTGATGAAAACTAAACAAATATCACTGGAGGCCGGAGGGGGAGATAGAAATGCAACATAAAGCAGGATGCTTGTGTCGGACTATTACCTCCGAGGGCTTCATGACCTTCTGTTCGTCGACGAATCCGCCCCAGGGCCCCAGGTAGCCGTCAATGTCGCTGGCGTCAGAATTCTTTTCGCGCTTTCGCTTGTCGAGCGGCCGCTTCTCCTTGGGCTTCTCGAAGACGGTGTGCGCGCCGTCGGCGCTGGTGGAGGCGGTAGCGGCGCCCACCATGCGCGCCGCTCCGTCATCGGTCACCGCCTCTGTGCTCGGGTCCACCGCGTAACCTGGACACACGCGACGGGCGTCCTCAGACACGAGCATTGTATGCAGCTTCAGACAACGAGAGAAAGTCGTTTTTATCTGCAGTTCACGCATACGATCAAAATAAATGCATGGCATACAAACTAAGTCCTGGCCCCATTCGTTATGGGGTGACACTTTTTACGGCAGCATTAAACAATCATTTTCACGGGTAGAACCGACCACTGGCTAAAGACGAATGCAGGGCAAGAGGAAGGACTGATCCCCCGTCTTACCGAAGCTGGTGAATGTGCGGCGCTGGTTCTCGAACTGGAAGGCGCTGAAGTGAGCCGGCTCCACATAGCCGGCCAGCGTGTTGCGCTCGGCGCGCATCTGCTGCGTCTGCGCCGGGTTGGCCGGTCCGAGCACGGGCGCGAACAGCTCGTCATAGCGCGGGTTGTACTCGAGCTCCTTCACACTGGGGTCGATGTGCCGCCGGCTGTCCAGGCCCGACTGACGGCGACAGAGCAGCACCTCGTCACAACTGCACGTTCATAGCAGAAATGTTCTACATCAAATGAAGAAGCTTAGGAAAAACATACAGTGAAAGCATATGTACACATAAAAGGATAAATGTACACAAAAGTGAGGCCTTACATACAAGTGAGGCTTATTATGTGAGTCACATTATGTACAAATATAGGTAGCGCCTTATTAGCCCCTGTACCAACAAGTCAACTGATGCCAGCTAGTGAACTTTGAAAACTGATCAATGGAAGCTGTGTTGTCATCTGCTCGCATCGAGCAAACATATTGATTTTTAAGTTAAGAATTAAGTTTTCTTTTGCAAATGTTTGTTAATATAGTTATTTACCAATTATGTCATAACTCTGATAAAATGTAGGCATTCCCATTGCATTGCAGAAAATTGACAGTTGGATAGGTATTCGCTTGAAAGAGAAATGCACACACAGATTGAAATTGAAGTTTTCTTCTTATATTGCTTACAGCTGCAGCACAAGACAAAGAATAAAGGGTAGGTATTAATTTGATTCCAGTTGAGGAGCTATGCCACCTTGAGTGACAATGCCACACCAGCCAGTTGAAAATCTGTCGCAGCCCATACCAAACAAGACCCATAATTTTTACCACTAAATAAGATATCTGCACTTTGAAAATGAAAACTGCAATAAAAGGCCAATCTTGTTCTGTAAAACCACTTTGTGCCTCCCACCCATCATTTCTAATGATGGTGAGCCAGCACAGGATTCCTGCATGGCATCATGTAGGGGCATGCACCACCTGATACAAAAACTGCAGGACACCAGTGAATCTGCATAGCAATGTGCTCTAGCTCAGTGATTCTGCACCAAACAGTATCCTCAATAAATTGCCATACTATGCAGTCTGACCAACATTCTATCTGGACTGGGAAGCATGGCAACACAGTGGTTAATGGGCCAATCCAGCTTGAGTGGCAAATCCCCACCAGCCAACACCAGCCCGAGACTTGAAACCCACACAATCTGGTATTAGTATATATTAGGTCCGAGTGGACAATTGTGACGCTGTTGATACAAATATGTAACAGCAAAAAATTTAGGTTTTAGGTTAGGTTAGGCTGTAGGTTTGTAGGTTTTAGGTTGGTAGGTTTGTAGGTTAGGTTAGGTTAGGTTGTAGGTTTGTAGGTTGTAGGTTGGTAGGTTGTAGGTAAATAGGTAAGGTTAGGTCAGGTTTGATTGTTTTTCTTTTATTTCCAAGACATATAAGCATCATTTTTGGATTCAGGATGTCAAATAATGTAAGAATATGAAAACTTTATCTTTTAACAGTCACTCAGACTCAATGTATACTTTTACCCACAATCTCACAAAAAAACAAGGCATGGCAATAAAAACTCACTCACCCCTGGTGCTACTGTTGGAGCAGAGCAGATCTGAAGCGTTTTGACCGAAGTCAAGCTTTCTGAAGATGTGATTGGTTTGAGATGGGCAGTCAATGCATCTTCATCCTCTCCTGAATCATTACTGTCTGATCCATAAGCTCTCAATGCAAGTATGGAGGACATCTTTGGATTGACTCACTTCAATTCTTAAGAAATGATCTCATAGTTCCAGGCCAATAAAAAAATAATAAACACACAGATGACAAAAATATTGATACCAAATCTTGGAGTTTGGTGGAATCAAACCCTGATTATTCAGTACCTAGTTCCTTTCTGTTTCTGTCAACATTTTAACACTGATAATAAATAAACCACATATGCCCCACCAATCCCTTTTACTGTGTCGCGAACTCAAAACATATAACTATGAGCGGTGTTTTACGCAACGCTTTTACGCAATGGGGCAGTTGACTGTGTACTTTTTTTAGCTCATAAAATTCGATAAGCACACCTATCCAATCAAGACACGCACGACGTCATGCTGCTGCTGTTCATTGGGTAAAATTCCCCCTTAATCTGATCATATTGCTAACGAACATAATAACGTGAGTCGCTTTTGCGCCATTTTTGTATCAAATCGTTCAGTAACCACTACAAAATTATAACCTGTAGTATCATGTAATAACTTGGCGAAAGTCGTCGGTCAATAACGTATCGTAAGAATAACCCCATGCCTCAGACCTTGGATCAAAGATCATAGACTGAGACAAAGCAGCCGTGCGCGGTTGTATGCGTACGTCAAACTTTGGACTCCAAATTTTGTCATAGAACAGGAGTCACGCGATCGAAGGGTAGCGGGCAGGTCAACGCAACAAGCTTCGCTTAGCGCGGGCTCAGTCCTTGTGAATCATTCCAATCAAAAGGTTCGGACTAAATTTATTTTTAAAAAAATAGAGACCAGCCCGTGCTTTCTAGCATAAGCCCGTGCTAGAAAGCACAGCCCGTACATCGTCAACATGCAGGTCGGTACCTAAATAAGGTCGTGTAGTCAAACCCTGTAAGAATCTTGGTCAAACCAACAACAAATGGTCACATGATAAAAACGACAAATAATGAAGTTCCGCATTGTATTAAACAAAACAAGAACGAAAAACAGAACCGAAAGTGCAAAGCAACTGATAGTGACAAAAGATCGCAAGTTGCGACCACAATTTAAATAGGTTTCCACTTAGAGTGCCCGCCCGATCGGAGGATCGGCGCTGCGCTCAGTAGTTGTAGATGTAGGCCGGCTGCTGGTAGACCGGGTAGCCCGAGCGATAGGTGTCGGCCGGAGCCTGGTAGCCGTAAGAGCTGACCGCCACGGACCCGTGGCCCGAGCGGTAGGTGTCGGCCGGAGCCTGGTAGCCGTAAGAGCTGACCGCCGGCGCGGATACGGCCGGCACGGCGGCCGCCGCGTATTGGTAAGCGGGCACGGGCGCGGGCGCGGGCGCGGGCGCCGGCACCTTGGCCACCACGGGCGCCGTGTGCACCCGCTCGCGCACCACGGGCACGTCGGGTCCCTCCGCCTTGGAGACCTGCTGGTGGGAGACGGCCGCCGGCACGGGGCTGTAGACGCGCGCGCCGCCGTGCTGCGCCGGCACGCCCACCTGGGTGAGCGGCAGCTTCTCCACGGTGGCCTGGAAGCCGTTGATGTCGTCGGCGGTGTAGGTGACGACGCGCTCGGTGCCGTCGGCGTCGACGAGCCGGTACTGCCCGCGCACCACGCCGCCGTCGCGGCTCTCCACGTGCGACTTGTGGTCGCCCGAGTACGGGTCCGAGACGCCATAGTTGAAGTCGTAGCGGGGGTGCGGGTTCACGTAGTCGACCACCTCCAGGGAGCGGGCGACCGGCGCCTCTCCGACCACCACGGCGCCGTAGCCGTGCTCGGGCCGGCCGGCCGCCAGAGCCGCCAGCGCGGACAGCGCAGCCACCACCTGCCGAAAGGGCGGGATATCAGCACGGGACCGGACGGCGGACAGGGAGCGCAGGTGTCAGCCATGAGTCACCGCAGTATGTGTACTACTTTATCGGTCGCTAATGTCAGAACAATATTCATTAGGCTGATGCCACTACATAGGCGCGGGAGCCGGGGGGCAGTGGGGGCAGCTTGCCCCCCCAGCTCTGGGGCCGTGGGGGCGGTGCCCCCACAGCTTTGAGACGGAATACCACACTTTTGTTGGAAATGTTTTCTTTTTTTTTGTTGAAAAAGCCGAGGGGTGAAAAATAAGTGGCCTAAAACCGGTGAGAAAACTAGATTTGGGGGTACCCTAGGTTAATCTCTATTATGGTGTGCCCCCCCAGTCGGAAAGTAGTTCCCGCGCCCCTGTGCCACTATTCAACGCCATTACTTGTATCAAATTACAGGACATTCCCGCTGCTAGTTCATGAACGAAAGCGTGCCGTTAATCGGTGACACTGCTGTGTCCTGCGCTATTGTTACAACCAAATATTCCCATCCAAGTCCCCGTCACCGCTCGACGATCTCACCTTAAGAGCCATCTCTGGTTTAAGCTTGGTGCTGCACGGAGGAGCCCGACCTAGCAGGTAGTGCCGTGCCCTGCGCCAGTTTCACTTTTATACCTGCTGTGCACCGGCGGCGGCCAAGGTCGAGGGGAGGGGCCGTCTCCGCGGGGCAGGGGTCAGAGCGTCTTGTGACCCCCGGCGGCAGCGCGCACATCCGGCCTGAGGCAGCCCAGGAGGAGGAGGAGCCAACACTGCTCCTGATTCACAGGACCGGTACCTACTTCAAAGCATCACACTTATTTCGCACTCCATTGTTGGAAAAGAATATGTGTGGAGGAAGGAATAAGAAATTATCGCACTCAGACTGATAAAATATCATATAAGACAGGCTTGACAAAGGTAAGATACCGGCAGCATGTGTTGTGTTTATGATACCGGCAGCATGTGTAAGATACCGGCAGCATGTGTTGGAGGTTTATGATTTTGATGATGATTCATGAGAATCCATGAGTTCATGACGGTAGCCGGTAGGTGCTAGGTATAAACACACAAACAAATAATGAAAAGAATCATAGTACTAAAGCCAAAACAAGATGTTCCAAACTGAGTAGAGTTAATATATAATAATCTACCAAACAGTTGTACCTAGTTATTAGGCATTTACCGGAAAACGACAAATACCTAATTGTCTCAGGAGTTCAACAACATTCAGAGAAAAACATGAAATGCGAGTACAAACGTACATTCCTCGTTGCACTGTGCGAAAGGCATACGTTATGCTTAGTCAGTTATAAACAACGCGTTATTTTCTTTATTCGAGTGACGTAAATACGTGAAGATACTCTTGAAACATCCACAGTCCACACATCAGCAACCTTTCTCGCGAGCCCTTACGCTTCGAAAATGTGTACCCCACATTTCCAGCTATCAGGGAAAACGCTGATTTCCAGCATACTTGATCCGTGCCAAGGCAGCTTGAGCGGTGAGCCTGATGAGTGATGAAATCGCAGTTGGTCAAAGGATGCTAGCACTTGAGACTGTAGGTGGCCATACCTATTGTAGTGCAGTGAGCAGCAGGATACTATGATAAACTGCAGTGAGTTACATAACAATAGCACCGGAAACTGCAGGGAGCCCAGGATACACTAGGATAATCGCATGTGTGTGCAGTCAGTTTTGAACGTACCGCACATTGGTGCGGTGGATCCATAAAGCCCGACAGAGAAGGGCTGCTAAATTTGAATCACTTAGCCAATTGACATTCTCATCCATCCTTCAGGTCGATTGGTTCAGTGACTCAGATTTAGCAGCCCTTCCTCATTGGGCTAGATGGATCCACCGCACCGATGCGCGATACTTTCAAGAGTGACTGCACAGGCCGATGTTGCTGCGATACCTGGTCCCCCAAGTTCCCCTAGTTACCGAGTGCCCTTCATCCATTGTTGGGAGCTCCGTCCGGCTGGGATACCCGCGGTCCCCATGTTCCCCTAATTACCGAGTGCCTCCCAGCCCATGTTGGGCGACTGAAATACGACACATGATACTAACACTGGAGACTGCGGTGGACCACATGACACTAACACTACAGAGGTTTTAAGGTTGCGGTGAAAGTTATAAATAATATAACTTTTACATTAATCCTGTACAAAAGTTAATATAACTTATATTAACTAAAATTTGAGGTAAAAAACATCACAAAACGTAATATCGTTCTTTTTTTTCTAGAACGATATTACGCAAAACACGCAAACACGCAAAAAAAACGCACGCAGAAAACGCATAGTGTAGCCAGGCCTTAACACTAGAGGTAGCAGTGAGCCGCAGGATATTACTGGATACTGCAGTTCGCAGAAGACAGCAGATGACCACATGACACTAACACCGGAGACTGCAGTTAGCCACCGGACGCTAACACCGGAGACTGCAGTGAGCCACAGAGCACTAGCACGGAGACTGCAGTGAGCCACAGAACACTAACACCGGAGACTGTCGTGAGCCACAGAACACTAGCACCAGACTGCAGAGAGCCACCGGGCGCTAACACCGGAGACTGCAGTGAGTCACAAAACACTAGCACCGGAGACTGCAGTGAGCCACCGGGCGCTACCACTGGAGACTGCAGTGGGCCATATGACAGTAACACTAACACCGGAGACTGCAGTGAGCCATGGGACACTAACACCGGAGACTGCAGTGAGCCATAGGACACTAACACCGCAGACTGCAGTGAGCTAGAGACTGCATTTGAACACAGGGCACTACCACTAGAGACTACAGCTGGTCATAGGATACAAACACCGGAGAAAGGCCACAGACTGCAATGGGTGGCCCCTGCCGTCAGCCTGTAATGAGTCACAGGACACTGACACTGGAGAGCGGAGACTGCAGTGAGCCACAAAAGTCGTTTAGTTACAGAACACTATAACAGCACAGTTAACTACAGTTAGCAATCAGAAAAATCCCTGAAGACTGTGGTTGTCAGTTGTCACATCATAATGCATGTTCATAATGTATGTTTTTCCTAATAGCCACTCCTCTTGGAGCTAGAGTTAGCCCTCGCCGGCCGAGGGTTAAATCTGCCGCACCCCTTAGGTTTTTTTCGCGATAAGAAATTCGGCATACCTGACCTTTGACTCAAGCCGGATCCTGTGACAACAAAATCATTTTCAGGTCAGGTCAAATCACTTAATTATGACGTCATAAGTGATCCTTTGCACGGTCCTACAATGTCGCAGCTCAGCAATGACCCCAGTGCCAGCGGAGCTCTCACAGGGGGTTACAGAAACTAACTTATTATCTAGACGCCTCACAACTTGCATAGCTCGGATTTTTCCTAAAGGTCACCTGAGGTCAGGTTAGGGAAATATGGAAACCTAACCATATTTCTTAGCCTGTGAGGGAAATATGGAAACTGTTATTTTGGAGCCGGGAATGATCTAAAACTTACTCAAACGCGTGGAATCGTCATTATAGTAACTATTTGCAAGGTTCGATGCTTCACTTTTGCATCATTGACCTTGCGTGACGTCAGTCATGACGCACTAAGGTCATAGGAGTTTTTTTTTTCGTAAATAACTTTCGAGCTAATTGAGCTAGCGAGTCGCGAAAGCCACCAATGGACAAGACAAGACTTGCCGAATCGAATGATATGTGATATGACCTCCTTGGCCACCAGCTTCGGTGGCTCTGACCTGAGTGGCTCTGACCTGACCCTGACCCGAGATTAACATCCTAGGTTTGCCTCACCTAAACAAAAAGTATATTTTTCGACCCGCCTGAGCATGGAGAACACGATTGTGCTAAACTCGCGCCTATGAAACCATTTTTTGCGAAGGTATTTACCAAAAACCGATCCCATACCTTGGGTCACTTGACCTGACCTCAGAGTTCACCGGTTCACCTGAGACCTTAAAATCGGGTAGCAGTCGTTGCGTCTCGCAACGGCGCTCACACTCGTTTTTAACGCGAGGCTCTAGCTCAAATATGGGCGAAACGGCGAGGGAGGTCGTAACTCGTACCCGCCCCTCCCCTCGGCCAGACGTACTTACCTATGTAGGAAATCAATACAGGTCCGGTGAGGGTTAAGGTACGAACGTGAAAGCTCAGAGTACTTTTCCAGAAACTTTCAAACCATTTTGTTGTAGGTATGCAGGAAGCTTGCCAGATAATGAAAAAGAACGAATGAAATGCGAAGCTTCACATAACTATTGCGCTATTTTTAGATTATCGATATGTCAGACGAGACGCAATTATTTGTTTCCTATAATCAGCTATCATACAAGTTGGCGTTGACGGAACAACAAGGCACGTCTTTTTATGTGTTTGTGCCGAGGATAACTTATAACCAAGGAACTAGGTACTCGAACCGTGGGTTAAGAAGTGATTTGAAAAAAAAAGTATAGCACTAATTACCTACTTCGTTGGTAAAAAAAATGTTTTAATAAATAAAAAACTATTTATGTTGATAAGACAATCATGGTATAACCACTCAGTTATGAACTAAGGCGTAGACCACTGTATATCTAGTTATATAGTGGTCTATGGCTAAGGTCATCAGCAGGAAAACGTGCATCTTCAAAAATGGACCCTAATTGCCTGGAAAGGTCAGGGTAAAGTCGCACATTGTGATGCACAAAACACCGGGGGTCAACCCTTTCTTGCTTACAAAATAAACAATGGCAATGCGTTGTTACATAATTGCACCATTTCAGTAGCACGGAACCGAGCGATGAATATGATAGCGGCGCAGACGCGAGGCCCTTAGAGTTAGACCCATCGCTGAGCGCAGTCATATATCCTGGGCCATGGGTTCTATGTAGTGTGTATCTATACATGTACAGTGAACAACCTTTCAGCCTCGTAAGGTGAAGTTGCCGTTAGCTTGTTAACAGGAGGTGCGTTCCGTTTATCGCAGTGCCATTTAGGACACCTGACATTTTCCATCGCGCCCAGTCAGGGGTGTAACTTTTGCTTTTGAGATGGGGGTGCACTTGGTGATGGGGGCGACCTTCAATGAGGATAGGGGCGCTTCCAAGGTGCATAGATGGTGCATACATTATACATTAGCGTCGCCACGGGGGGACAAGCGGGGCAGCTTGCCCCCCCCCCCACCCCGACCGGGCTCCCCCTGAGATCAATGCAGATCCGATGAGATTTTGGGGTCGGCAAAAAAATGGGGGTAGTTTTCATGAATGGCTGTAAAGTCAAAATCGGTTGGAGTCGCGAGTCCCAACCAGAGTCGGAGTGAGAGTCGCCAACATTTTCAGGACTTTGACTCCAGGCTCGAACGTATCATAACTTTGATTCAATCCATGTCTTGGCTGGTGTTAGCTGAATTTTACACTCGGTTTTCAACACTGTTGTGGAGCTGGGAGCGACCCCCTTACCTCCTCTCGGGAGCAGCGCTCCGTCCACGCGCAGAGACCGGGTCCGTCTAGTACCTACGCTGACACGAAATTTTAGTGTCAAGACCATTAGCGTCGCCACGGGGGGGGGCAAGCGGGGCAGCTTGCCCCCCCCCCAACCTTCAACCGGGCACCCCCTGAGATCGATGCAGATCCGATGAGATTTTGGGGTCGGCAAGAAGTGGGGGTAGTTTTGAAGAATGGCTGTGAAGTCAAAATCAGTTGGAGTCTTGAGTCCCAGCCAGAGTCGGAGTGAGAGTCGCCAAAACATTCAGGACTTTGACTCCAGATTCGAACATATCAAAACTTCGATTCAATCCATGTCTTAGCTGCTGTTAGCTGAATTTTACACTCGGGTTTCACCAGTCTAGCACGCTGACACGAAATTTTAGTGTCAAGACCTAGCTCGAAAAATTCGGGGTTGGGTTGGGGTCGTTTCCGACTCTGGCCAAAGGTCTGTGACATGTTCAAGTGCCGTTAAAGTACCACAGGGCTAACGAGGGCCGTGCGTAGGCTCCTAAAAAGTCCCACTGAACTCTAAGAAGGGATCCCACGCTAGCTTCCGAGGGACCCAAACTGACCTCTGAGGGCCCTCAGGCCGGCACTTATGAACACCACTACGATCTTCCACCGCTGATTCTGAAGGCTCGGGCGCAAATCTTTGAGAGCCACTTTGGCAGTCCTTTTAAGGGCCTCCGCCGGTCTCAACAGCCCCATATTGGCTTCTGAGGGTCCATCGGTGTGCAAGGGGCGGACCCATGGTAGTCTCTGAGGGCCCTTTCGACTTTGACGACCATCCTTACGACAGGCCTATGAAGACCTACACGGGCCTTATCATAGAGGGGCCACGTGTGCCTCTGAGCAGGGCTGCGAGGTCGGGGTCGGAGTCGGTCGGAGTCGACAGCTCTGACCGGAGTCGAAGTCGGTTTTGGAAGCCGGGGTCGGATTCGAGTCGAAGGCACCGATAAATCCATCACGGAAATTGAGCATGCTAGAATATGGATTTTTAGAAGGGCGAACCGATTCCCTGGATCATTTGCAACTCTTTTTTCTGGATAAGGTTTGGGATCATCTGCACGGACCCGTCCGAGGGAGGGAGGGGGAGGGGCCCTACAGACCCATTGTATCCTTCCCATTAATAAGCTCTACCCTGCTAAACTAACGTAACGGGTAATGCGTTTTTAACTGACGTAACTGATTTTGCCCAGGAAATCCTAAAAAAATACTTTCTACATTTCATAGCTAGAGGAAAAACTGCATCACCATTGCATTCCTCGCGCGCCATGGCGCGTCGAGTGACATATAAAACGTGTAAGTAATGACTATAGAAAGGCATGATTAAAGACCAAATTGGATTTTGTCCCCCCCCCCCCCCCAACCGAAAATCTCTGGCGACGCCTATGGATGCAGATGAGTCCAATGGTACAAAGTTGGGTATTATGAAATAAAATTGAATTCGTTTGCACGAATATCAATCAATCAATTGAATTTATAACGAATGGCATTTTACTTTTTTATTCCAACCTCTTATAAAATTGGGGGTGCCCTTTTTATGCTCGTCGACTGGCGAGACCCACTTTTGCTGGAATCACCTTTTTCATTGGGCGCCCTTCTACTGCTGGGGTCGCCTCTCCCTCTCTCCTGCTGAGGTCACCCCTCATTCTGCTCGGCGAGACTTACTTCTGATTGGTGCTCCTCCTCTGCTGGGGTTTCACTTTTCTGCTGGAGTCTGACATTTCCCTTGCCGGGCATGCCCTATTTTTGCTAAAGGCGTCCCACCACCTCTGCTGGGGGCGCCCCCGGCCCCACTGCTGCTGGACGAGCCCAACTTTTGCTCCAGGTGCCCCTTTTGTATTAGGGCGCCTCTCTTTTTTAGGCATCCCTCTCCCGGTAGGGCGCCCCTTTCTGGTGTGGCGCCCCTTTCTGCTGGGAGCGCTCCTCTTCTTCTGGGGGCGCCCCACTACTGCTGGACGAGCCCAACTTTTGCTTGAGGTGCCCCATTTATATTGGAGTGCCTCTCTTCTTCTGGAAGCATCCTTCTTCTGGTGGGGCGCCCCCTTTCTGCTGGGGTGTCCTTCTTCTGCTAGGGCACCCCTCTTCTGGCGAGGCGCCCCTTTCTGCTGGAGTCGCCCGTGTTCTACTGAGGAAGCTCTTCTACTGGGCGAATCCATGCTTGAGGTGCCTCATTCCTACTGGGGGCGCCTCTCCTCCGCTGGGGCGCCAGCTTCTGCTTGACGATCCCAACCTACGTTGGAGGTGCCCTACTTCTGCCTCGGGCGCTCCACTTTTGCTGAGAAAGTCCCGCTTTTGCCGGGGTGCCCCTTTCACCCATTTTTGGGGGACGATACGACTGGACGCTTCCCAAGCCCGCAAGCATCACGACGCCGGTCACGAGACGGAATGTAGCCGGGAAATCACCCTCGCCATCTGCTCAAGAGCTTATCGGTGTCGGGCGGCGTGTGGTGCGCCGCTTAGCCTATGGGGGTGCACTTTGACGTGATGGGGGTGCACTTTCAGGGGATGGGGGTGCACCTGCACCCCCATACATATAGAAAGTTACACCGCTGCGCCCAGTTAAACGGCCCGCCCTCGAGAAAAGACAAGCAGAGCATGCGTGTCGAAAGTGTTTTTTTCTTGTTTAGTCTTGGAACTTGTAACTTTTCATCGTTTTACTGTTCTAGATTTCGAAAAAAATAACATAACAACTAAAACCGCAAAAATTGGCAGGTGCCCTTGGCAATGTGAGTCAACCTAACATAACCAAACCAATGCTTAACCACGCAATGGTCGAAATGCTTCAAGTAATTGCTGAGCTATTGTTCACTGAAAGCAGTCTGGTCTTTCTCACCATGCTGTCAATATTTTTTTCTTAGAAATAATTATAAGAGCAGTAAGTTGTATCGGGTATAAACATATTCAAAGAACTCCCAGCAGGACACCGGGAGGCGGTCGAGGCCTCTGCGAAAGTTTCATTTCGATCCGTCTCATCTCGACCATGGACTCGGTTGTTCACTTCACTTCAATCGTCAGTCTATTGAAGACGTCATAAGTTTTACGACGGGAACACGTTCGGCTAAAACGCACCGCAATGTGTCCTGTTCGGTCGGGCTCACGCTTGTCCGAGGTCCTACTGGGTGGCAACGTCACAAGAAGAAACTGCCAGTCATTTGTCAGCCGCGCTGGGCCGTCCCGTTCAGCCATGGATCGTGCGACGCTCGCCCCTGTCGGGTCGCACGCGGCGCCGCCGGCCGGGCCGGGCCGTCTGCCGGCTGCAGTGCGCCACGCCCCCCGGCCCGGGGCGGCGGAAGGTCACGGTCGGGTCAGCGCCTCACCAGGAACACTGCCGAGAGCAGAGCCGTCCGTGCCGCCGGCAGCGCTAATCGCTGGGCCACGCACCCTCCCAGGCCATCATCTGCGCTCAGTGACAAACCGTCTGGGAACACTCAGCGCCCAGCTGCTCACACGGCGCCGGCATAATTCGGAAGGATTCGCACACGGTTTTCCGTCCCAAGAACACACGGCAGTGCATCACGTCAATATGAATAGGACTCGGCAGATCGTGCAGTGAAAAAGCCTCGGCCGTATCAATGCAGACCCCCTAAGGTCACCCGTCACCGTCGTATCAATGCACACCGCTAAGGTCCCCGTCGTACCAATGCAGACCCGCTAAGGTCACCCGTAGGTATCCACCCACTCAGCCATCAGCCCCTCCCCCTCCACCATCCGGCCTCATTACTACTGCGCGTCACCGCTGCTGAGGTGCGGGGTCGTCACGAGGGGCGGGCGTGTCACAGCGGCGGCAAACAGACGACAGCGCCACACGAAACCCCACCAAAAACGGGCGCCGGCCGGAAGGAGCAGCTGATCGACGTGACCTTGCGACGGAGGCACCGACGACACCGAGCGCGCCGACAGAGCCGTCACATAGGTACATACACCAGACAGGCGAGCAGGCGCCAGGCGACGAAACGCCACTAGTGGCAATCCACCACCGCTGCCAGAGCTACACTACCACATAAATAGAATGTAATGATAATGATAACGAGTGTAGACTGTCCCAGGACGGGTAGACAGAATACGAAATACGAATAGATGTGAAACATCACGTTGCTATCAGATCGCGCGAGTAAAACATTTCCTCCGTGATTTCCTCATCCCCAAACCATACTTCACATACAATATAAGGTAGTAGATCTTAAAAATACGAAAAGCACGACCTACTCACACCATTAACTTAACCTCGGGTCTGCACCATCAGTAGTGAATCTCAGCGTAAGTGATAAGTTCGCTCCATTCGCAGCCCCCTGCTGCGAGTGCACGTCATCAACAGGGCTCACCAGTGGTCGGTCGTGAGTTCGTGACCATCGTCCGGCCATTCGTCTCCGCGGCGGAGTGGAGCGGCTCACGAGGAGTCGAGGTCATGGAACAGACGATATGGGAGTCGGCCGGCGGCACGACCCGCGACAGGCACCGCGGCTCCGTGCACAGGCGCAGAATACTCCACAGTTTGACACTTTAAGGTCAAAATACCGACACATTTGTAACAATCAGTTTCTATACCTATCTGAAAGTAATCTCTTCTTTTCTTCAGGCAAACAATAAAAAACAAGACGATGCAAGGAGAACATGTACAAACATCAGAGTTTTCATGTTCCTGGGGGTATCAAGGATCAATATTTTCTCCCCTTATTACCTACTTGGGCATAGTACTTCCACTCCAACGGAATACGTGTACCCATAGATATAAGTAAAGCGTGTATCCAGTTCCAAACTTGGACAATGGCCTGTTTTGATGGCTGAAAGCTGAAACCATCACCCGTAAAGCTAGTAGGGACTACACTCAGAACCGACAGCTTCGTATACCTGACCTGACCCGACCCGGTGTATCGGCCCCCTTTCGGGTCGGGTTGCGGGGACGAGGGCACAGCCGCCAGTGACGTCACAGCGCTCTGAGGGGAGTGGGCGGAGCCGGCGGTGACGTCAGAGCTCTCTGAGGGGAGTGGGCGGAGCGTGCTCTGGGTCACGGTCAGAGGCTCAGAGCACGGCCCCGTGGGAACAGCTGCAGCCTATAGAGGATACAGCGGAGGGGCCGCATTCAATGTCGAAAAAATTTGGTTGAAGCAAAGTCCGCTTCATTGTGTATTAAGTGTACGTCATCAACGACACACGTTTCAGTTTGCAATATCCACCTTTCGTCGAGTCGAAGCATCTAGGTGTAAAACCACTCGACGCGGGTGGAATAGCAGAATGTAAAACAAAGAGGATTAGGTATATTAATACACTCTTCGAAGCATTTCATTCCGTTTCAAGGTGCGTCAATTAATCCAGCACAAGAATCGTCGTGGTTTACGGTCGGTTGTTGGTACAATTTACAGGGCCTCATGTAAGTCATATTCCCCGCAAAGTGCTCCATTTTGCCTTGATGGGGGCGTGACCCACCATTTGGAACCACTTCTGCACTTATCAGCACAGTATGACTATAAGTAAGAAGGCCTTAGCATGAACTATTAAACATGAGCCATAAATAACACCTGCCTTTCCAGCATTCGTAAAACAACAATAAAAACAGCGCCACTTCCCGTGCCCCGTGTGTCGACATTTTCATCCTTTGTTTGTAGCACGAGTTGCATCTCCAAGATACAAAACACAGCTCATTATCGGCATCAAAGGTGTCTTTCCCGCAGACCATTGTGGCAGCGGCGTCTCCTTGGCCGGCTTCTATGGCAAACCTATAAATGTTATCTCACATGCAGACGCCATACCGTCCGTGACGTCACACGAACGTCACGACGACGCTCTATGGACGACGCGGTGACGACCGGCGTGGCGCATCAGAAATAGTAATAAGCCACGGTTTGTGTGAGGCAAACGTCGGCAGCGATCACTTCTCATCTAGGACTGAACACTAACATCTCAAGACGACATCTATGTATGATCGACAACCTGAAAGAAATACACATCCTTTTATCAATTCCAACAGGTTGCAGTATTTAGCCAGAGAATGCTCAACAGCAGCCTGAGAACAAGTGAAAACGGCAATCTAGAGACCCTAGCGGTCGCAAGTTGGCTCTGCCGTTTGTGAAACGACAGTGTTATCACAGTATGCACGCACCAACAGGTGATTCGTGCAGTCACCGCACTAATGCCTTATACCAACAAACACCGGCCGGCTGCCGGCGGGCCGATCGCCCTCGCGGTCAGGGGTCGGTCGGGTCAGACAACAGCTCTGTCGGCGCGCGGACGGATCGGCCCAGGTCACGGCTCGATTACACACGCGTGCTATTGAGCGCTCCAAGGCCTTGAGCACAACAATGAGCTGGCCAAATGTAAACATATGTGCAGTTATGTCACTATGTGAGCGCAATAGTTAATCCGGCTGTATCCAAATAGCATTCTATTTCTGGTGAAGTATCGGATCACGCAAGATGCTCCAAGCACAACATATAATGCTTCATATTCAAATTAGAAGTTTAACCCGCGCACCGACGGGGGGGGCGGATATCCGCCCCCCCCCCCCTGAGGTTTTTCGCGGATAGCGGGAAAACCGCGGCGCGTAGCGCCGCGAAATTTGGTATGACTATTCTCTCATCAATTTTACACATGGTGTGCAAGTTTGAACCTCCTAACTTTTAAGGTCAGGTCACCAGGTCACTTTGAATGACCCAACCTCAAGTCACTTTTTTGCAACTTTGTCACCGTGCCAGAGCTACAGTAGATGTCAGAGGCCTTTGAAAGTCGCAGGATGTTATTAGGTCATTAGTAGCTACAATTTGTATATCTCGGAATTTTGATGTCGGTGACCTAAGGTCAGGTCAATTTCGCGACCTCCCCATTGTAAGTCAATGGGGGAAAATTCAACTCCCTGTTTTTACCACTAAAACGGGTCGGAATGGCCCCATATACCATACATGACTTCACATACGATCAACCTTCACTACCTTGAGGTCTGTTTTGCTGTTGGGCAGCTGTAAGGTCATGTGACGTCATCAAAGGTCACCAAAGCTTTTTTGCCAATAACTCCTTACAGGAACAAGATGCAGCCACGCGGATGGTCTCATTGTGTTCAGCTCGTCAAGACGCATCGAATGATATACATGATGACCTCGAGGTCACGTGACCTGAGGTCAACCTTTGACCTTGACCTTTCGAGGTCAACATATATATCATTCGATGCGGATTGACGAGAGGATCACGATGATGCCCTTAGTTTGTTCCTATCTTGACTACTTCGAAAGTTATTCGAGAAAAACCCTCTCCATATCTAGCGCCGCCATTTTGACTTTTTCGACCCCTGTGACGTCATCTTTGACCTGACCTGAAAATGACCTTAGTAAAAATTGTAGACCTTGTCCGTGCGTATCCGATGCCGTTTACCGCTTGTCGCTATCTTGCTTCGTTCTCGAGATCTCAGGGGGGGACGGTCATCCGCCCCCCCCCCCCCGTCGGTACTAAGTTGGCGCAGACCCCCGTCGGTGCGCGGGTTAATTGTGATTGTAGGTAACAGCGGTGAACCTTGAATATAGGATAACGTTCTTATACAAATACATTCAACTGGCCTCACCCAGAGGGATCAATGGTATTCGGCAATCCAAACGACGTCGTATACCTACCTAAAGTTTTTTTTTTGCACTCCAACCGAGCAATGTAGGTATGCTGAAAATAGCCGGTTAGAGATAGAATTCACATTGCCGCCGCGGCGCTAAAACTAGGCACATGTGAGGTGCTGATTGTTATATTCCATTATAGTGATAACTCTCCCATTACAAGTGCATTGTGTACAGTCGTTATGCCAATTCCTGCACTGTGCGACTACTTGCTGTAATGACAGAGTTGCCGTGAAATGGAGCACAGTCCAAGAACAGTGCGAAGGTGACGATCCCCAGTAGTCCCGGGCGGCCGCTGCCGGCGCCGACCCCGCCGACCCCTCCGACCCGGACCCGCCGGGGCGGCCGCTGTCACCCCGCCCCCGCCCCCGAACGCGTCGGCTCAGACGGATGAGACCACCGAGCGCCGCCCTCCCGCCGCGCTCCATATGGGTACGGGCGGGAGGGCGGCATCATCGACTGCGAACACGACGGGAACACCGTCTGGCGTTCCCCGGAGCACCGGACTGTCCAATAACGTATAGTACCTACAATCTACATAGTAAGACCAAATGCTCGGCAAAGCTAAAAATTATAGGCATCCTGCGATGACAGCAAATGTTTGGAAAGCATCGTTTATTATATGTAGATGACACATCATCCGTCCAATAGCGAAAGCCAACATTGAAAAAGGCACATCCTAAAAGGCAGGGACAAACATCATCTGCCGGTGCAAACGGCGCTTGGCAAACAGTTCGATACATGGTATACACTCCACATCCACTCCGTTCTTGCCACAAAGAAACTGTCAAAGACTCCGGCCGCCGTGAGGCGGGGCTCAATGCTGGCAATCGACGGTATAGTTTGTCTCCGTCCGGCTGGCGTCGCTGTTAAGGTCAGCCGTGTTTGCAGTCCGTCGTGGACCGCCGCAGACATCGACCCGGTCCTGGCAGCACCAGGGACGGCACCGCACGACACGGGCAGCAGACGGAGCGGACACGGACTCGGCGTCAGCCCGCCTCTGCCCGTGCGGTGATGTCTCTCCCCGGCACCACCGACGGCCGGGTGGAGCCGGCCAGGTGGCTTTCCGGGCCGGTGGGCGGCGGCGGGCCGGCCGGGCCGGCGGCCGCGCGCCACCTGCTGCGCCTGCTGCGGCTGTGCGCGCTGACCGGCGGCGCGGGCCGCTGCGAGAAACTGTACGCCGGCTGCATGTTCGTCGTCAACACCTTCGCCGTGGGCCTCTCGGGGGTGTTTTCGTTCCAGCTGGCCCTGCAGCAGGTGCCGCGTGACGGCGTGGTGCGCGCGGCCGCGCTCACCGGCCTGTTCGGGCTCACCTACCTGCTCACCTGGCTGCCCCTGCTGTTCTCCTTCCTGGGCGGCCGGCGGCGGCACGGCGCGCTCCAGCTGGCCGTGCAGGAGGTGCTCGACACGGCGGCCCGACTCTCCAGCCACGCCGGACCGGCGCACAGGCTGCGCCGAGAGGCCGCCTTCCTGCTGGCCGCCACCGTCGGTCTGATCGTCTACATTCTGATCGCCGCAGTGTACTTCACAGTGACCACGACGACGGGGCTGGTCCCTGAAACGACGACGTTACCGACACCATTAGTCCTGCTCAGCGGCGTCACCTTTTCTCTGTACTCCACCTGTTCGCACCTGGTTCCGATCAAGTTCGCGCTGACCGGCGTTCAGCTGACCAGCGGGCTGCGGTGCGTGGCCGCCGAGCTGCGCGCGGCCGCAGAGAGCGCCGGCCCGCTCAGTCCGTCCACCGTCCGCCGGCTGATGGCCCTGCAGGACCACCTGTCGGCCCTGTTCGCCGGCCTGACCGGCGTCATGACCTCAGAGCTGACGGCCGCCGTGGTCTACGGCACCGTCTCCAACGTGTCCATGTGGCTGCTGTTTGTGCTGAGCGTGCAGCAGGGCTCGCTGGCGCCCTACCTCATCATGATATCGCTGTACGTGGTCGGCTCGCTGGTGACGATCGTGCTGCCCTGTGAGGTGACGCAGCGCGCGCTGGCCGCCGTCGACGACACCCGAGACCTGCTGCTGGCGGCCGAGCGCCGGCAGCCGCAGCTCAGCCAGCAGCTGGGCCTGTTCAGAGAGACGGTCGGCCGCGACCTGGAGCGGCTCGGCGAGCTGGGCCTGTTCCGGCTGGAGCGCTCCACTCTGCTCTCAGTGACGGCCACTGTGCTCACCTATGTCATCGTGCTGGTGCAGTTTCACGACGCCGGCGGACCGCCGGGGCCCGACTGCGCAGTCGCCAACGGCACCGCCGCCTGAGACGACCGGCCTCCGCCGCAGAGAGGCGCAAAGGACCGCTTCGGGGCCGGCCCCCGGCGCTCCGGGGCCGCTCCGGAGCCGGGAGCGCCACACCTGCTGCTGGAGACTCCGGGCTGCTCGTTGGAGAGTCCAACTTCAGACATCCATGGGTGCTGCTGGGTGCTGCTACTAGAGAGTCCTCACTCCAAGGCTGCTGCTGCTGGAGAGGCCGGAGCAATTCACAGCTGCTGCCGGAGACTTATGACACTCCATCTCCCAGCCGATTATAGCGCGGCGACCGGACGGCGGCCTACAACGGCACCGAACCAGAGTCGTCTCTGGCACCAAGTGCGGCTAGCTGCGGCTGGGCCGTCAGCAGCCGCCGGAAAGACGGGTTAAACAGCCACAGACACTTCACCACGCACCCCCGTGAAATACGACGGACGATTTTGAATAGCCGGCAGTAAAATACCGCATGAATACAAGAGGATTCTCTTTCTGGACGGTATCTTTTGCTGCGCATCATTCACAATACATTATGATGAATTAACCCGCGCCCCGTAGGGGGGGGGCCGAAACGGCCCCCCCCTGTCCTTTTTGGTCGATATCTCCTAAACGGCTGGAGATATCGCCACCAAACTTTCAGGACCCCTCCGGGCATCAATTTTACACATTGTGACCAAAAATTTTTTCCAGAGGCTGTGATAGGTTGGCCACAAATGACGTCAGAGTGACGTCATGTTCTGTCATTTTCGACCGAAAAAAGACCTTCGCGAGAAGACCTGTCAGGCCTACAGCTTTGAAGATACAGAAAAATGATCAAGACATAAAAGGTGTAGAATTGACAGGGCTACAAAACTGCTATCTCGGATTTTTGAAATTTTTGAGTTTTGATCCCCAAAAATCAAAAAAGCATTTTTTTGGATATATTAGCCAAAAAATCCAAAAAGTTTTTTGAGTTTCGAAAAAACCGGAATATATGTGATATTACCTACCGTCTTCTATCTACATACCAAATTTCAGATCGATACCTCGTTTTTTGGCCAAGTTATAGCGAAAAAAACTGTTCAAAAATGATGACGTCAAATTTTCAAACTCAATTTTTGGCAATTCTAGAACTCGTAGAGCAAAACAAAGACCACCATTAGACTCCCCGTGACGAGCTGCATCGAATGGATACCCATTTTATGCAAAAATATCAACTTTGAAATTTGACCTAATTTGACCTGACCTTGACCTGACCTTCACCAAAACGTGACCTAGGCTGGCCCCAAAGGCTGCCTAACCCACATAATCGCATTTGTCATGTAAAATGGACCATAAAACATGTATCACACGACACATTCATATTGTGACCCCCGGTGACCTGACCTCGCTGTGACCTGACCTGGTATCAGTGACCTCAGATAGCAAAGTATGTGTTTGACGAACAATATACCATCGATGGTTTTCAATAAATTACCAATTTACTCGATTTCACAGCACATTTCTTGAATTGCCTGTGAACGGGGGCGTTCCACGACAAATCGACAAATAAAAAATTAAATTTGCACCCTCATATTTTATTTTTCGTTGAAAACTGGTGTAAGGGGTTGTGATGGGCGGGGAAGCCAGCTGTGGCAAGGATTTTTTTCTTCGAACAACGGTTTCCGAGATATGGCCTCGGGCAATTCCAGCAGGTCGCGCTGCAGCCCTATGTTTGGCGGCCTATAACTCAGAAACTATTGGTTTTCTACGATAAAAACTTTATATGGTTCAACTCACAATCAGCCAACAAACATTTTGGCTATCTCGGATTTTCAATTTTTGAAAATTTTGATCACGTGACCTTTTGACCTATTCTTCGAAGAGTGACCTTGATATTTTCCCCACTGAAAGTTGCAATTTTGTCTGATGACGATTAAAGCTTTATCAATTGTCATTCATATGCGAAAATAAAAAAAGTGGATATCGCCCTGCGTTGACCTCAGGTCAGGTCATTTTTATGACCTGTCCATTATTACGAGCGGGAGCGACAGCGAGATCTCGAGAATAAAGCAAGATAGCGACAAGCGGTAAACGGTGCAGGGTACAAATGGATAAGGTCTATAATTTTTACTGAGGTCATTTTCAGGTCAGGTTAAAGATGACGTCACAGGAGCAAAAAGGAAGTCAAAATTGCGGCACTACATATATATGAAGTTTTTCTCGAATAACTTTCAAGGTATCCCAGCTAGGAACAAACTAATAGCACCATCGTGATCCTCTCGTCGATCCGCATCGAAATATATGTATGTTGACCTCGAAAGGTCGAAAGGTCAAAAGTTGACCTTAGGTCACGTGACGAGCGGGAGCGACAGCGAGATCTCGAGAATAAAGCAAGATAGCGACAAGCGGTAAACGGTGCAGGGTACACACGGATAAGGTCTATAATTTTTATTGAGGTCATTTTCAGGTCAGGTCAAAGATGACGTCACAGGAGCAAAAAGAAAGTCAAAATTGCGGCACTACATATATGAAGTTTTTCTCGAATAACTTTCAAGGTATCCCAGCTAGGAACAAACTAATAGCACCATCGTGATCCTCTCGTCGATCCGCATCGAAACATATGTATGTTGACCTCGAAAGGTCGAAAGGTCAAAGGTTGACCTTAGGTCACGTGACCTAAGGTCAACTTTTGACCTTTCGAGGTCAACATACATATGTTTCGATGCGGATCGACGAGAGGATCACGATGGTGATATTAGTTTGTTCCTAGCTAGGATACCTTGAAAGTTATTCGAGAAAAACTTCATATGTATGTAGTGCCGCAATTTTGACTTCCTTTTTGCTCCTGTGACGTCATCTTTGACCTGACCTGAAAATGACCTCAGTAAAAATTATAGACCTTATCCATTTGTACCCTGCACCGTTTACCGCTTGTCGCTATCTTGCTTTATTCTCGAGATCTCGCTGTCGCTCCCGCTCGTAATAATGGACAGGTCATAAAAATGACCTGACCTGAGGTCAACACAGGGCGATATCCACTTTTTTTATTTTCGCATATGAATGACAATTGATAAGGCTTAAATCGTCATCAGACAAAATTGCAACTTTCAGTGGGGAAAATATCAAGGTCACTCTTCGAAAAATAGGTCAAAAGGTCACGTGATCAAAACTTTCAAAAATTGAAAATCCGAGATAGCCAAAATGTTTGTTGGTTGATTGTGAGTTGAACCATATAAAGTTTTTATCGTAGAAAACCAATAGTTTTTGAGTTATAGGCCGCCAAACATAGGGCTGCAGCGCAACATCCAGGAATTGCCCGAGGCTATATCTCGGAAACCGTTGTTCGAAGAAAAATATCCTTGCCACAGCTGGCTTCCCCGCCCATCACAACCCATTAGACCAATTTTAAGCAAAAAATAAAATATGAGGGTGCAGGGCACTTGTCGATTTGTCGTGGAACGCCCCAACGGTGAAAATCTGACCTTTGACCTGACCTGTGACGTCATCGGTTTGACCTAGGTCAATGAAATTTGGTCACAAGGTAGTTCCCAGGTAGGGCTATCAAACGCCGTTTGAATTTTGAAAATCGGCCGGTAACTTTCCGAGATCTTAGGGGGGGGGCCGAAACGGCCCCCCCCCCTACGGGTGGTAGGGTCCGCCGGTAGCCCTACGGGGCGCGGGTTAATTAAAGGGACTATCCCACCTTCTAAAATGTTGTTAAAACCAGTTAAATTGTGCCCGACTTTATAGATTGGATGACCAGGAACACTGTTCTGGCATTTATTTTTCATTAAACATCTTAGGCTTCCCATATTCCAAACACAAACTTTCAAATATGTGACGTCACAGCCCAAAATTACCTCCTTCCCCAAGCCACATTACTGTCATAAAGATGATTCTTTTTACTCTGTAGGCACCACAACAAAGTTCAGACCAAGTTTTAAGCGATTTTTCAACGAACAAACCCATTTAAATCAGAATGACTAAACGAGGTGACGTCACACTAACGGTCGCTCCATGTTGAAGATAGGGCCTTGTACAAGGCCCATTTTCAAATGAAGGGAACGAATTTCTTCAACACCAAGAGGCCGCGGGGGTTGCAACCTAGATAGATAGTGGTTTCTGAACCTCGCCGCAAACTTGGCTATCTCAACTCAAAACCCATGTTAAAGGTGGGATAGTCCCTTTAAGCACGATATAGGCCGAACTGAGTTTGTTTTGGAAACGCTTTTTAACAATCGCATAGGTATCTAATACACAGCCATCCAGTGTAACCATTCCATTGTTTATTGACCAAACTGGACACGATATTCACCATGAAAAACTTATAAGCTAACACAAAAACTTTTAGCCATTTCAATATAGTACTCCCATCACAATGCTCACGGCACGGGACATTCACTATTCTGTTTGTTTGTTAGAAGCTGACGGCGTGTCGACTGTGGTGGTCATTTAATTGCGCCCATAGCGTTATGCTGGTAAAAAGCCAAACGATTTCTGGAACATCCAGCACACCTTCACTATTCACATCCATTAATGCCACACTTTGCATTACTTGTGGTATCGGAAGTCCGAAGTGAACATAGAAGAGATCGGGTACGTTCTAACCTCGCGCTATGACCTGAGGTCACAGGCCATTTCGCCATACCCTCAGGGGAAAGTGAACATCCTACAGCGATCCAGGGACCATCCCACTCTGTCTTGCGGAGTGAGATATTTCAGGGCCTACCCCATCCTAGGGCCCAACCCACGCTGTGAGTGTGGGATGCGGGTCCAGGGCAGACGGCTGCCGGGTCAGCCGTGATATTATCATTTCGGCCCACGGAGCCGGCGAGGGCACCACACTACCACATAGGGTACCACACTCCGAGCCGACACCGACAGTGTTCAAACGCCGGGTATCGTGACGCAGGGATCGAATACGGACCGTGGTCACCTGCCTTAGGCACGTCCCCTGGACCGTGGCCAGCGGTAGGCAAGTGCCCCAGGCTCGTGGACAGTGTAAGACAAGAGCCCCTGGACCGTAGTCGGCGTAAGGCATGGGCCCTGAGACCGTGGCCAGTGTCTAAAGGGCCCCCGGTGTCTGCTCTCACCCATAAACACAGTGTCTGATGGAAACCTCGATGAGGGGACCGCAGCGACCTGTCGGGATATCGCCCACAGAGCTGAGGTGACCCGGTCTGTTGGACTGTCCAGTGACCCCGTCTGTTGGACTATCCAATGACCCGGTCTGTCGGACTGACCCGGTCTGTTGGACTATCCGGTGACGCGGTCTGCTGAACTGACCCGGTCTGTCGAGCGCTGAGTGGCACGGCCCGGCGCACGGCACACTGCACCTGCACCCGCACTACGCGCGCTGTTGCTGCAGCTCCTCGTACTGAAAACAACACAGACAGCACCACATCAGGACCGGGAGATCACCCCCCCCCCCCCCCCGGTACAGCGACGGTATTACTGGGTAGGTAAATTCAGAACAAGTGCTTGGCAGCATAAGCACCCGACCACTAACCTGACATCCCCCCCCTCCCAGTGACTAGTCGGTGACCTAAGCACCCTAAATTGATTACCCTACTAAACTGACCCTCCACCGCACCACGGGGCTGACCTGATACTAAGCCACACCGATGACCTGACACCCCCCTCCATTGACCTACCACCTGATGATGATATCCCTCCCGACTGACCTGCCGCCGGTAGTCGGCCTCCATGTTGGCCAGGTCGTCCACCATGGCGCGGAAGCGCTCGCGCAGCGCCTGGTTATCGATGCTGGCCATCTCGGCCTGCTGCGCCTCGCGCTGCGCCTGTACGTCCGAGATGCGGCGCTGCAGCTGCTGCAGCTGCTCCTCCAGCTCCGACGGCGACTCGGCTGCGGTACGGGCCAACAGTGGGTTACCAGGACGGGCACACGGCACAGTAATAGCCGCGACCACCGACACCAAGGACAAAAACGGAACATCATATTCAGCTCCAATGCAAAATATTACCAGCTTGTAAGAATATGAACATTTTTGCGTACGTACATAATACTTGAACTTACAGACCTCACCAAACAATTAAACATTGTGCTCTAAAAATGGCCACACTCTATACATATAAGAGTACATCGATATTAGCCACCCTGTCCTGTATCAGGCAGCTTCGGTCCCCGATTCCACAGAGGCTGCGCCGCACCGGTCGCTGCCCGCCCCGTGTAACTCACGGTATTCGCGTTTGATGGAGATACCCGATGGCGACGGTGTGGACTTGGCCGGCGACTCGGCGTGCGGAAACATGCTGCTGTCGAACTCGGTCTTCACCTGAACGTCGCCGGTCGTGTCCTGGCGGCGCGGTCAGAATCGGTCAGCTGGGGCGAGCAGAGGACGGTAATAACCGGTTAGATCTGGCCTACTGATAGCAAAAAGACCTAGGGTGTCATTTACGGAAAGAATTCCCTATCTGACCGGTCACGGCAGATGAGCTGTAACCCAGCGCTGTCCACAGACTGTTCGTTGCAGTGGGACCGCGGGGTGTTAGCGGGGTATGGCGGCGGCGGTAGAAACTAGAAGTAACGGCGTCCACTGCCCGGGACGTGGCGGCGCCACCGTCGACTCACCATCGTGTTGGACATGTTGGAGTCGCCGACGGAGAACTTGGAGTTGGACATGGCCGAGTCCTCCGGGTCGTCCATCCGATTCAGACTGCGGTCGGCCTCCTCGTCACTGTCGCTCAGCTCCTCGCCGAAAATGTCGTGCTCGCCTGACGATGGGCAATGAACACAGGGTAGAGTCATGTGCTGAACGCTGGACAATCTACTTTTCACACAAACGGTTCGTCAAGGAGTCTACAATTGTCTAAAATGGTCACACAGGACGTGATGCGGAGAGACATAGCAGAGCTGAACAGAACAGAATCATTTGTCAGCTTAACTAATACGTCGGAAGTTGCAGGCACGTCTTGGCATTCATCAATGAGTCTTTTAACACATATACAGATCCTCAAGTAACACCATGCACGAAAATTATGACTTGAGGCATCGCATGGGCCAAAAATAAAGATCCGGCTGTCGGGCGCCGCCGCCCATCCGTGTCTATCCCTATCAGACAGCTCGCGATGCGACTGTCGCGCGTCCCCGCGTACCAAGCTCCTCCTTGATGCTGGCCACGGTCGGCAGGCCCGACTCGTCCTTGAGCTGCTTCTTCTCCTCGTCGACCACCTCGTGGCGCACATTAACAGCCTCGTTATCCATACGCAGCAGCCGCTTCACCTCCTTCTCAATCTCCGGAACCTCCACAAACTGACGGAGAGACAGGATCCATCAGTACAGAGACGTAACGACACCGACAAACTGGGACAGGGCGTACCAGTATAGACACGACACCTCGACAAACTGAGAAAGACAGGACCAATCAGTATGGAGACGAGAGACAAATGAGGGATCACAGGGCTCATCAACATAGAAACGGACCTGGACCTCGACGAACAAAGACACGGCGCATCAGTACAATACAGAGACAAACATACAGCCATGATTAAACCATTGTCCGCAGAGAACCCTTGATTGAACCACTCAAACCACTCAACACGTACCTTTTTCTTCAGCGTACGCCTGAAGCGTCGTTTCCGGACGTTCTTGAGCGGCGGTGTGAGTCCGTGCGGGTAGAGGTACCTCTTCTCCACCTTGCTCGGGTCGCGTCGCTTCTTGTTCGGCGACTCGTCGTCCGAGGCGTCCTCATCCTCCTTACAGAGCATCATCTGTGGGGGCGGGTGGACGTCAGCAAAGGGAAACCTTTGTCCTCCTTACAGAGCATCATCTGTGGGGCGGGTGGACGTCAGCAAAGGGAATACCTTGGTCGTCCTTACAGAGCATCATCTGTGGGGCGGGTGGACGTCAGCAAGGGGAAACCGGCCGATAATTGTCATCTAAGCAATTAATTCTTGCGTTAATTCCAGTTATTCTGTGATCATCTTCTGTGAACGAAATACATTCCTCAAATAACGATCAAGGATTCGGAAATCAAATGGCATGTCGACGCAATGTAGAGTTCAGCATTATGAAACCCAAACATGCCTGGCAAATGTCGGCGGTTTTGTAGAAATTCTTTCCATCGATAGTCTTGTAGGACTCCGTGATGGTGGGCAGGTCAACAATCTGAAACAGATAAAAATACCTCAATAACAGAATAACTACTAATCGAAATGCGTAACGATAAAATTCGTACCGAAACATCAGGCCCAGGGCATACAGAATTCGATCTGGTTAGGTACCAACCGAATCAAAAAGCTTTCATTTATCTACTGTGGATCATTGGTCAAGTTCGTCCTAAACATCTATCCAAAAGTGTTAGGTAAGTACTCCGAGAATAGGTACTGCATGGTATGCGAAAACCATAACAATTTGATTGTTTGCGACGGACAAACTTATTTAGCTGACACAACCCTGTCAAACGAAATTGAAGGTAGCTGTACAAGTGAGACTGCACAGTGTCCAAGTTGATCTGTCCGCTCTGACGATCCATTCGTTCGGTCGGAAACGCAAAGCACGTACCGCGCTCACAACGTTCTATTCTCGACTGACGGTCCTCTCACTCACACCTCGCCACAATGGCTGCGGAAACGACCCCGGTCGTTTCCGTCCGTTCACCGCGCCGACAGCCCACCGTGCCCCGGGACAAGGCGGACCCAAACACAAGCAATCGCAGCGCATAACCCTAATACATATCACAAGTCAACGAGACAGATGCGTTGATAGCATTATCCTGCCATTAGTCAGCAGGGCGCTATCTCGTTGACGACCTGGTACCGCAGTGCGCCGTGGCCCAGCCGCAGGTAGGTACCCACCTTGGCCGGCAGGTACCAGTTGTCAAAGCGCACTGTGCCGCGCCGCATGTCCGACTCCATGCTGATGAAGAGCCGGTCCTTGATGGTGGTCATGCCCTCGCGGATGGCGTGCCGCAGGCTCTGAGCCGGCGCCTGTGGAGAGCGCGGCAGCGCCTGTCAGACTCGACAGTCGACAAAGCAAGGACAGCAGAGCGCACAAACACGCTGAAGCTTACACTTGTAAAATATTGTCGCACGAATGGCGAGGACACTTTCAGAGTAGGAAACACAATCGTCCTCAACTGCTATTGCATGAACATAAATCAAATGAACCGAATCGCGCAATGCCCTATCAGCCCTAGAAACAAGACAATACAAATATAATCTTTGTGTAAAGAAAGCCATAGAGATCTTATATTACAGCATCAGTTAATGACAAGTGAAATGACTAAATGAGTACTGCTGGTTTGGTGAGCAGCACTGACCGCTGGCAGGCGCAGGACGAACTGGCTCTCCAGTTCCACGGGCGGCTCTGAGCCGGGCGGACGCTCCGAGCGACGGTTCATCTTCTGAAACACACCAAACAGTTGACTGGAGTGGGTGCATGTGGGCATACCTACAGGCCTACAGGAGCCGAAACTAATACCTACAGGAGAGGTGGGGGACGTTTCTGGCCACACTCAAACCTTTTCTTCGCGTTACATAACATGTAGAGGAGACCAAACGGCAGCCGCCTCAAATCAATATGAATCAATATATCCTATTATACACCAATTTTGCATCGTGTGTGAAAAATTGGCACCAGGTCAAGGTAACATGACCCTCGCCCGTAACCTTGGCTGAATTTTGCCAGCCAAGAATGTCGGGGAGGCAGGGTCCATTGGATTCCCCTAGCCGTTCGGCCCCTGATCGAGCTAGAGCTTCTCAGAAAAAGAGCGTGCTGCCCGTGATGAAAGAAAGCCGATGATACCCAATTTTAGCCCTCACCCCAACCTGGGTTGAACGGACCCCCTTGGTTTTTCGCGAATAACTTGCGTAAAAAGCAGGGATGCGGAGCCGGAGCCGGAGTCGGAGCCGGAGCCGCCGGAGCCGGCATATTTTGTCCGGAGCCGGAGCCGGAGCCGGAGCCGTGAAACAATATAGCTCGGAGCCGGAGCCGGAGCCGGAGCCGCCAAAAAAGGGGGCGACTCCGGCTCCTTTTTATTTTTTGAAGAGGAAAAAAAAAATAATTGACCTAGTTCGGTTTGACAGTACAAGGCAGTAAAACATATGGTACTATTGGTCTCAAGATAAGGGCCCAGCCGACCTGTAGTTTTGATGCGGTGAATACTCTCACCCTCGCCACAACTCAAGTGGGGGTGGCGCTGGCTGGGAGGAGGGGTGCACTCGGCCCGAGTTGTGGCGAGAGTAATGGTATTCACCGCATCAAAACTACAGGTCGCCTGGGCCCTTATCTTGAGACCAATAGTACGTCATGGGCCATCAAGTGAATGAAAAAAGCCGAATATCCCCAGTATCCCACAGTACGCAATCAACTTCCTGTCTGCTCCTCCCCCCCACGTCTACTGCATCCCCAGAACATGAGGACCGGTCATCAGGTGACGGCCATTGTTTTGAAGCCAGTGCAGTGGACTGCGACTCCCAGCACCGTCTCTTCCCACCCCCACCCCCACCCCCCAATGCAGCCGAGACGGGTGTCAGCTTACGATGGTTCAGTGAACTCCGATTCGCGGCGACTGCGTTTCCAATGCCATCGCTTCCTAGTCCTTTGTTCCTAGTCCTGTTGAGAAAAATAGCCTTAGTTGTAAGTTGTTATGCAAATACAGAAGCAACGTGTACCAATCCAATTTTTCTTCCACCCGTATTTAATTGATTGCATAGGGGATGTACTGAGTTGGAGCCGGAGCCGCCGGAGCCGGACCATTTTACTCGGAGCCGGAGCCGGAGCCGGAGCCGCCATAACGTTTCACCCGGAGCCGGAGCCGATTTTTTTCTCCGGAGCCGGAGCCCAAGCCGGAGCCGGAGCCGTCTGAAATTTCCACGGCTCCGCATCCCTGGTAAAAAGCGATCGATTGCGACGTAACTTTCAGTACCCTTGCGTTAATCAAATGAATACCAGACATTCACCACATCCATGCAACAGGAAAGTTGGTATTGGTATGGGAAAATAAAATTCACGGGCTTCACTCTGACTCTGGACTCACCAGTCACTTGCTTGCTGGGTTAGGACGCGCAGCCTCGAGACCCAGGCGTCCAAGACTCACCAGTCACCTTCCGCGTATGATACGAAAAAAAATTAGCAGGTTGACCAAGCTTATACCCAAGGTAATACCATTATGATTACACCGGAAAAAGAAGCTATCAGTATTTGAGGGCAAACGTACGGGGAATACAGTGTTATAAGCAAGATACCTATAAGCACGGTCATAGAATACTAAGGTAACACCATGGAGGAAGGAGTATTCTCTCCTCCATGGTAACACGGAGCCGAAGCTTCAAGCCAGGGGACACGGGAGGCATGCCGTCAGCTGTCCATTTATAAATAATCGGTTTCTTTGACTTAATTTCTAATGTTTTTCTGATGTTTTGCATCAATGAGGTACATCAAAAATTAAGTTTTATTTTTTTTTGAGGTCGAAAATATTTTGTTGTCCAAACTATCCCCGTTTAAAGAAAATAGACAAGGGGAGAGTTTACCCAGGACCCTATGGAGAGAGTCAACCCAGGGCCCTATGGGGCGAATTCGATGCAACAATGGCGCAGTAGCGACATTACTCTTGTTCGATGTTTTTCGGACGACAAAGATTCTACGCCATTCGGCCAATCACATTCAATAATTGCAGCCGAGCCCCCGTTGATCTAGAACGGGATTGGCCGGACGACGTACAATCTTCGTCGTCTGAGAGACATCGAACGAGGGGTACATCGACTGAACATACATTGCGATTCAATATTCAGTATTTTATGACCGTGATTGCAATCCAAATTTGCATTTGAGCTCAGCAGTCGAGTGTGGTGCCAAAAATACCAGAAGCGATGTCCTATATACGGCCTTGACCAGAAGTGTTGCATGCCCTGGATGCAGAAAAACAAGATTGAGATGAGTGGATCAAGATGTATCTTTCGTGCAGATGTATCAAGATCCTTTCACTTAAGATCCATGCAGGTGAGGTTCCAGTGAAATTTGAATTCGATAGGTAGCTATTTTTGATTTTGCTTTGATACTTGTGGTAAGGAAACATGATTATGGTTGCATGAACCGCCCACTGCTCATTGCTGTCTTGTCTCACGTTCGATATCCGATCACCATTCTTAAATAGCTCACCCCATAATATGGAAATCAGGTTTCAGGAGGCCACTAGGCTTGTGGGGCCTGGTCTCAATGAGCTCCCAGTGCTAAGGACAGTCAGGCTCATATGCTGGGTAAGGTCAGGTTCAGGTAGGCCAGTATGCACTCTGCAAAGCATGGCAATTTCGACAAGATCTCGTCTGTGCTGGCTTGTCCGGCTGGTGAGGCTTTGGTGTGGCGTGGATTTAGCTTGGTGCAGTGCGGATTTTGTGTAGCGCGGTGCAGATTTGGTCTGGTGTGGTCAGGTGGTGGGGGATGTAGTGTAGTGCATTTTAAATGTGGCTGATAGGTGTGCGGTGGTCAGAACGGACTGTGCCAGTGCTGGTGCCTGGTGGTCCCACCAATCACGGGGGTCATCTCCTGTTGTGACCCAGGGCCCAGGGGGTCTAGTCAAAACCTTACCTATTTCTGCTAACCTAAACCTATTTCTTACAAATTAGGCATAAATGTGATTATGGTATAATGATAATTAAACCTGGCCCTTTTTCAGGCGCAAGCTTTGGATGAACTTCTGCTTCTGCGGTCGGCATTCTTACAGGAGAACCCAAGATTCATTGTACCTACCTGTATGCATTTCAAAACTGAATAATTGATAGCAACAAGTAAATATTTGAAGTTGCAGCCAAATGCTGTGCCTTCTCTGCTGCAAGAGCTACATGTCACCATTGAAGCAAGGTAAGTGTTAAAAGAAATTGTTCACCTTCTGTGAGTAACTTGATAAATAAAATTTAAAAAGGTGTGTTAAAAATGTGATGAATAAAATTTAAATGTATTCTAACTTGGAATTACACACTTCTTCTAAAGGGATTTCATTATTTTAATGATTAGAGTTATGAACACTTACAGCTGAACAACCTATCAGCTGCAAGGGATTCTGCTCCTGTAAGTGCTCTCATCGCTGATTGGCCACTGTGTGTGTTGAAGAGGTTTCTGCTTGCTGTAAATGAGCACTAGAACATTAATTTAAGCACCAATATTCACTGATAAAAGGTGAATATCTCAAACGGTTCAAATATAAGGCATACACAAATCTGCTCTATCACACTGCTATCTCAGTTTAAAATCCCATGTTAAAGGTGAACTATTTCCTCGACAGGACCAGCTCGACTCCTGCAGTAGGAGTCCAGCCTCGTCCAGTCGTCGCCGCTCGCCAAGACCAGCCGGACTCCTGCAATAGGGGTCCAGGCTGACCCGTTCGTCCAGTAACCGCCGCTCGTCAGCACCAGCTGGGCTCCTGTAGTATGGGTCCAGCCTCGTCCAGTCGCCGCCGCTCGCCAAGACCAGCTGGGCTCCTGTAGTATGGGGCTAGGATGGCCCGTTCATCAACCGGTCCTGAAGTCACATCGCCGTCAGCCAGCCGAACTCAGTACATAAGTCACCAACCCTGAATGTTGCCAGCCAAAGTCGGCAGTTTCCTTCGGACAGTCATCTCACCAGTGTTGTACAGTGTACGAGGTTAGTGACGCAGTTAAATGCGTCAATTAAATGCGAGGACGTGCGCTTGTATGCAGCGTTTTGTCATGTTGAGCTGCATGGGTGTCGATTTTCACCGAATTGAGGGTGCCCACTGCCCGGGCGCAGCAAATCCGCCGCTGCCTTAGCGGTGACCTTGACCCGCACCGTCTGTTGGGGCTCCAAAGCCAAGCCAGCCGAGCCGGCGGGGAATCTAAAGAGCTTGAGCACCCCCAACCCGGCGGAAATTGACACCTATGTTGAGCTGTATGGATGCGTTTTAGCCTTCCGCCGTGGTGGTAAATAGCAGCCTACATGCAGAATTAGGCAGGCTTATTAGCGGACTCATTATTGGATTCATTGTGTCACGTTTGTCGGCACGCGTAAGATGTGCTTAACTGCCATTAGCTCTCGGCCTGGCGACTTCTGGGGACCACGTAATGGGGATGACAATTGGGATCCTGTGCCTTAAGCCGGCCATTTACGTCCATGGCTATATACCCCCGTACTAGGGCTAGTTATGACGTATATAGGGATCCACGAGATCTTTTTTGATGAATGTGTTGTGCAGTGTTGAGATCCGCGTGTAACGTCACTGTTTGGCCAGTCTGCCCTCAAACGCGTCATCTTTACTCGTATTTTATTTACTGAACGCTTTGCATGGTCCAGTGGTTTATATAGACATCTTCCTTGCACTAGCTAGTTTTATGTGGCCAGGTTGATTGCCTGTCAGCGCGGTCACGCTGTCGTCTTTCGATTGGTGCGCTTAAATGCGGCGAGATGAATAAAGGATTTCCTTTGATGCTATTTAGTACCTGCGCCCAGCTCAACTGGGGAAGGGGGGGGGGGCACTGCCGACTTTTGGTCCCATTCTTTCCATGTAACGCCCATAGAGCCCATTGTTAAAATGCCAAAATCAAAGGGGGGCACGGTGCCCCGGTGCCCTCCCCGTTCCGCCGCCTATGCGCGAAAGTACCAACTACCAACAGTTTCCAGTTGTTTGTGTCCCAAAGTTTTTTATGAGTTGGACGATTGGGCTTTTCCCATCGCTCGTTATGCAATTATTTTGTTAAACGCTCTAAAATTGTTTCTCTACAAGTCATTAGAACTTAGAAGCAAATAGATATTGATGGATACGATCTCAAGGGGGCCGATAAGAAGGGAGAGCGCGCGGCGCAATGATTGTGGAGCACAGCACACGATTAATGTGAGGCGCATTTAAGCGAGAAATAACTTCATTGAACAGAAATGAGCAGAGTACCAGCATTGAAACTGCACCAGTACCAGCATTGAAACTAAATATAAGATATCTCAGAAGGTTGCGCTTTTGGGGCCGAGTTGTGGTGCTTTACGCCGTACATCATGCTTAATGAATGTGACCGTCGTGTTTGTGGGATCCCCGTCGGTACTAGTCAGCCCCACGAATCGTGGTAGATCATAAAGATAATCTTCGCCTCCGGTTATGATTTTGATATATCTACGAAACGGGTGCTGGGTGGTACACGAAAGCAGCTTTTTCAGGTGAGTTGAAAGGGGAAGGGGTTCTTTGAATTACCATTTCGGACCATGGTTCTAAAAAGCGCTAGTTTAAAACTATTGTTATAATTCCTATCGTAAACCATCGGACGCTCGACGCTGCATTGGCATTGGTACGATGTGCCGGTAATCGCTTCGCTCGCCGAGAATGATAGCGTGGCAGGTTTACTGATATGTAGGATTATCAAATAAATGTAATAGAAACGATATTAAATCCACTACCTCTTTAGAAGCTCTTGAAATAAACCTGGCTATCTGGTTGTCGAAGCCAGGCAAATTATATGCTTGGAATGGCTAAATGTCCATTGTCCATGACATCATTAAATTGAATTATTTTCCTTCTTAGCACTTAAAATACATTTCAGCGACACAAAACTCCCAAAAGTCTGATATCTTGCCCGTGGTATCGTGGTACGATCGGCGAGTACCTAAACCTTCCTACGCAATGTCCATGGCTATGCGAAGTCTAAGGTTGGCCTACATAAGCCTTGGGTTGGCCTGTTTATCCTGTTTCATATCGTATCTATGATAATAAAGTGTTCACGATCGCATAGCCAAACTGAGAACAAAATATTTATTTGCAAAACTCCAGCAATACCCCTCGCTTGATACTATAAAAAATATTGCACACGATCATGCGAAGCCGTGAATCCTACCGCCTTTATTTAGCGCCGGCGTTCCCGCGTTAATAATTTCTCCTGAATCGGAGGACCAATAATCAGCTGACGCACCGTTGTTTTGATGTCGGCGGACCGTGCCAGCCTGCCTATAAGAAACGCTATAGGGACATATTATTATTGGGAAAATATAAACAAATAAAAAAGATAGGCGAAATCAGCGCAACCAAATGCATAAATCGCCGAATTACAAATACTCACCAGAAAATTATTTTTAACACCTCATTAAAACATAAATAGTACAAGCTGCAGCTGCAAAAAATATTTTATTGATCAAATAATACTCTGTCAAAAGGAATTTTAAAATTCAAAATACTTTGTAGAACTTATTATAATGGAAATTGAGAATTTTTAAACCATTTCTGATGATGGCTAGAAGCCCTTTCTGTCATTTCAATGACGTCATCAAAAGCAAATAAGTACTATGAGAGCACACTAGATATAGAAAGCAAGAAAGCACACAACCGTTCAGTGCACACAACACAACACACCGCGTACACAACAATAACAAACCGCGCAGCTTTTAGCGGGGGAGCACGTTTGTCTGTAATAATTGGTGTAATTGGTACGTCAATTGGATTGTGAAACGTAAATTGAATCTCATTTGCATGGTTGTCAACAATTAGCACCTTCAGCACTGTAGGCAAGGCTGTAGGGTAGCTATTTTGATTTATCAAGGAAGGGATGTCTCGAAGCTAGTCTTAGACTCCATGGTTTGCCAAAGTTTGAGAATTTAGTTGTAGAGATACTATATAATCAAGTAAAGTAACCATACTATACCGGCTTCTAACCATACTAACCATACCATACCGGCTTCTCATTGTTTCTCTAGACAGCATTGATGCAAAAGCAGAGGTACTGAGGATGGCTCCACAACTCAGACACCTCTCAACATGGAAGAGGATCTATGTCACCCCTGATCTCTCAAAGAAAGACAGGGAAGAAGGAAAACGGCTCAGGGAGGAGTTGGCTGCTCGAAAGCTGGCAGGGGAGGAGCACCTGACTATCAGGAAGGGGAAGATAGTGAGGATGAACAACAATGAGGCTACTCATTCTCACCCAAACTCTTCGACTCACCCAGCACCCAACCCCAACCCCAGCTCAAGCACTTTGAAACAGGCTGACAGACCTACGAACGCCCAGCCTAACCGAACAGAGTCAGCACGGCCACATGCTGACAGCAACCAAAATTGACTATATGGGTCGGGTATTAGTGATCAAGCAAAGCAAATCAAAGTCATTTATACTAATGCCGATCAGTTAATCAACAAGAGGGACGACCTGTCTATGGTAATTGCACAGAATGAGCCTGATGTCATTCTCATCACAGAAGTTGTTCCTAAGGCCCAGATTCTTCCTATTCACCCTGCTCTACTGGCCCTCCCCAAGTACAACATTTATGTAAATGTGGACCTGTCAAGACCCAATCTCGGGGCGAGTGGACAACGAGGTGTGTGCATATATGTAAAGGAGCACCTGCCATCTCATGAAGTAACTCTTCAAACGAACCCACCCACATCCATGGAGCAGATATGGATTATGATCGACCTTCGCAATGGGGACAAACTCTTGATTGGGTGTATTTACCTGAGTCCGTCCGGAGACAGACATCTGGGCATAACTGAGCTGGATAGAAGTCTGTCACTGGCTGGAAATTTGAGTCCTTCTCACATTCTGGTAGTCGGAGACTTCAACGTTCCACAGATTGACTGGGCGTCCTATTTCTCAGACGAGCCCCCTGGACATCATTCTCATGCACTGCTCTCATGTGTGCAAGACCATTTTCTTACCCAGCATGTCACTGCACCAACAAGGTATCGTTTAGGTCAAATCCCAAGTATGCTTGACCTCATCTTCACCAACGAGGAAGGGATGGTACAGGACTTGCAGCACTCACCAGGTCTTGGCCTCAGTGACCATGTCATTCTGGAGTTCAGTCTGAAATGTTACACTACGAAAGGGATCCCAATCGGTCCCCATCTGAACTACAACAGAGCCAACTACAATCTACTGAGGAGTGTGCTCCAAGATGTGGACTGGACTGTGATGCATGATAGCAACGTGCATCGCGCCTACCACTATTTTGTGAGCTCCCTCAGAGAGGCAGTTGCTCGCACAGTGCCGGTGACGCACCACAGACCTAACAAGAACCTGTACATTGATAACCGAGCGCAGAGGCTCAGGCGTGAGAAAAGCCTGCTTTGGAATATGTATGCTCACACCAGGGACCCTGTGGACTACGCCAGGTACTGCCGATGCAGGAACAGACTGAGAAAGCATACCAGAGAGCTGAGACGTACCTTTGAGTTCAGACTGTCAAAAGAGCTAAAGGACAACCCAAAGGCCTTCTGGAAATACTCCAACTCGAGACTCAAAACCAAGGTTGGCATTGACGCCTTGAGAGATGAGAACGGATTGGTAATCAGAGATGACGTCACAAAGGCTAGCATCCTGAACAAGTACTTTTCTTCGGTATTCACCAACGAGGATGCCTCTGTTATACCATCTCTTGCTCCACCTGGCCAGTCACTGAACCTTCGCGACCTGACGGTCACGGCCGACATGGTTAAACACAAGTTGATGCGACTCAAGAGCTCTAGCTCCCCAGGGCCAGACAGAATCCACCCTAGGGTCTTGATCGAGGCGGCTGCTCAGCTGGCGGTCCCACTATCCATCATCTACAACAAGTCCATTCAGTCTGGCTGTCTTCCAGACGACTGGAAGCTTGGCACCGTAGTACCTATTCTGAAGAAGGGGGACAGGCTGGACCCAGGCAATTATCGCCCAGTGAGCTTGACTGCAATTCCTTGCAAGGTACTTGAATCCCTGATCCGAGATCATCTCATGACTCACCTGGAAGAAGCCAACCTCCTATCGAACCACCAGCACGGCTTCAGACCACAGCGATCCTGCATGACCCAGCTTCTTGAAGTGCTGGATGAGTGGACCAAGTGCATAGAGAATGGCGAACCAGTTGATGCGGTGTATCTCGACTTCAGAAAGGCTTTTGACTCTGTGCCACACCTGAGACTCCTGAATAAACTCGAGGGATACGGTATCACAGGAAGGTTAAAGGGCTGGATTGCCTCCTTCCTATCGGACCGGCGTCAACAGGTGGTGATCAGAGGACACTGCTCGCCTTGGGTGCCTGTGACCAGTGGGGTTCCTCAAGGGTCAGTCCTCGGGCCAATGCTGTTCATCATATTTATCAATGACTTACCCGAATCCGTGCAGAGCTCCATCAAGGTCTTTGCAGATGATACCAAAATCTTCGGAACACCATCGTCCACTGGAACAAGCTCAATCCAGCGAGACATTGAAGAAGTGGCCAAGTGGTCGGAGAAGTGGCAACTGCCGTTCAATGAATCAAAGTGCAAGGTCCTTCATCTCGGCCCTAGGAATCCTGGGCACTCATACACCATGAATGGTCTCCAGCTGAATACGGTTGAAGTAGAGAAGGACCTGGGGGTTCAGCTGGATTCTGACCTGAAGTTTCGTAAGCAGGCCGCGTCTGCAGCTGCAAAGGGCAACCAAATGCTCGCACTGATAAAAAGATCGTTCATTTGCATTGATGCGACTACCCTGCCGATTCTCTTCAAAACGCTGGTACGACCCCATCTAGAATATGGGAACCTCATCTGGGGGCCCTTCAACCGAGCTGATCAGAGGCTGATTGAACGAGTGCAGCGGAGAGCAACCAAACTGGTCCGTGAGCTAAGACACTTGCCCTACCAGGAACGCCTCCGGCGACTCAAGCTCCCATCACTATATCACCGAAGACGGAGAGGAGACGTAATCGCCATCTTCCAGATTTTGACGGGAGGAGTCAACGTTCGGCCGGACCAGTTTTTCGAGCAGGCAGTCTCATCTGTCACCAGAGGACATGCTCTGAAGCTGCTGAAGCCTCAAGCTGCTTCAAGACCCAGGAGACACACTCTGTCGGTCCGCGCCATCAACGACTGGAATGCGCTTCCTGCCTCTGTGGTCCTCTCTACGTCTGTCAATATCTTCAAAGCCCGTCTCGACTCTCACTGGGGTGATGCATCCTTTGACATCCCAGCCCAAGATTCATGACTGTCTCTAGTAAGGAGCTCGATGAGATCAGATCCCTACAGGCCTTATAGGCCTCAAAATTCTGTATTGGTAAGGTAAGGTAAGGTAAGGTACTATCATAATCATTGTAATTTACAAAAAAAAAATGTGACAAAGCATGCCTGATAATGCTGAAGTGAGGAGCTTTGGCCTGTGCTTTCTTAGCTGAATGCCAAAAGATCGTTCGGAATTATAAAGCCCTTTTTTCTGTGAAATGTTTGCATAAATCATGAGAGTATGGTTGCTTTAAATTAATATATGTTTAGGCATGCCTCTCAAAACAGTTCTCACGACAATTCAGATAGAACAAAGCTGGGAAAGTACCTTCCTATCTTTCCTATCTTTCCTCTTGTCCTAGGCTTTTATAGGTATTTATTTCTTGCATGGTAGTGATGAATGAGGATTCTGAGCAAAAGCAGCTTGATCTACCAGTGTAAACATTTTTTCGTTCATAAGTCAAGGGCAGTGTGTTACTACTGTTTGCATTTTTTTTTTAATTAAAAAACTACCTATTTACAAATTCCAAGGCATCTTCAATTTACAAATTATGTGAACTGTTGATTATAGCTGCCTGCTTATTTTTGTGCACTTTCACTTATTAAAATATATATATATATATATATATATATATATATATATATATATATATATATATATATATATATATATATATATATATATATATATATGAACCCTTAAAGTGGATAAATAAGAATATATGACAATTGTGTGTGTAATGCTGATATCTTTAACTATTACAGAAACTGAAAATCACAGTCCAGCCAGCAGCATACTGAAGCTGCAGCTCACTACTGCAGTTCAAGCGCACCATGGAGAGACTTCCTGTAGAGGTTTTAAGTCAAATTGTTGGATGCCTGAACTTCTGTGATCAGCTACAACTTGCCAAAGGTAACTCAAGATTTGGTTGGTGTGTTTAATGTGTTATGATTAGTGTGCACATGTCTTGGTGAACTAGTGGTTCTGTGGTTGCCTAACTGTGCAGCTTTCCAGCTGACATTCACACACCTGTAGTATGGCCAAAAAGAAAATGGACTGCATTGACCATGGCAACTATTTGCTCCAGGTGACATCAATCCATACTTTTAAGTACCTACTAGACAAATAGCCTTTGTGGTCCCAATCCAATTTATATCTTTGGATTAGACTTAAGGGTAATGTATTTCTCTCTAGAGAGCAAATACAGTGAATCAGCTGAGTGCTGTGCTGAAAACATTGGTGTTACTATAACATTGGTGTTATAGTTGAGGTATGCCAGCATTTATATATGGGCCAAAAACCTGAGAAGGGGCAGTTAAAAAGTAAAAATGCTCCTTCCCTGTAAATAATGGTGGCAAATGTGCAGCTAAAATTTGTGAAACTCATCTCCTGTGTTAGTACAGCTTGTCTGGACATTGTGCCAGCTGTTTCGGTGAACTCTGTTGCGTTTGGACGCCAGTGTGTGTCCGGTGGCGAGCGGCCGTCCGCGACTGCCTGCAGCGGCGGCAGCGTCTCACGGCCGGCGACCTGAAGGGAAAACGCTGCACGGACACTCTGCTGCGCACCCTGCTGCCCCAGCTGCCGGCGCTCAGAGCTCTGCGCGTCGCCGGATACGACCTCGATATCGACATCGTATGTGAGTTCCAGTACTATGGCTGATATTAGTCACTTCACAGACCGTTACCTACTAATTCAATGGGCTTTTTGCTAGAATGGTTTCCAGAGTAATTTGATGATTTAATCTATGACCATTGACATTCTTTAAAGTGTGGAGGATTGTTTCTCCGGGAATGGACTTCTTCGCTCCGCAATTCTCCGAGCCAAAAAGAAGAGGTCGGGCGACTTTTCTTATTGGGAGGTCACCTCACACGGTTGATCTGGGCCCAGTCTGAATTAGCGCCGTCTCCGCCGCAGCCGAGCACTGCCGCCGACTGGAGGAGGTGGACCTGTCTCCGTTCCGGCTGAGCGAGGACGCCCTGGAGCGGCTGTGCCAGCACTGTCCGCGCCTCTCCTCCGTGAAGCTGCCCGAGAGCTGCGAGCCGCTCTGGCCGGAGCTGGTGCTGCGCCGGCTGCCCGACCTGCGTGACCTGCGGCTGGAGCACGTGCACCTGACGGCGGCCACGGTGACGCTGCTGCCGGCGGGCCTGGAGCGGCTGTCGCTGTACGCGTGCCAGGTGCCGTGCGGGCCGCGCCAGCCGGCCGACCGCTGGCCGCGGCTCACGGAGCTCGTGCTGACGCTGACCTCGGTGGACCTGGACGGCGACCTGACCGCCCTGCTGGCCGGCTGTCCGAGCCTGCGCCGGCTGCAGGCCAACTGCGCCGACGCCACCGACCAGCTGCTCAAGGAGCTGCCCGGCCTCAAACAGCTGCAGACTCTGGACCTCTCCTGTGAGTGCCACACATAATGCGCGATAGTCTTCCGCGTCTACCTTGAACAGTGACTGTTCGCCAAATTGTATTATTCGATTCTGAATATTTGTTTTGACACATTTTCAGCGCATTGGGTATGAGTATTTTATAATTACCGACCCAAGTATTGCGACCATCTAAGTATGTTGGTGTGTGTTCCGGCTGTGTAGAATTGGACGGCCACTTTGATACCCCTGACTGCCACTGTGTTTCAGTCTGTGATGATCTGACGGAGGCCGCTCTGGTGGAGAGCCTGCCGCGCCTGAGGCAGCTGAAGTCGCTGAACCTGTGCGGCGTGTCGTCCGTCACCGACACCGTGCTGTGCAGCCTGACCGGCGCCGAGTCGCTCTCCGAGCTGACCCTGGGGGTCGAGGTGTACTACCAGAGCGTGGACTTCACGATGGACGGGCTCCAAAGGTCAGTGTCGCCGTCAGGCCGTACTTGACGTGAAACCTAAGATAAAATGAAATTTGATGAATACTATCGCATAGGTACAAGCGTTGTTTGCCACATGATTCCTGTATGTTTTGTGGAGCTCTATGTCCCCGAACGTGTGTCGATGTTGTATGTATGTGCGACGTCTGACGCGCGCCGTGTCGGCCGTGCAGTCTGGTCGTGAGCTGCGCCTCCCTCGCCACGGTGGTGCTGATGTACTGGGAAGGGAAGGATCTGGAGGCCATCATCCGCGGCCTGTCTGCGCAACTGGACCCGGAGCGGCGCGTCACCCTCACCATCGATGGTACGTGCGACCGCACTGCACATACACTTATGCGCAGAATATTACTATAATGCGTGCCTTCATTGGGAATGCTTTCGATAGATTTATTACCATCCCATATTGCATAGCAAGTACGAGCTGTTATGTACAGTTAGTACGTATATTTATCATTTATCCTTTTGGACGCAATAAGCCAAATGTTATATTGTTCGTCTGATTTTCACCAAAGTCCCGTCCTCATGTGCGGTTGACGGAATGTCCGTAAGTCCTCTACCGTCCGTGTGTGGTGCGGTTGACGGAATGTCCGTACATCCGCTATAACCGTCCTCATGTCGTGTGTTTGACGTGCTACCCGACCCGTCCGACAGAGACGATGCTGGAGCAGATTGACGAGTCGGTGCTGCCAGCCGCCGACAGCCCGCTACGGATCGCCACGTTCAGCTGAGCTCCCTCTGGGACCACGGACCGAGGACCGGACCGGACCGAGGACTGAGGACCGGACCGGGGACCCTCCCGGACGGCCGTGAATGTCGTCACAGCTTTTATAACACCTCGCACTAACGCTGAGTAGTTTGATAGTTGCCCGAGACATAAAAGGTTATCTGGTGCTTAGTTTGGTGCATATTTGGTGCAGATTTGGTTCATCGTGTTTCTTAGAAGTTTTTAGTTTTGTTTACACAATTGCTTGTATACTTGATTTTTCACATTATCAGATACCATTTTCGATTAAAATTCTGATTTCTGAAATAAGTTCATTATATCGACACCTTTTTTTAAACCCCACATTTGTTCTCCCGTGAAGTTCAGACAAGTTGTTTAGTAACCTTCAAAAAAGGTACAGTCACTCGATTTTTCTCAAGTTTGTCTGTCTTGGCAGATCAAGCAATGCCAGAGCAAGCTTACGATTCGGACACACAAATTTGATCAGGATCAGACGATTGGACACTTCTAAAAAAGAGATCTTTCGTGCTTCCCGGAAATTCACCGGAGAACAGATGTGGGGTTTAAAAAAAGGTGTCGATACGTTTGTTGAAAAAGATATTTTGTCAAGTTCGGTGCATTTGCCAGATAACCCGTCGTGATACGGCTATTTTCCACATTATTATCCATTTGTTGCTTACTGGCGTCGGGTACCTTCCAGTAGCAAAGCTTAGCCACTTACTCTTAGAATGCTGAGCCATTACAAAATACCATAGTCAACTGCTTTTATATGTTAGATAGCTTTTTGAGCAACATGAATTTTTTATATACCGTTGAGGAACGGCTTCGATCTCGCCTTTCCAGCGTTGCCTTGTGATGCTTGCAAATCCTTGCTTGCAATATGGTGGTGGGTTTAGCTTTCATGCAGGCCAGTAACTGATTGAATTTTCAATTTGCAGCATTGAGACTTGAGCGGCTGCTTCAACTCACCGCGTAGAGATGTCAATAACGAACTATAAACAGTTTATCTTAAAGTATTTTTTATGGGGATGCTTTTTATCAGCAGTTGTGCGGTGGTAGAAATCATCCGTCTTTTTATGCGTTAATCTCGACTCCGCTCTGGGATGGGTACGGCTCGGACCTCAGCTGGAGCATAAGTCACCGGCTTAGGCCGGCTGGAGTCACCCGGCTGTCTGTACGAACCGGTCGGCCTCTGACGTCACCGGCGGAGATGGGTGACGTCACCGGCTTTCGGAAGGCGCCGGGCGGCTCCCGGAGCCGCCGCTGCGTCGGCTCGGTCCGGATTCCGGCGACTTTTCCGGAGCTCCGGGTGGGGCCGGTGCCTGTGTGACTGCGGGGTCTCTGCTGGTTTTGTGCGTGATTCAAGCACCATTGTATAACGAGAAATGGACTGGCGATCCGCATGGACCGATGGGATGGACGATGGAATGGCATGGAAAATGGACCGCCTGGAGTCTTTCTTTTTATCGCAGTGATATATCCGTTTTAAGTGGCTTCGATGAAGTGCCAAAATAAATTATTTTCCTGAAGCATGTTTGTTATACGAGTGGAGAGCGGCCTGTTTTAGCCCCACACGACAGCTGCGGTTGCGACCTGACTGGATTTACGATCAAATAGCTGTATCGGCTCCCTTCTATCGGCACCACAGCATTGGGTCTCGAATCACGATAGACCCGAATACGAGGAGGAACTATTCTGGGCTACCCTTCGGGAGCGAGCCTCCTCGTGGAAGTCGCCTGAGAACCAATGGTGTCGCCTGTATGAGTTGCAATGCAGGTCATCCGGTTCGTCTGTAGAGCGCGGTGGAGAAGGGACCCATCCTATCAGTTGGGTCTTTCTTGGGTCGTTTGTAGTGTAACTTACAGTTATTACGGAGCGAGCGAAGCGAGCGTAGTCTTTCCTTAGAATAACGGAAATTTCTGAGTATGAGCGGCCGGCCGGCCGGCCGTGCGGACGCTTTTGCGAGGCTTATATCTCAGCAACCACTTGACCGATTTACACGCGGTAATTTTTGTAGGGTAGCTTCATTCCTTCTACCAAGTATTGGACTATTCCCGATGCATGTGGGTGACCCCTTATGCACGTGCCACGTGCAAAACGAAGAGGTGTCAGTTTGGTATTGTTGCAATATCACGGTAACTACTTAGCCGATTGCGCTGAAAGTTGGCATGTAGGTAGGCACCCACTAGGCACTGCATATCCATGTGCCAGAGTTGGGGTGCTGCTGCACGTGCGCACGTGCAGGGGTCGATTCCAGATCTCGAGAACGGCTGGACCGATTGCGCTCAAATTTGGTACACAGTTAGGGACCGGTTAGTAGGGTGCCGTGCACAAGTCATTTGGGACCGATTTTGCACGTACGCACGTGCAGGGTGTTGCTTCCAGATCTCGAGAACGGCTGGGCCGATTGTGCTCAAATTTGGCACATCGCTAGAGACCGGTTAGTAGGGTGCCGTGCACACTGCACAACTCAGTTGGAGGTACCCCCCCGCAATTTCGCACGTGCAAGGCTCACCCTCCCGCTCGCTCCGTTAGTCGCCCCAAAAGGCGTTATACTGGTATTAGCATCCCCGTCAATACTAGAGCGGTAGTGTCAGCTACTCCGTCTGTAGCGCTGGATTAGAACAATGACGTCACCTGCCCCCATCTGGGCCCTGTTTCACGGCGGAGCGCTGCAGCGCGTTGCGCGCGTCGGCGCGTTGGGTTTCCATGGCAATATCAACAAACTTCCCTCTGACGCTACGCTATGACGTCATCGCAAAACACTAGCACCGCGGCGCCAGCACCATCCGCACGCTAGCAGTATTCGCACTCAACTTCTGTTCAATTGGTACTAGGTTCTTCAAGGTCTCTGTTCGAAACGCGATTTACCATAAGCTAACGGATCGCACGCAACGTCATTCGAGTGACGTCAGGGGTATGCCTCAGCTCCCTGAGTGAGGCCACGACGTCACCCTTCCCGCATTTAGTGTATTACAGTGACGTCACCTGTCCCGTCTGTAGTATAAAGCAGTGACGTCACTGCTTTACCTCACACTGCTCACTCACACCTGTCCCGTCTGTAGTACAAAGCAGTGACGTCACCTGCTCCGTCTGTAGTGTACTACAGTAAGGTCATCCGTCGTAGTCTGCAGTGTGAGTGAGGCCATGACGTCATCCTTTCCCGTATGTAGTGTATTACAGTGACTTCACCTGTCCCGTCTGTAGTATAAAGCAATGACGTCATCCGTCCGTCCCCGTCTGAAGTGTGACAGTGACGTCATCCGGCCCAGTCAGCTGAGTAGAGAAGTGACGTCACTCGGTCTGCGGGTGCCCCACCGTCGCTCGGCTGGCCGTACCGGTCACGTGACCAGGTCATCAGCCAATCGCCGAGCGGCGCCGACGTCACTCGGGCCGTACTTGAAGGTGGCGGCGCCACCGGAGGCCAGCCAGTCTCTCCCGAGAACAGCCAGTGACGCGACATGAAGGTGTTCATCCTGCTGGTAAGTACTCATCGGGGAGACGGGTCCTGCGAGAGTCAACAGTCTCACGTACCGTCAGTGACGCCTCGGGGCTGTGCTTTGTCCGACTCTGACCTCAGAGTAGCATCGTTGATAGCAAAAGTGAAAGCCAGTGAAAGGTGTTTAGTTGCTACTAGTCGGTCTACCTCTGGACGTCGCGCAACTGTGACATATGTTCGTGTGCTTAAATCGTTCGTCAGCCAGCTCACATATAGCCAATTACAGTCGGCCAAAATACCCAGAAATGCCTTCTACAGCACGATAATTGAGTCATCCAGTCTGTGCTCCCCAGTTCCCACCGTAATTAGGTCTTATCAACTGGGGCATCAAAGACCGGTCCTACTCAAGGTTATAACGAGCGGACTGGTGACCCTCGTGAATGATCGACGGGCCCGGGGAAGGCAGTGTGGTCCATTCTGCGCACGCGGAAGACTTTGCCGTCGTCCTTGTTCGCACCAATCAAGCAAGCATACGATATTTACCAATTCGCATCTGTTCATCGCCGGACTCGTGTCCTGACCGTTTTCCCACCCTAACCGAGCAGGTGGGAACAGACCCGAGCAGGCAGCAGCACACTTTGTCCCACGGGGTCGGAATGGAGCCGGGCGGAGAACGTGCCAGCGAGCATGGCCTCTATTGCATGGCCCTGAGCGGCAGCCCTTCCACCGAACGTGACCCGGCCGACCGCCTATCAACCGTGACCCGGTCACCCGGCCGACCTCTTCCCACGGCCAAACGCCAGGAGCGGAACGGCAAGGGCAAACAATTCTTCCGACAACTACAGGCCAACTGCGGACCTCAATGAAAACCCCAAATGCCGAGTCGCTCGTTATTTTGGTATGCAATGCCACTTTAAAATGTTTAATCCGCAGCAAGCGGAGAGGACTGAGGAGCATCAACTAAGAAGGCTCGAATTAACCCAACGGGTTGGCACCACCTAACGTGAGTGGATGACTATGACTGTCACATTGCGAATGCCATTCTCCGCCAGTACTCATAGTCAATCCGTTCATCCAGTTTACCGCCCACCGCTCGCCAGTCCGTCCGGGCAGTGTCATGTCCGCCCGTCCATGCAGTTGTCTGTCCAGTCTACTGCACACCGGAGTGTGGAGACCACACTCGCCCCCCAATCTACCACCCGTTCGGTCGGTCTCCTGCCCACTACCCATATATCTAATGTCCCATCCCAACACCCATCGTTTCAGTCCAATGTTCACAGTCCATATGTTCCATTCCAACGTCCGTATGCTCTGTCCATATTTCGTCCTTCCAGTAACATTTGTCCAGTCCACCCTCTGTCCATTGTCTCGGTCATGGCCGGCCGGTCCGCGAGCGCCGTCAACCCATGGGGGAGTGGCTCGCCATCCAGTCTCGCCTCTGCAGGGGCCGCCGCGCGCGTCACCTCTGCAGGGGCCGGCCATGATCACCACGGGACGGTATGACACAGGCGTGGTGCCGTACGTCACGACTCACGAGCGCCGCGAGGTTCGTGACGTAATACATAATGTAGACGGCCCAGCGTCGCCGAGCAGCCGTACTCTTTCTACCTTCATATCACGGATCAGCCGGTCCTGTACAGTCAGACGATTTTGCCTGCATACCGAAGATATTTCGCAAATACTGCTTGTCGTACTCCGCTCACTGCGAACCGGCATACGAACACAGGAATCTGTTTACCGGTGCCGAGCAGACTGCAGGGATTTAAGTGCAGCAGACATACGAGAAACACCAGCATTCATCATCCGGAAATAAACTGCATCGCTGGCGCATGTAACATTCCGTATAACTTTCCGCGTTCGTTACAGATTGTCAATATGGTACTTAGTTAGGTAAAAATAACTTAGTTAAAAAAATAACTTAGTTAGGTATAACTATCCAACGAACCAGACCTAGGTAATAGCTACCACCTGCCTAGTGGACCGCTATCTCGATCAGGTAGCCAGGATCAATGACACCTACATATAACGAAGCATTGGCACAGCGGCCCCCAAGATGCAGGCCAAGGCGGGGCGGAGCTAGGAACGCAATGCTTACTTTCACCTGGAAAAGACGGCGACCACATCGGCACGGCACCACCGACGCGCCAAGTAGGCAATCAACTTCGCTGTTCCGTTGAAGCCAGCTCGCTGACCGCAGAACTCCTCGAAATGGCGTGGAATACGGACAGCGTACCTTCACGTCATCCAACAGGGATCGAGCCATCAATTAATGAGATGTGCACAGGATTCCGAGCTTATTGGTGACGTCACCTAATCACGAAACAGGATACCGAATTCAAAGACAGATGAGTGATGACTAAAGGCTGTAGCCGACCAGTTTACTACGTCGTATTATAAATCAGCACCACTTAGCCGAATGGCAGGTAGAAGGCATACCAATGACAGGCTGTGTCGACAGCACGACCCCATCATAGGCGGCGGAACGGGGAGGGCACCGGGGCACCGTGCCCCCTTTGATTTTGGCATTTTAACATTAGCCCTATGGGCGTTGCATGGAAAGAATGGGACCAAAAGTCGGCAGTGCTCCCCCCCCCTTAATTGAAGGTGTTCCGCCGCTACTGGACCCCATGTCAGTCGGGGAAACTATGGTAAAATCTGCTATTTTTAGCAGTCTGCTATTTTTAGCAGAAATCTGCTAAAAATGGGTACGCATGTGACGTCATCGTACCCAAATATAGCAGATTTGGGTACGGCCCCATACAAAAGCAGATCTGCACCCTAATTGAAGCAAATGCGCATCAAATGCCTGGCAGATTCATGATGAGAATAGTGCTGAGTGTGATCTCTGCTATTTTTGTTCAGATCCGACTATTTTCAAATTCATTATTTAAAAATAGTCGGATCTGAACAAAAATATCAGAGGACATTCTCAGCACTATTCTTATCATGAATCTGCCAGGCATTTGATGCGCATTTGCTTCAATTAAGGTGCAGATCTGCTTCTGTATGGGGCCGTACGTACCCAAATCTGCTATATTTGGGTACGATGATGTCACATGCGTACCCATTTTTAGCAGATTTCTGCTAAAAATAGCAGACTGCTAAAAATAGCAGATTTTACCATAGTTTCCCCGACTGATGTATGAAATTAACCACCCACCGACTGATGCGGCTCAGGTGACTTCCGTATGACATCATGCTCTGCGTGTTTCAGTGTGTGGTGGGCGCGGCGGTGGCGCGGCCCGAGCTGCTGGACGGCCTGGAGCACAGCCACGAGGCGCATCACGAGCACCCGCAGCCTTACGAGGAGCCGGTGGGACCGCCGCAGCCGTACCAGTTCACCTACCAGGCCGGCCGCTACCCCAACCACGTGGACCGCACCCACAGGTCAGTTGGCGCCGCCCGCCACTGGAACGCACACAGTCCCGCGAACCGCGGTCCCGTATCACAGTACAATGAAACTGGGAACAGCCGCTCCAGCAAGGAGCATACCGAAGTAGCTGTGGTCACCGGTGGGGTAGATCAGTTAGCCATGCGACTTGAGATTGTCAGTCCATTACGATGCCCGTATGACACCATTTTTATCTCAAACTGACCCGTACTGACGCACCCGTCCACTTCCCCAGCGAGAGCCGCGGCACGGACGGCGTGGTGGTCGGCACCTACGAGTACCTGGACCCGCTGAAGCGCGTCGTCAAGGTCGACTACACGGCCGACCAGAACGGCTTCCATCCCAACGTGCAGGGACCGGTGCCGCAGGCGCCCAGGGTGAGTCCGCCGCCGCTCGGCCGCGCCTCAAAGGGAGAGCGGGGAGCGAGGGAGAGCGGGATCCTCGGCTTATCCTGACCTTGACGGCCGTCGGAGGTCAGCGTCGCCAGAGCCGCTCACGAACCTTCTCCGGCCACCCGGGACCGTAAAAAGTCGGACGCGGCCCACGACCCCGCCGGTGCCTCCACACGGACAATGGCCGAGCTGAGACACCTCGGAGGTTTTGCGACATGCCCACTTTTACCACTCGCTGGAGTGTCCATCGACCGGCAACGCACGCAGTGTGTCTAATCCGGCCCCCGGACGGTACCGGCCGGCCGTCCGTCCATCCCGGCGGACAGCTGCGCCATGACGGCCCCCTCTCCGCCGACTGAGCCGGATACAGGCGTCTTGTGTGGGCGTATCGCAAACCCTGGTTGGGGACATAAATCCCACAATCCGGCCAAGTCGTCGAAACAATGCGACGGCGCTCCTTTCCAATTAATCCAAAGCATCACATGCGCCGTGGCGAAGCTTGCAAAGCCGGTCAAGTTACGAAGATGATTCATTAAAATGACCAGCTTACAAGTGCAGGGAATACGTGCGGAAGGAATTCGTTCACAAACAAGTCACTTGTTTATCCTGTGATTACCGTTACATGAAAGTCCACCATCCCCTCTATTGCGCAAAAAAATACGCCCCTCAAGCGGATTTCGCCATGCCCCCCCCCCCCCCCCCCACCGCACGTGAATGCCCCATTAAAACGAGCGTCTGTCCTCCCGGTCCGCAGGAGTCGGCTGCGGTGGCGGCCGCGCGTGAGAACTTCTTCACCCGCTCGGCACAGATCGTGGCCGAGCAGGCGCGCATCGGCCAGGAGCACGCCCGGCTGCGGGCGATCGCAGAGGCCGAGCGGGCCCAGCGCGAGGCCGCCGAGCAGCAGCAGTACCAGTGAGGCGGCCGGCGTTCACGCGCAGCGCCGCCACCGACCGGAGCGCAGCTACTGCGCCCGCTGATACACATAATCGTCCTAGTGTTTCCCGGTCACCGCTTCCCCCCCCCCCCCCCTCCAGCGTATCACTCGTAGCATATTTATATGTCCAGTGTCAATAAATATATGTTCGGTTCCTTTCGTTGAAGTTTCTGGCCCATGACAGTGCGATGCGCAGCGGCTGCCCGCCGTCGCCTGCGGCGCCTTATTATTCACAAGGCCATGGAGCACTAAGGTTACCAACCCTCGCCCCCGCTAGTCCGGGGTGACGGCACTCCTTTCCGCATTCCTTCGCGAACCAAAAACCCCACATCTCGTCTCTGGTCAGGCACCACACAAACATACTCGATCGATTGGGTGTTTATTTTCTGAAAATACACACTGTTGACAGTGTTATATCGTAGTAAATCCATATATTTTCCCGCTACATATGGTCACTTCTACAAAATAAAGCCATGGGAAAGTTAATCTATAATTTCTGAAGCAAAAACAGCAACTTCAATACTTTTGACATATTTAAAACAAAAAACTTTTATTAGACTGAATCGAAGCTGACGACTGCCACTTCTCTCCACGCTCTGATACAGTTGGTGAATGCAGTTACCTTACCCGACCTCTGTGCCGATCGGCCGCCGCCAGGCCGCATGCTTCAATCCGGAGCACTGCAGAGCGGCACCTGGCGGACAGTCCACCCGTCAAACACTGCGGCGGTGCGGCAGGGATGGGCGCCGTCACACGCCAGTCAGCTCTCATAATCGCGGCACACGGGGTCCCGCCGTCCGCCCGCCGCCCACGCCACGCCCCCAGGGTAGTCTGAATTGAGTTACGCCGACCGGCGCCCCGCTCATCGCACTCGCAGCGGCCGCACGCAGACGCTTCCAACCAGAGCCGGCGGGCATCGCCTCGGCGCCCGGCGCCACTGAGAGGGCGCCCCAGCGCGTCCTAGGCGCCCGCCGGCCAGGGTCCTTTTCTGTTCATCCACCCGTCCCGGCTAGGACGGTGCCCTGCTAGGGCATCCCGCCACCCTGGCGGGCGTGCCTCGTCTCAGACCTTCCCAGGGGTGAGCGGCGGGGCATCGAGTGCCCGTCAGTGACCCCTAGAGCGGACGTGGGGGCGTGACCAGGCGGCGGGCAGCGGCCACCCTTGCCATTATAGGTGTCATCAGGATAGGACAATTGTACATCAACCTAACTTTGCCAATCAATAAAGCCATGCATAGTGTATACCTCCGGCGTCAACGGCATTGATCAATGTCAATACATTACAGTTTATCGATAAGAAAAATCAACCACTAACATTGAAACAACTTGTATAAACTCCGGAGCCTTGAATATTTGTGTCCTTGGAAGTACCATTATCCTACTCATTGCCCTCTTTGGAGAGGAATTCCCCTTCAGACAACTAATCCAAAATACAATTTTGGAATGCTGTGACGGACTAAAAAAAAAAACCTCAGTCGACATCAACCGATCGCATAAAAATGTTTTTGACCTCTTGAAGAACACACAGGTATACCAATCCAGCTTCTAAGAAAACGGTGCAAGACCGTGCAAAACCGATCGTCGAAGTTCAATTTGGCGCTGCGGTTTGTTTTTCAGCACCGAACGATATAAACTAGCTCAATTAGTGAACTGCTGGACATTCTGGTACTGAATTTTGAAATGCGCAGTCTTCAATTTTTTTTTTATTTAATCCAAAATAAATGTGCGGTGCATCTTTTTTTAAATAAAACTAACGGGAAGTATTGACGGAGCTGCAACCTCTGTGGCATTACAGTTGAAAAGGACTACACAGGACGAAAATTTAAATAGTGGTAACGTTGCAAAAGTTCACGCGAAACAGATACCAACACATACACTGAAACTGTCTTCCTTATCAGGAACTGCAGATGTCTCACCTCAAGCGCTCCGCTGCCGTCCTGGTCCGAGGGCGCCGCGATGTCATCCAGGGGCCGCCGTCAGCCTGACCGACAGACCAGTCGTCAAACACTGCGGCGGTGCGGCCGGGACAAGCACAGTCACACGCCAGTCAGCTCTCATAATCGCGGCACACCGGGTCCCGCCGTCCGCCCGCCGCCCACGCCACGCCCCCAGGGTAGTCTGAATTGAGTTACGCCGACCGGCGCCCCGCTCATCGCACTCGCAGCGGCCGCACGCAGACGCTTCCAACCAGAGCCGGCGGGCATCGCCTCGGCGCCCGGCGCCACTGAGAGGGCGCCCCAGCGCGTCCTAGGCGCCCGCCGGCCAGGGTCCTTTTCTGTTCATCCACCCGTCCCGGCTAGGACGGTGCCCTGCTAGGGCATCCCGCCACCCTGGCGGGCGTGCCTCGTCTCAGACCTTCCCAGGGGTGAGCGGCGGGGCATCGAGTGCCCTTCAGTGACCCCTAGAGCGGACGTGGGGGCGTGACCAGGCGGCGGGCAGCGGCCACCCTTGCCATTGTAGGTGTCATCAGGATAGGACAATTGCACATCAACCTAACTTTGCCAATCAATAAAGCCCTGCATAGTGTATACCTCCGGCGTCAACGGCATTGATCAATGTCAATACATTACAGTTTATCGATAAGAAAAATCAACCACTAACATTGAAACAACTTGTATAAACTCCGGAGATGTGAATATTTGTGTCCTTGGAAGTACCAATATCCTACTCATTCTCCTCTTTGGAGAGGAATTTCCCTTCAGACAACCAATCCAAAATACAATTTCGGAACGCTGTGACGGACTAAAAAAAACCTCAATCGACATCAATGGATCGCAATTAAATGTTTTTAACCTTTCGAAGAATACACAGGTATACTAAGCCAGTTTATAAAATAAAGGTGCGGTGCAACTTACTATTAACGGAAAGTATTGACGGAGCTGCATCCTCTGTGGCATTAAAGTTGAAAAAGACAACACAGAACAGTAATTAAGTGGTAACGTTGCAAAAGTACACGCGAAACAGGTACCAACACATACTGGAACTGTCTTCCTTATCAGGAACTGCAGATGTCTCACCTCAAGCTCTCCGCTGCCGTCCTGGTCCGAGGGCGCCGCGATGTCATCCAGGGGCCGCCGTTAGCCTGACGGACAGACCAGTCGTCAAACACTGCGGCGGTGCGGCCGGGACAAGCACAGTCACACGCCAGTCAGCTCTCATAATCGCGGCACACGGGGTCCCGCCGTCCGCCCGCCGCCCACGCCACGCCCCCAGGGTAGTCTGAATTGAGTTACGCCGACCGGCGCCCCGCTCATCGCACTCGCAGCGGCCGCACGCAGACGCTTCCAACCAGAGCCGGCGGACATCGCCTCGGCGCCCGGCGCCACTGAGAGGGCGCCCCAGCGCGTCCTAGGCGCCCGCCGGCCAGGGTCCTTTTCTGTTCATCCACCCGTCCCGGCTAGGACGGTGCCCTGCTAGGGCATCCCGCCACCCTGGCGGGCGTGCCTCGTCTCAGACCTTCCCAGGGGTGAGCGGCGGGGCATCGAGTGCCCATCAGTGACCCCTAGAGCGGACGTGGGGGCGTGACCAGGCGGCGGGCAGCGGCCACCCTTGCCATTATAGGTGTCATCAGGAAAGACAAGAAACACCCTCTTGTGATATGGACTTACGTACCATTAGGCGTTGCTAGTAGACAGAAGAGACTGGAAAACGTCAAGCAGAACGGCAGCAACGTCGGCCCCAATCCTTGCAATCAGTTTCCCTAGGGACAAAAACCGATCATAGATGGCGCTGAGCTACCCCACACCTTTCAGGAACCACTAAAATGGCCACAGTCAGAACAGTCCTTTGCGCAGAATCCCCGCTCCAAGACTGAATACAGGGCAGAGTGAGCGCACATATAACAGACCATTATAATTAAACGTAACTTTTCCTCACAAGCATATCTCGGCAAAACCGTGGCGAAACTACCTAAGAACATCATACAACAGATATACATAGAAGATTCCCACCATACGCGCCTTCCGTCCTTGATCTAGGGGAAGCTGAAGTCAAGGGATCGTCTAGTGATGACTTCCGTGCTTACACCCATAACTTAACACGCCTCAGGCACCTCGGTGTCTAGTGGCAATTTCTGGAGCCCCCTTACTTTACAGGGGGCAACTTACCCGTAGCATTTTCATGTCCTTAAGGACTCTACGAGTTCAACTCACCACGAAAGACGATCTGCAAGCATCCAGAGTCGAGTTGCCTCATTAGCTGTCCCACCGTTCACTGAAACGAAACAAAGCCTTGTTACCACCGCACGTAGATCCCCGGAGTGACACCGCCTCCCACCACACGCGAGCGCACCCAGACGACCACTGGACGCGCACCGCCCGTGCTCACGCCCGCCTCGACCCGGGCGTCGCCGCCGGGCACTCGGAGGTGGCCCCTGGCCTGGTAGGCCGGCCCGCACGGCAGGCGCCACACCGTCCCCGGCCCGGTAGGCAGAGCCGCACAGTGCCAGCCATACACAGACGGTTGAACACATCACGTCCAGCTAAAAAGCTCAATAATAATATGAACGGCGGCGGACTGGGACGCCATAAATATATCCGGCAATTATCCACGATAATTCAAACATCTATGGACATTTTATGGTTAGCAAAATCCCGCTGAGACTTTTCTATACACTAATATCAACTTAAGTTTTTTTTTTCATAACTTGTAGGCAAACGTCGTACCGACACGACATCAAAAGCCGGGGCGGTATAGCGGTTCGACAGTAGTAATGTTCGCAGGTAGGGAACGCCAGCGGAGCCATGGAAACGCTCCGCTGGAGCTGATCTGCGCAGTTGCCGGGAAGTTCCTGACTTGTGAATCGGCGTCCGACTGTGACAGCGCGCACCAAAAGGGCAGCTCACTCACCACTCGTTTTGCCGCGGACCGCCAATCGCAGGTGAACGTCCGCCATATCGTTCTTCTGACCCCGCTCCACAGAGCGACGCGACGACCGGGAACCTGAAGGCACAGGGCGGTAAGCGTCAGCACATGGTCGGAGAATACACTACAGGGGAAAATACCGACGAATATGTCAGGCTAACAGGGAAACTTTTCTGCATCGCCGTAGCTAGAAGCGAGCTGGGTGTTATCATCATGAACTAGAAATCACTCTTTACACATGGTGTCCGTTCTCACCTCGTCAACGTGGCCGACAGTCATTCTACGGCGATCCCACCAGTCTGCCGCCGCGTAGCCTGAAAAAGAAGACGGGTTGCTGTAACGCTAAGCACTCCGCAGCGTAGCCTTCAGGAAGTTGCTGTTCGATACGCACAAATGAATTATAGAACATCATAGTTGACAGAACAGACGGAATGTGCACAAACTTCGTCCGGCAGTCGGCGTGTTCACCGACAGTCGATACTGAGGTTTGTCCAGTCTCTGTTCGCGACATGGGAAAGCCGACCGCAGCCATAGCATCACCGGGTCGGGGCAAAGTTCGCGACACGTGAATTCAGTGACAGAGACAGACTCGAGTCTTCACGGAAAACTGACAGCAAGACTCACAAAAACGCGAAAAGAATATATTCAGGTGCTTACCAGGTAAATGTTACTGCCGTGAATGCACCGGCTTCGTGAAAGCTGGGTACCTCCGTCAAACCTGAGGGTAAGAACAACAGTCAACAAACAGGAATCTTAGAAGCAGCTGTTTTGCGTAAAAATGGGAGAGCATGTTCGAATGAACATCTGAAGGCTTCTTCGAGCAACTTCTGAAGGCTTCGAATGAACATAACCAAGAACTACACATGGGAACGGTGATGTTTTGTCCGTAGACATTTCCGAGCTCCGGCGCCGGGGCAGCGGCGGAGCAGGATAGATCGACGGTCTGCTGTACGCAGATAAAACGCCACAAAAGCCACCGGTACGGTTCATGTGGAGCTGGTCTGCGGGACGGCGCCACTGCCTGCCGGGACGGCCGCTGGCCACTCACCGTGTCGGGAGAGGGACTCTGGCCGACAGCCGCCACCGGACCACGTCCTGTGGGGAGACGGTACCGCGGTCAGAGCCAGCGTCACCGGACAGACACACCCGGCCGGCCACCGGCCGTCAGGCTAACAGGGAAACTTTTCTGCATCGCCGTAGCTGGAAGCGAGCTGGGTGTTGTCATCAGATAAAGTGAGTGAATATGATTACGTTAATTCATACTTCATAGGTAGAAAAGAAAAAACGCGCCTTAAAAGCACATAGGCAAGTGGCATCGATATTCAAGGTAACAATCATGGCCCAAAGCTATTTTACTTTGATGGTTTAAGCTTGGGTTCGGCCAGGCCGTTTTTCGCGTGGAATTTCCACGCCGAGGAATTTCTCACGAAAACAGCCGTTCGGGCATCGCGAAACAGGCTTGCCCGTCGGACATCGCGAACGGCTGTTTTCGCGAGGAATTCTTTGGTAAAGAAATCCACGCAAAAAAAACGGCCAATCCGAACACACGGATAATTTTCATGGGCAAAGGGAAGAAAATGAGGGTCAGGTTACTTTGACGAATCGTTGATAAATTCCATTTAATAGGTAGTTATTATTCATTCAACCATCTACAAAAAAAAACTTTAACCGAACAAGATACTGATGCTCCTTACCTGTAGAAGAAGTCAGGCTACTTCACAGAAAAAAAAATGATTCCGGCGCCATTCGTAGAGCCTGGAAAGGTAATAAAACTACGATTAATGGAAGTGTGTGAGCAGCAGACGACTAGAATCTTGCTCTCTAGATTCGAACGAAATGACACTAGCTTGCATATAGGGCTTTCCGCGGAGCTGACACCTGCGACATTTAACATTACTATCAAAGATAATTCAATGGTGCCAAAAATCCCCGACTGCTTTGGGTAGATACGCTGAGTATAGTTAGTCAAAATCGGTGGCCGAAAACCGGCGTACCATCACAACCAAGACCGTAGCCGTTAGCGGTAATGCATTGTCCGTAGACATTTCCGAGCTCCGGCGCCGGGGCAGCGGCGGCGGAGCAGGATAGATCGACGGTCTACTGTACGCAGATAAAACGCCACAAAAGCCACCGGTACGGTTCATGTGGAGCTGGTCTGCGGGACGGCGCCACTGCTTGCCGGGCGGCCGCTGGCCACTCACCGTGTCGGGAGAGGGACTCTGGCCGACAGCCGCCACCGGACCACGTCCTGTGGGGAGACGGTACCGCGGTCAGAGCCAGCGTCACCAGACAGACACACCCGGCCGGCCACCGACCGTCAGGCTAACAGGGAAACTTTTCTGCATCGCCGTAGCTGGAAGCGAGCTGGGTGTTGTCATCAGATGAAGTGAATGAATATGATTACGTTAATTCATACTTCATAGGTAGAAAAGAAAAAACGCGCCTTAAAAGCACATAGGCAAGTGGCATCGATATTCAAGGTAACAATCATGGCCCAAAGCTATTTTACTTTGATGGTTTAAGCTTGGGTTCGGCCAGGCCGTTTTTCGCGTGGAATTTCCACGCCGAGGAATTTCTCACGAAAACAGCCGTTCGGGCATCGCGAAACAGGCTTGCCCGTCGGACATCGCGAACGGCTGTTTTCGCGAGGAATTCTTTGGTAAAGAAATCCACGCAAAAAAAACGGCCAATCCGAACACACGGATAATTTTCATGGGCAAAGGGAAGAAAATGAGGGTCAGGTTACTTTGACGAATCGTTGATAAATTCCATTTAATAGGTAGTTATTATTCATTCAACCATCTACAAAAAAAAACTTTAACCGAACAAGATACTGATGCTCCTTACCTGTAGAAGAAGTCAGGCTACTTCACAGAAAAAAAAAAATGATTCCGGCGCCATTCGTAGAGCCTGGAAAGGTAATAAAACTACGATTAATGGAAGTGTGTGAGCAGCAGCAGACGACTAGAATCTTGCTCTCTAGATTCGAACGAAATGACACTAGCTTGCATATAGGGCTTTCCGCGGAGCTGACACCTGCGACATTTAACATTACTATCAAAGATAATTCAATGGTGCCAAAAATCCCCGACTGCTTTGGGTAGATACGCTGAGTATAGTTAGTCAAAATCGGTGGCCGAAAACCGGCGTACCATCACAACCAAGACCGTAGCCGTTAGCGGTAATGCATTGTCCGTAGACATTTCCGAGCTCCGGCGCCGGGGCAGCGGCGGCGGAGCAGGATAGATCGACGGTCTACTGTACGCAGATAAAACGCCACAAAAGCCACCGGTACGGTTCATGTGGAGCTGGTCTGCGGGACGGCGCCACTGCTTGCCGGGCGGCCGCTGGCCACTCACCGTGTCGGGAGAGGGACTCTGGCCGACAGCCGCCACCGGACCACGTCCTGTGGGGAGACGGTACCGCGGTCAGAGCCAGCGTCACCGGACCGGCACACCCGGCCGGCCACCGACCGTCAGGCTAACAGGGAAACTTTTCTGCATCGCCGTAGCTGGAAGCGAGCTGGGTGTTGTCATCAGATAAAGTGAGTGAATATGATTACGTTAATTCATAGGTAGAAAAAAAACGTGTCTTAAAGGCACATAGGCAAGTGGAATCGATATTCAAGGTAACAACCATGACCCATAACTATTTTACTTTGATGGTTAAGCTTGGGTTCGGCCAGGCCGTTTTTCGCGTGGAATTTCCATACCGAGGAATTCCTCACGAAAACAGCCGTTCGGGCATCGCGAACGGCTGCTTTCGTGAGGAATTCTTTTGCATAGAAATCCACGCAAAAAAACGACCAATGCGAACCCACGGTTAATTTTCATGGGCAAAGGAAGAAAATGAGGGTCAGGTTACTTTGGCGAATCGTTGATAAATTCCATTTAACCCTCGCCCGCACATGGGGGGGGGTTGCCACCCCCCCCCCCCAGGCAGTCTTTCTGCTCTGCACTCAACATTTTTAGAGCTAGAGGGCTGATTTTTCGTATAGCTGCTCGTCTATCCTTTCTTGATGTCCACTGAAAATTTCAAGTTTCTGTGATTTTTGGTTTCGGAGATATGACCTTGTTTTTCAGGTCATGTCATGACCCAAATGGCCAATTCTCAACATCTTGCGTTTGCCATGGGCTTTGTGAGCTTTTTACACCCTGATTTCGGCCTTTTTTGCCAGTCTTACCTCCCACCTATCATGGAACATGTTGTTCGACGATGTACAGGGGTCAAGGTCAGGGTCAAGGTCAACCTAGGTCATCTAAGATAATTGCGTTTTAGGCAAGCTGAATTTACTTCTTGTGAAGTTTTTTGACTGCATTTTTGGTAAAAGCTTCTCAGATCATGATTTCATGTGATATGGACCCAAAAACAATCGGTGCACACATCAGTATACACACAGACACACACAGACATACAAACACATATAATTGACCTTGACCTAACTTGACCTGAAATGACCTCAGCAGCAAAATTCTGGTCGGATAGTGTGACAAAGAGGTTCTAGCTGGCTTGGCACCAGAAAACAGCATCGTCATCGGTATTTGATAAGCAGCGCACTTGATATCCCACGGTGACCCAAAACAGCAACATTTTTTAGTTTGACCTGACCTGGAAGGTCAATGACTGACCTGATAAGGTAAAACTGGGTATCATTGGATTCGTCTCTTCCCAAAGAATCTTTTTGGTCTTTACTGCTAAGCTCTATCTCCAACAGGAACGAAATGGCGCGGGGGGGGGGGTGGCAACCCCCCCCCCCCCATGTGCGTTCTAGGATGGGAAAATGGCATGTGCGGGCGAGGGTTAATAGGTAGTAATAGATTATTCGTTCAACCATCTACAAAAAAAAAACTTAAACCGAGCAAGATACTGACGCTCCTTACCTGCAGAAGACGGAGTCAGTCCACTTCACAGAAATAATGAGTCTGGCGCGATTTCGTAGAGCCTGGAAAGGTAATAAAACTAAGATGAACGAAAGTGTGTGAACAGCAGAATTAAAGTCGACTAGAATCTTGCTCTCTAGATTCGAACGAAATGACACTAGCTTGCAACAGGGCTTTCCGCGGAGCTGACACCTGGGACATTACTATCAAAGATTATTTTAATTCAATGGTGCAAAAAATCCCCGACTGGTTTGGGTAGATACGCTGAGTATAGTTAGTCAAAATCGGTGGCCGAAAACCGGCGTACCATCACAACCAAGACCGTAGCCGTTTACGGTAATGGATGTCCGTAGACATTTCCGAGCTCCGGCGCCGGGGCAGCGGCGGCGGAGCAGGATAGATCGACGGTCTACTGTACGCAGATAAAACGCCACAAAAGCCACCGGTACGGTTCATGTGGAGCTGGTCTGCGGGACGGCGCCACTGCCTGCCGGGACGGCCGCTGGCCACTCACCGTGTCGGGAGAGGGACTCTGGCCGACAGCCGCCACCGGACCACGTCCTGTGGGGAGACGGTACCGCGGTCAGAGCCAGCGTCACCGGACAGACACACCCGGCCGGCCACCGGCCGTCAGGCTAACAGGGAAACTTTTCTGCATCGCCGTAGCTGGAAGCGAGCTGGGTGTTGTCATCAGCTGATGAAGTGAATGAATATGATAACGTTGATTCATCGGAAAAACGAAACAGAATCACCCAACTTATCGTCGTGATATTTTAACAAAGGTCCAGGCCCAACATTATATTGTCCTTCGTATTTATAGTTCAGAAATTATCACTGACAGCTGGGAGATACGAGTACACGTCCTCATGCATATATTTTCGCAAACGTTGGAATATACTGTTCCGTCTTAGTACACTGCAGATAAACCATTCCAGAAAAAGTTTGCTGCAGCTGCCTGCTTACCTTTCAATTTCCATGGCGCCTGCCAAGAGCATCCGCGAATGCACAACGGCCAATAGTGCGGCCGCTCCTGGGGCCTGGAAGAAAAACATCGCAATAAATACCGGTGTGTGAGCAGCAAAATGTTGGCAGCTTGACAGCACTTGCCCTTTAGGTTCGATTGAAGGGAGACTGACTTGCTAGGATACTGATTTGCTAAAGCTTCCGGAGATACATTGGGCGAGGTATCAGAGATTCTTTGTTTCTCTATGCTAAATACATAACATTTTTAAAAAGACCGTTTTGATAAATGCCATAGCCGTAAGCCGGCTTATCGTTACGACTGAGGCTAAAGTCATTTAGGGTAATGGATTGTCCGTAGACATTTCCGAGCTCCGGCGCCGGGGCAGCGGCGGAGCAGGATAGATCGACGGTCTGTTGTACGCAGATAAAACGCCACAAAAGCCACCGGTACGGTTCATGTGGAGCTGGTCTGCGGGACGGCGCCACTGCCTGCCGGGCGGCCGCTGGCCACTCACCGTGTCGGGAGAGGGACTCGGGCCGACGGCCGCCACCGGACCACGTCCTGTGGGGAGACGGTACCGCGGTCAGAGCCAGCGTCACCGGACCGGCACACCCGGCCGGCCACCGACCGTCAGGCTAACAGGGAAGCTTTTCTGCATCGCCGTAGCTGGAAGCGAGCTGGGTGTTGTCATCATAACGCAATATGTGAGCCAATGTTACCAATAAAACAATCCTTCAATTCTGTCAGCGCAAAATCACCGGCGCAAATGCTCTTAAAATCAGGATTATATAATAGGCCTTACGCAAGCCTTACGCACCTTTAAATTCGGTAGAAGTTTCATGTCCTCGAGCTTCGCATTTCGAAAAATCCTGAGAAAACGAAAACAGCAATTTAAGAAAAACAGCGGTCTGGTGTAACTTGTCAGGAATGTGTAAATGAGTACATAAAAAAATCATACGTGTATACAGACCTCTTTCAGACACTCGTACGCATAACAAAGTGCCAGGCTAGAGGTCCGCACGTTTTCTGTTCGCGACAAGGGAAAGCCGTCCACATCCATGGCCAGGGATGGGACGGGGCAAAGGCCGCGCCGGTCGGCCCGTGCTCGCTCCGATACTGACCTGGGACGGCAGCGCGGACAGCTGCACCGACCGGCGTGAGGAGTTGCAGACGCCATCCAGATAAAGCCTGTGGAAGATTACCGGTCGTTAGAATGCAATCATGCATTGATCTTTGATGGGTTCTTGAAGTGTGCAGACGTGTTTTGCTGTGCTCTAGAAAACTTGGATTTTAGCCGATAATAGCTTGTTTTCATTAATGTATTATATATTGGCATGTTCCTAATTTAACGTAGATGTTATGGAACATACTTTTGTGTCATATAAGTATAAGATGAGTCTTTATTCTTACATCTAAAAGTTGATTTTTTCTAGTCTTTGTTTAAAAAAAAAAACAGTAAAAGTAGGGCAAAGTGCCCTTGATTTTCGTAGGAAGGCTCGTGCAGCTAAATAGAGTAGTTGTTCGTTTTCAAGATACCATTAGCTGAATTATGAACGACTCTGTTGGCGAAGATTCTGAGACATCCTCACTCATTGAAGGATTTGATCCATTCTTTGAAGAGTGGGTTGTAGCGAACAAGCGTAAGAGGAACAGAAAGGGCAAAAAAGCCGGTGCCTTGCCCTCTAGTAAAAGCGTGCCAAAGGTCACGGGCAATGTTATTTGTAATGGATCCGAGGGCAAGCCTTGCGGAAAATCGGTTTCGAACGACGTTTTTGGTTCAATCAGATGCCAAATATGCATGACCTGGTACCATCCAGCTTGCCAGGGCCTGGAGGAGGAGGCGTACAAAGCGATTACTCGATTTGGTCTCCTTTGGCTGTGCGAGGAATGTGAAGATCACGTGCAGGATTTCCGCAATCTTGTGCAGGGAAAAGTGTCAATTGAAAAGAAGATGGATGCGCAATTCTCGAGTGTAGAGAGCCAGATGAAGGAAATGCACCAGGCTATTCTGGAAAACACTGCTATCCTAAAACAACAAGAAAAAGCCGCAGGTGATCGAATGAAGCTGATTGAAGGATGCATAAGCGAGAAAAAGTCACAGGAAAGTACCTATGCAGAAATAGTGAGAGGTTCGTGCTCCGAAGTTATTAGTGAAGTGTCCGCTAAGCTGTCAGCCTTGCCACTCTCTGCCACACCTCCAAACGACGTCCCAAGTATAGCCAAAGTCGTTGACGATTTTTTCGACAAAGACAAGCGAAAAAAGAACATCATCCTGCACAACCTCCCGGAGCCGAGGGCTGGAACTTTGGAGCAGAGATCCCAGGAAGACATCAACCAATTTTTGGAGATGGTCAAGGAAACCTTTCGACTACGAGTTAGCGTGGCTAGATCCTTTCGGGTCGGCAAGGCTAACCCTGACAAGCCCAGACTGCTCGTGGTAACGCTGGAGAACGAGGACATAAAGCACGAACTGCTGAAAATGGCCCCGCAGCTCCGCCATTCAGTGCGATGGGGAAACATATACCTCTCCCCCGACCAAACTAAGGTGGAGCGCGAGGCTTCTAGGAAGTTGAGAGATGAGCTCCGCTCTCGCAGGGCAGCCGGTGAACAAAGCCTTGTAATCCGCAACGGGAGAATCATTTCCAATGACAGGCCAGTTTCACATGCCCAAGCCGGTCGGAGGTTCGATAGTGCAAGGGACAGTGCCAGATCCATTACCTTGCCAGTCGTCCGGTCGTCGGCTGAAACCCATGACTTGGTTCCAGCTGATGCATCAGCACGTAACGATACCTCCCGTGTGTTATCTCTGGATGTTCCGGTGTCTGATGGCTGTCCTCCAGAACCTCAGCAAGCGTGACTGCCCGTGAAGTATGCCTCTGAGGGCACTCGGTGCCTACGTATTTGGTACACAAATGCGGACCAATTGTTGAACAAGAGGGATGATTTGTGCATGACTATTTGTGGTGAAGATCCCGATATCATTTTCATCACTGAAGCGCTACCGAAGGTGCGGATGTCGTCAGTGCCCCTTGTCTTGTTCTCTGTGCCTGGTTATGAAGTGCACACCAACTTTGATGATACCAATTACCTTGGCATTCGAGGCATATGCATCTATATTCATCATCGACTGAAAGTTTCCAACGTACATTTTCCAGATTCAAGATTTAAAGAGCAACTTTGGGTACAATTGTGCTTGGAAAACAATGACGTGCTACTTGCCGGCTGCATTTATCGCAGCCCCTCAGGCGACCCCCATCGAAGTGTTGATGATTTGTCTTGCTTACTCCAAAATGCGATTTCTCTCAAGCACACTCACCTGCTCATTGTTGGGGATTTTAACATTTCTCAGATTGACTGGGAAAACAACTTTTGCAGCGCATCTGAAGCACATTTTGCCAACAAGTTTTTGTCTGCCGTTCAGGATGCATTCCTGTTCCAGCATGTCACCAAGCCTACCAGATTTAGAGAGGGTTGTAGGCCTAGTATACTGGATTTGGTGTTTACAAATGATGAGAATATGATAACAAAGATCAAATATTGTCCTGGATTAGGAAGGAGTGATCATGTGCTACTGAAATGCGACATTGCCTGTTACAACAAAAAATGTCCCTCTGCCGGCTTGAAATGGAATTTTCACCGCGCTGACTTCACGGCCTTGCGTGTAAAACTACATGCAGTTGACTGGAGCTGTTTGTCAACCATGAGTGTAGACGCGGGTTACAAGTGGTTTAGGAGCAAACTTGAATCGCTGATGAGTGAGTGCATACCCAAAGCAAGAAACGTCAAGTCTAAAAAGAACGTTTACATGAATAGCCGTTCACTAAACCTCAAGAAGAAGAAGAAGGTACTGTGGTCAGTGTACATGAGAACGCAAGACCCCATCGACTATAGCAGATATAAGATTTGCAGAAATAAGCTTAGGACATTGACTCGCCAGTTAAGGAAAGATTTTGAAGCTAAGATATCAGCAAACATGAAAGAAAACCCGAAGGCTTTTTGGAAATATGTGAACAGCCGCCGTAAAGTTAAATCAAGTATTGGTGATCTAAGAAACGACCAGGGCCAGCTTGTTAGCGAGGAAAAAGAGAAGGCCTCGCTCCTGAATGACGTCTTCTCAGGCGCATTCACTATTGAAAAAACGGATGTCGTGCCACAACTAGCAAACCGTTACACAGGGCCGCCGCTGATCGATATACCAGTCAACCTTTTCACAGTGAAGCAAAAGCTTAAAGCACTGAACCCCAATAGTGCCCCAGGAGCTGATGACATTCACCCCCGCGTTTTAAGGGAATTGAGTGGTCCTCTCTCCCTTCCCTTGACCTTACTGTTCCGAAAATCGCTTGAAACTGGGTCTATTCCTGCAGACTGGAAGCACGGTAAAGTCATACCAATCTTTAAGAAAGGTGAAAAGGAAGACCCAAGAAACTATAGACCTGTCAGCCTCACATCTGTTCCCTGTAAGATTCTCGAGTCACTCATTCGTGATTGTTTAATGGACCATTTGCTGTCAAATGACCTGCTGTCCAAGGACCAACATGGCTTCCGGCCGAAGCGATCTTGTGATACGCAACTGCTTGACTCTATAGACTCATGGAGCCGCCTGTTGGAGGACAAGACGGAGGTCGAAGTGATTTACCTTGACTTCCGAAAGGCGTTCGACTCCGTCCCACACAAGAGACTGATAGGCAAGCTGCGCTGCTATGGTATTGGTGACCGAGTGTTGTCTTGGATTGAATCATTCCTGGAAGACAGAATGCAGCAAGTGTCCCTATATGGAAACCTGTCAGATTTGGTCCCTGTGCGCAGTGGTGTGCCCCAAGGCTCAGTGTTGGGCCCATTGCTCTTCTTGCTCTATGTCAATGACTTGCCAGATGCTGTCACTTCAAATGTGCGAATGTTCGCAGATGACACAAAGCTGTTCTCAGGCATCTCTTCTGAACATGATGTGCGGACATTGCAGGCAGACCTGAACGCCCTCGTGGAATGGTCTAGAACTTGGCAGCTGCCATTTAACGAGAATAAGTGCAAAGTGCTTCATGTTGGTGCAACCAAGGACCACCACTCATTTCAAATGGGGTCGGACAGACTGACAAACACGTCAGTCGAGAGAGACCTGGGTGTGCAGGTCGACTCAATCTTGAAGTTTCGACAGCAAGCGTCTACGGCGGTCTTCAAAGCGTCTCAAGTTCTTGCGGTCATCCGCCGGTCCTTCGCCTTTTTAGATGAATTTACCCTGCCTCTTCTTTTCAAATCTCTCGTGCGGCCTCACCTGGAGTTCAGCAGTCTTGTTTGGGGTCCGTTCAATAGAGCTGATCAGAAGGCAGTCGAAAGGGTTCAAAGAAGAGCCACCCGGTTAGTGGTGAGCATCCGCCACCTTCCATATCCTGAAAGGCTGAAGAGACTGAAGCTCCCGTCACTGTACTATCGGCGTAGACGCATGGATATGATTCACGCATACAAGATGCTGCACGGCCACGTTGATACTGATCCTTCAGAGCTTCTGGCAACGAATCCTGAAAGGCGAACTCGGGGTCACACACTTAAACTACGGAAGCCTCGTGCAACCTGCCGTGCCAGACTGAATTCATTTTCTGTGCGGTGTATTAACGATTGGAACGGGCTTCCAGCAGAAATTGTACATTCGCCCTCAGTCAACGTCTTTAAGAACAGGCTGGATGCACACTGGGAGTCGATCTGGTACTCCACTCCTGTAACAGACTGAGTACTAAGTGAAGTTATGGAAATCGGCGAGAACGGGCCCTACAGGACATCGTGCCTCTTGCCCCGATAACACGAAGATGAAGATGAAGATGAAGATGAAGATGATGCTGCGTTCGATTTCAAGGAATTAAATTCGACAAGAACTAGAATGAGCTGTTTCTCGAAATCATCTCGCAATATTTTGAGCTTACAACGTAAACAATATCAACAGCGCGTAGGATATGGCTAAATAATTTAAAACAATTATTTATATTAGTGTAGACAAACTTCGTACCGACAATTCGTACACAAGTGACGAGCAGCGGTATAGCGGTTCGGCCGGGTTACTGTTCGCAGGTAGGGAACGCCAGCGGGGCCACGGCGTCGCCCCGCTGGAGCTAGTCTGCGCGGCTGGGTGCAGTTTTTAGGCGCTATAAATGACTGATGTTCCACATAGTCGCCGGGGGGGGGGGGGGGCACTCACCTACTGGCCGCCGCGGCTGAGCTGAGGGTGCCGTTGGGCGTTTGTAGGCCGTCGTGCTGCGCCGTTGTAGGTGTAGCCGAAGCCCCTCTCCGATGGTCGGCGATCTTCCTGACGGAAAAGGCAGAGTACGTCAGACCTTCATCCATGACACGTCGAGTTAGCAAGCAATGGTGCGGAACGTCAGGCTAACAGGGAAACTTTTCTGCATCGCCGTAGCTGGAAGCGAGCTGGGTGTTGTCATCATAAATCTCATTTACCAAATAAAACGAACTCTCCAGAAACCTTCGAGCACTTACCTGAGTCATCATCCATCAGGGTGGCACGCGCAGAAGCTGGAGAAGAACAGCGCCCCTTCATCACCTGCCGAATGGACGGGGAGAGGTCAGGGCCGGAGGGAGGGCACGGCAGTCGCGCCGTCACTGAAGCACAGTCAGACAGTACGAATACTGCGAACAGCATCGGCCGTGCGAGGGCCTAGACAGCGGATAGTAGCATCATTCGTGACGACGGCACTTCACTAGCAGAGTAACATAGATAAGAAACACAAATAACAGACAAATGCAATCGTCGCGTACTTACAGGGGCTGTCACAGCCGGACGCCCGGGTCTCAGTTTGCGTGATTTCTCTGATCGCTCACTTCAGACACCTGCGAGAAGAACCCAGCCGTTAGCGACTATACCGGCGAAAGTCCAGGAGGCAGGTCTAACCCGAACAGTCAGACAGTACGAATACAAATAGATCAACGGCCGTGCGAGGGCCTCCACGAAGGAATAGTTAGCATCATGCAGTATAGAAGATGTAAATGAAACTTTCGTACGGAGGACCGCAGCGGGACGAGCTTATCAGATATGGACGAGGCTACAATGAGAATACCACAAAATAGATCATGCCTGGTCGCTCCGGAAGCTTACCAATCGGTGTTGCTCCTTGTCAGCTCGACTGCGGGTTTCCGCTACCTAACCGTCCACTGCCGTGATCGTCCAGAAGGGAACCGAACCTGACGGACGAGAGGGCGTCAGCAAACGGTACATGAGAGCAAAACAACACAACCCATTGGACGCAATGGAGCCCAAAAAAGATATCACGCATTTCAAGCATTACTTAGTATCATGAAAAACAAGTAAGTCCGTAAAATGCACAGCCTATTATTAAGCAAACTGTTCGCAAACTTCGTCCCGACCGGTATCAGCGAGATGACCACCAGGATAGCGGTTTGCGTTTTATTGTTCGCAGGTAGGGAACGCCCGCAGACCCAAGACGACGGTCTGCTGGAGCTAGTCTGCGCTTATACCAACTGAGCAAGAGTTCAGGCAATATGGCCAAAATCCAGCTGCCACTACTCACGTTGATTTCATGCGCTGGTACGGGGTACGCCCGGAGCCCCACTCGAGGCATCTGAAAACATATGGTGCTGTTAGCACAAGTGGCATAAGCACCGGTTTAACGGGAGTCCAAAAGTATTCTCAGGCTAACAGGGAAACTTTTCTGCATCGCCGTAGCTGGAAGCGAGCTGGGTGTTGTCATCATAAGAATTGTCAAGTTTAGGGAAAATACGGGGCACGGCATCCACGTAGGCCACAGTGAGCTCACCTTTTAGTCAGTGGCTAATGGTGCTTCGGTCCCGTCTGCAATGTTACTCAGCAGCCGCCATCCGATCTGAGAAAAAGAAAAAAAATATTGTCAATATATAAACAAAGATATAAAAATGGAAATTGTTATAACCACACTTGCAACAAAACCAAATGAAAAAATTCCTAATAGACTATGCAATGCATACTGAATAAATATACAAAGGTTCTGTAGACAAACTTCGTCCCGGAAGCACTACGAACGAGAGCCCCGGGATAGCGGTTCGGCCGGGTTGCTGTTCGCAGAAAGGGAACGCCAGCGGGGCCACGGCGCCGCCCCGCTGGAGCTAGTCTGCGCTACCAACACGGTTTAAACAGACATGACCGAATCAAACACACATAATTACCTGGCGTATCCGCATGATGACGTCGGCACATTTGCGACTTGCTGACGACTCCTGAAATGAAAAAAAGATTTTTAGATTTACAAGATCATCATTACCAATTGCGTTTTTATAACAGAACACAAACTGAGAGCCAGTCTTCAGCCATGAGCGCTAATTGTTGGCCGGATGATGATGGATTGGGATTTTTGGGCGCCCGGACTACAGTGGTCATCGGCGCCCATTAATTGTTGGCCGGAGGGTACAGAATGGGCTGCTTTGGTAGTAGACGGCGGATGGATAGATAAGACCAGACGGACGCAGGGTTAGCGGGTGGAGCCGGGGCGTGTGGGCGGTGTTGGTTCTGACGGCGGCGGAACTGCCGCGCCAGGATAGTCCCGCCGGACACTGTGGGCGCCAGTACAGACGCGGCGGCCGGCAGCGCCGTCCGGCCGCCATGTCTGAACAACGCCGGACACATGGATTCCAGCATAACATTACGCATTCCCAAATAATACACGAATCGCCCGTGACTAAAAACATTGTGCTTACTATGAAAAATCTATCCTATATGCGAAAAACAGGGCACAGTGCCGCGATAGTAATGTCGGACTTACCCTGCAGCGCGGCCTGCCCAGTGCCCATGCGATGTTCGCTGAACGATTCTATTGATGTCCGGCGATTCCTGACCTGGAAAAGTGGGAGTGGGTAAGACATAGCATTCTTTCATATATCGCACTGCCAGTCCCTCGCTTCATTAGAAAAACAAAAGAAATGTATTTGATGGCAACATTACAGTGGGTACTTAAAGGAAAAAAAACTGAGCGAAGCGATACAAAAGATTGTTGATAGACAGCTGTATGGGAATGTTGGAACATGACCGTAACAGCCCGACCATGTTCAGTAGTTCCCAGGTTGGTGTTGCACTACTGTATATCGAACATGTTACCATACAACGGGTCCGAAAAGCTAGAGTGCAAGTTACGCTGACATCGCGACAGCGGTACGCATCGCTGAAAGCGGGGCTCACCTTGGCCCTGTTTCACCGGTGATAGCAGCACGCTGCTTTTACACGTGTCAAATTGGGTTTCCATGGAAACATCAACAGGCCCATTGCTCCAACACTACCACAAGTGTGACGTCAGCTCGCGCAATTTGAGAGCAGCGTGGTAGCAGCGTCCCGTGAAACACCGCCCTTATCACCCCGAAGAGACCGCAGGCAAGTCCAACAGCGGAGGCAGAAATTTCACCAGGCTTGTGGCTACGGCTCCGTCAGCTGAAAACGGAAATCATGCCGGTCAGACAACGGTAGCACGCCGCGGTCGCTTCTCAGTGCGGCGACCTACCCGCACCATTTCAGCTGTGCGCCCGCTAACTAAGGGCCGCCTCGTGCGCGGGGCGGTCCTACTCTCGGGGCCGGCACAGCCAGGACACGGTCCGGGACCACCAGAACGGCGGACCCGAGCCGCGCCCGACAGGCCGTGCCATGGTCTGCCACAGACATAACACTGCCGGCCCAGTGCACGGGCCGGCCGCTGACTTCTGTGGCGCGGGCGGCACAACCATTCCAAACGCCAATGGATGTATCCGACACGCACAAATATAATCAAATTGAAAACCTTATCACACGCAAAACGGAGATTTCGCCGTAACGAACATCGAAATGTCAATGTGAACCACGTCATGCTCATAAAGTAAACGAGGATTACATATTTAGCTTACTTGGCAACGTATGATGAGATGGTTGCGGGCAGCTGCAGCATGACGATCCCACGAGTCGACCAAAGTCGACATGTTGCAGTACTCCGTAGGCCAAGTTGCGAGGCAAGATCCTGAAAGAGGGCGTCCCTATTAATCGAACGAAAGTAAAAGCACGAGTAGAGTCGGAGTGATTGAATTATCAGTTTGTGATAGTTGTAATCGTTGTGGTTCATACGAACGAGACAATGAATCATCATATCAGGCGGGAATAAAAATAGCACAAAAAAACAAGAGTTCTCACCATTTAAATCTTCATCCATATAAAACGGGAACCATGGTGCCCCCAGTCCAGTCAGCTCGTCTGAAAATGAAGTGACAAATCGGTCAGCTTTGTATATTCAGCGCCCGAAACGGTGAAAGGGGAAATTTCCATCAGAACATTATAAGTATAATCATCGTGTTCATACGAACGAGACTGTAAAATCATCATGGTAAGAGCACTCGGAGAACATACATTTGAGCGACACGAATGACAGCTCGGTAGCGGTAAAACCAGCTGAGCTGACGCAAACAGCACAATGATACTGAGTCGACTCACAGTGGTGTCACTGTCTTACCTGCTAGTTTGTTCTCGTCACGTCCGGTCCCGCGGGGGTGAGCCGTGCACTGTGCGGCCTGGGATCGGCCCCGCCGCCACCTCTGGAACTCCTGGAGGCAGACGGGTCACGGGTCATCCGACGGATACCGCCAGGGAGGTTCACGGCGCTGTGACACCGCTCAGGACGTTGGGAGAGAGTCCTCAGAGCCACTAGGACACAAAAGCTGTCATCACTGTGAGCGAGATCAGTTAAACAGACCACGTCACGTCACCGCGGGGGATTAATTACCTGGAGTGGTCGAGCGGTGGCGAGACGAGTGAAGCTACAGCAGTGCTTCTGTGCCGAGTGGTGCCGACGCGTGGTTATCTGTCGAACAGAGAACCATGGTATTAGTGTTTGGTCTCCACTAACCCGGAACGAGAGTCGGTCAGTCCGGCTCAGGACACGTTGGGATGGATGTCGTCATAAGACCGTCGGAGACTAGTTGTCATCAGCGCGCTACGAAATGACACGTCAATCGTGCAAACCGACATTATATGTACAATGCAGAAACCAACTGCAGAGCTATGACGCTACATAATAAGGTCGATCACGTCATTTCCAGGACTCACTTTTCAAAAGTGGCAGAGCTCGAAGTTTCCGCACATATAGAAGATCGGCGAGAAGTTGACACACCCGACGGTTCACCTGAATCAGAGAACGTCGTAAGAGAATAAAACGAGATATGGTCATTTCAATTACATCTCATCAGTCAACCAGTAATGTCTGACAATCAAGCACGCATAAAACAGGAAAAGTGACATAGAAGTGACAGCAATGGACGGAACAATTTGCTCAAAACGTACCTTAGAAGAGACTGCAACAGGTTCCTGGTGCCCCAGCATGTGTTCACCATAACACAGAGCCTTTACACAATCACATAGTGTATTTCCACTGTACTACAGACACAAGCAATTAAACTTACAATGACCTAACATGCCGCAAGTCTAAAACTTGCACTCGACTTAATATAACATATTACAAGTGGTCTATTCCGCATACCAAGATGTTACCCTGGCGGGGTCGACCAAATTATAGCACAGCACGAAAAACACATATATGGTGACTGGGGGAGAGATTACTCGCCACCACCATCCTCCTCGTGGTTACTGAACGCACAGATGTCTATCATACAGTGACCAACTGAGTGGTGCGTGCAGCGTGTTTCAGAAACAACGGCTACAGACAGGAAAGTGGACAACAAAGCTACGCCCATCCGACCGGGCGCCGGAAAATCCCCACGCCAAAGTTCCTCTGACGGCACAAGTCTCCAGCCGCAACTGAACTTGGGTCATCACTTGGCATCGGCCTTTGCCGCCTCGCTCTCATCTTCCTTCTTGTCCTTCTTACCATCACCGCCTGCAAATAGGAAAGCCGGTGAGGGTCAGATCCAACTTAACTTTCCCAGGTGCTACCGCGTAACAGCGAAATGCGCAGAGGTTCCATGGCATAAAGCAGCAAAGGCAGCAAATGAGCTCAGTGTCATAAAATGAGCTCCAGCTCACAGGCCGCGGGGGCAGCAGTTGCGCCGCTGACCGAACCCACCCAGCCCAGCGCCCTCCGCCCGTCACTCACCCTCCGAGTCGCCGTTCTCGCCCGAGCAGCTGTTGTCGCGCCGCCGCTTCCGGTTGAACTTGCCGCGGTTGAACTTGGGCGGCGGCAGGGCGTCCATGCCGAGGATCTTGTGCACCTGTCGGAAGGCCATCAGGCGCAGGGCGTGCTGCGCCGAGGCCGTGATGTCCTCGCGCTCCTGGGCCGTCAGGCCGGAGAGCGTGTCGACCGGCTCCTTCTCGCACGGGTCGATCAGGCCCGGCGTGCCCGGCAGCAGCAGGCCGGACGCGATGGCCTCGAGCACGCGGCGCAGCGCGTCGCCGGGCGCCAGCGGGAAGCCGGCAGAGGCCACCACCCGCTCCACGAGCAGCTCCAGCGCCTGGACCCGGGAGGCAGGCAAGTTAGTGAACGACGCCGGCACCTATCACTCACCAAAGCGCACAGTCCCCATCAGGACACACATTGAAACAAGCAGCCTTTACGAAATCAATTGCAAATCACATTGAAGTTTTATAAATTGGAATCGCTATTAGTCTGATTGGCTTACAAAAACCGTAAGAGTCGACTTACCCAGGTGTTGAGCGGAGTCCATGTGGGCACACGCTGACAGAGTTCACGCATTATGCGTATGACGATCACACAGCTCTGCACGCCGCTGGCCCTAGCCTGCACGGAGGAGGGTAACGGTGGGTTGGAACTACCATACGTAACAATACGGTTCACTGGCTCACCAAACGCCACACGCGCGGCCGACAGGACCGACTATCTTTCCAGCCTTATGTGAAGCCTACACACCGAACTGCTCTCTGCGACGGACTCTGGTCTGAGTGACAAAAACATGGCTCTGGAAACGGCTCGGCGCCGAGCCGCCCGCGCGCCCGACAGTGACGTGACATTACGTTACGTTACGAGTCGCCAGCGGTGCAGAGAGCGCCGGCTGTGTCAGAGGGACCCGCCCGCCCGGCGGCTCCGGCGACGGCAGCGCGGCCGGCCGGCGAGCGGCGCGGACCGGGACGGCTCGCCCCGTGCCGCGCCGCTAAACGACCGCCGTCTGCCGCCGGCGGACGCCGCGACACCGCCACCCCGACCCGACAACCCACTGCCCAGAGATAAGGCTGAAAAAATGGGTGTGAGCTCCGCGACAGAAGGACGTGCAAATTTAAACGATAAAATATCTGCAGAAGAACGATCTGCAGAGATTAAGACCAGAAAGCGAGCACGTCATTCCGGCGCGAGTGACTCGGCGGCGTGTGTCCAGACCTGGAACCATTTAGCATGTCTCAGAGCCGCTAGGGCCTCGAGGCATTTCTGCTTGTCCAAGACGTCTGGCGGGTCCTTGGAGGCAGTTGGCTCTGCGAACGAACCGGCCCCGCATCATACATGATCTTGGGTCACTGTCGTTCGCGCGAAACAAGCATGATAATTGCACTAAATACGGTAAATGCTCAGAATGCGAATTCGCGATTACGTTACTAACGAGGGGAGGGCGAGAGGCTCGATAAAGCACATCGTAAATGACACTACGTTCTGTGAATGAATGAAACAAACACATGATGAGAAAACAAGCAGTCCAAAATGATTACCAGCTGGCATCAGCACCACACGAACCATTTTGGACACAAGTGAAAAATCCCGACCCTCGTATCATCAAGCAAAGCATCCAGTGCACAACTACGGGCAAACTGAGAGCAGCGAGAGTGAATCGAACGACAGTGACGCATGTGTGATGCGCGGCCGCGCGGCTCAGCCGCCTCCAGCACCCTGCAGAAGACAAGGTCGGCTCTCAGTGGGCGTCGCTGCCGGTCGGCCCGCCGTCCCCACGGCACGCTCACAGCTCGCACACCAGCGCAGTGGCCCAAAACCGGCGACCGCGGGGAACGGGGTACACTAAAATACTGGCAGTGCCCAACTCGGCATTATAGGTACGATGACGCGCCTTACTAATCAAATTACTTATCACACTTTCGATGATACGTGATTTTTGGACGCCCGGACTTGGAAGGTTCGACACGCTTCCAGACATTCGTCTTTTTCGCAAGACCGGTTAATTCACTACGTTAACAAACTCGTGACACATCAGCCACACGGTTCCAAATAATTATAGAACCACTCTGCTGCGCAGCACTGCTGCCTTGCTGAACCAAAGCTGACTGGGCGGGAGCGGGGTCCGGTGTCTGGGGTCGATATTTTGGGCCGCTGCACGGCGCCGGCCGTCCCGCGTCCACTCACCACCGTCGGCGGCCCCATCCCGCATCAGCGGGGAAGTCAGGGTGACGGTGACGTTGATCTGCGGCTCCGTCTGGTTGGTGATGATGAGCGACGCCTGCTCCACGCTCAGCTTCAGCGCGTACTTCTCGTCGGGCGTCACCGTCTGCCGGCCCAGCAGAGACGGAGATGTTACGCTGGGAGTTACCGAAATAAAATAGCGAAAAATTGAATCGGCTAGTCAGGTATGAGTTAACGTGACATTGATCATTTAGCAGCATTTTGTGTGTTGTAATGTGTCCCAGGCATGAATCAGTACTGGCAGTGGTGCGCAGTCTGGGATCTTCCTGGGCCAATAGCGGTCGTGTACCACGGTTGATTAGGACCGCCGGCCAACGACAGCCGGCTCCTTGCCCAACCATGGAGGACTCCGTCGCGCGCGCGACGACTCACCGCCAAGTGTTTGGGCATCAAATTGGCGACACGCTCGAGCAGGGTGCGTGTCGGCTTCTCGGCACAGAGAACTACCAGCTGCACATCGGCGTCGCCCTGCAGCAGCAGTCCCTTGGCCAAGACGCCGACACGCATCACGCCCTTCAGCGTGCGAGGCAGCTCCTTGCCATCCCTAGGGGAGAGCGAGCGTCGGTCAGTCACGTGCCACCGGTCATAGCAGTAATCAGCTGTCGTGGTGACCACCATGGATCAAGTAGGCTTTCTAGTGCAAACACGTTCAACAGGCTTAATTCTGCCGTCCAAAGGCAAAAACGCATATGTCGGGCCATGACCTGACCCGACATATGCGTTTTTGCCTTTGGACGGCAGAATTGAGCAAGCCTAAGAAAAAAAGCATCAATTTTAGGGTGTCCGCCTCGGCGCCAGTACTCACTCGTCCTTGCTCTCGCTGGCGGTGCCGTCGTCCTTTTTCGGCGCGTCCGCCTCGGCGATGTCGTCGGACACCATCTTCAGCGCCTTCTCCGAGTTGGAGACGATCTTCTGGATGGCGTTCAGCTCCTCGTCCTTGGGGTAGATCTCAGAGTGTTTGGCCATCACGTGCCGGTCGTCGGCCGAGTCCGGACGGCGCAGCTGAGATCGGAACGAAGAAAAGGTCAGAGATGGCGGCAACCGGCTGGCGGCATGCATAGAGCGGCTTTGACGAATTAAATAAAACGCCATGAAAAAGCACGACAGTAGCAGCTGAAGCAAACGTCGGCTAAACAATTATTCACTTATACGGTTGAGCTACTATAGTGAAGGGAAACACAAGCGAGCAATAGCGCAAGCAGGAACTAAATTTGTAAGACGAACTAAATTTGTAAGACGTAACTGTAATCGGCTGAATAAAGAGCGACACAAAAATGAATGTACCGAGCACCATCCGACCGCCGGAGCGACAGACGCACCCGGCGGCAACGATAGGCACGCGGCTGGTGTTGGCTGTGGCGTGGAAACGACCGAGCGGCACAAAGGCACCGACCGGAGATACCGGCACGCCGACCCCACTAATCCCCCAACGACCGAGCGGATATACCGGCACGCCGCCCTCTAATCCCCAGCCCAACTGATCGGACTGGAGATAGGACACCTTCCCTACCCCGGGGATACATCGGACCTCTTTTGGACCCCCGCGAGGACCGACCGGAGATACCGGCACGCCGACCCCACTAATCCCCATCGCAACCGATCGTGCCGACCCTAAACTAATCCCCACCCCAACCGATCGGACTGCAGATAGGACCTTTCCGGCCTATCCCCAGATTAACCGGATTCAGCGATACCTGGCAGCGACCCAGCCCTTTCCGACCCTGCGCCGAGTACTCACCATGGGCGGGATGGGTCCGAAGCGCGGTCCCATCGGTCCCATGGGCCCGAAGGGCGGCATGCCACGTCCGGCGCCGCGCCGACACCACTCGAAGTACTCCATCTCCTCTTCATAGCGGCGCCGCTCCTCCCAGTAGATACGCTCCTCGTCGTCCATGGCCGACTCCTCGCGGCGGCGCCACATCTCTTCGCGCATCTGCTGTCGGCGCAGCTTCTCCTCCTGCAGCTTCCGCTGGCGCAGGCTGGGCTTCACCTCCACAATCAGCTCCGGGTTCACCTTCTTCTTGTACTGCAGCCGGTGCCGGCGGCCCTTCATGTGCATCTCCTTGGCGTTCGGGTCGTTGAAGCGGCACTCGCACAGCTTGCAGTTGAAGCTGACGACCTTACCTGCGAACAAACAGTCAAACGATATAAACAGATAATCCTGTGCTCAATGACATGCTCAATAAGGCATGGTAATGTTTGAAGATAGTCTGTTGCTCATTAGCTTCCTATACAACCTTTCATATACGATACCGATCATCGCGAAAGGTAGCATATCCGATTCTCAGTAACAACTCACCCTCCTCGTTTTTGATCTCCTCGATGTACTCCTGTCCCACGGGCTCCACCTCCTTTTCGCCGAGGGCGGCGGCGGCCACTGCCACCGTATCGTCCCGCGCCACTGCCGGCGCCGCCGCCGCCGCCGCGGCAGGGGCAGCAGCAGCAGCAGCCTCCTTGGGTTCCTCCTTGACGGCGGTGCCCGCGGCGGCGGCCGTGGCCGTCGGCGTGGTGGTCGTCAGCTTGGTGCCGCCTGTCGACAGGACGAACCACGATCAGACACCCCGCACTGGGCCATGCAACTGTTAGTTTTCATCGCCACTCTGGCTGGGTATCTACGATCGTATTCTCGCCAACTACTTGGTGAAAAAACGGCGATGCAAAAATAGACGGGAGTCTCTCAACGACAAGTCTCATTTCAACGGCGAAAAACTCACCGACAAAGTTGATTTTGGGCGTGGCGACGACCTTGGTGACCTCAGTGGTTTTGGTGACGGCAGTGGTGGTGGCCGCGCCCGTCTTGGCCGTGGTGGTGGTCGACTTCCCCGGGACCACCACCGGCTCCGTCGACGGGATCGGCTTGCCCAGCTTGGTGTGTAGCTTCACCACCTGGCCGACAGACGATAGACGCGTGATTGTCCGAACAAAGCTAGATGCAATGGTACCAGTATAACGCCTTTTGGGGCGACTAACGGAGCGAGCGAGAGGGTGGGCCTTGCACGCGCGAAATTGCGAGGGGGTACCTCCAACTGACTTGTGCACGGCACCCTACTAACTGGTCTCTAGCGATGTGCCAAATTTGGGCACAATCGGCCCAGCCGTTCTCGAGATCTGGAAGCGGCACCCTGCACGTGCAAAATGGGTCCCAACTGACTTGTGCACGGCACCCTACTAACCGGTCCCTATCCGTGTACCAAATTTGAGCGCAATCGGTCCAGCCGTTCCCGAGATCTGGAAACGACCCCTGCACGTGCGCACGTGCAGCAGCACCCCAACTCTCGCACATGGATATGCAGTGCCTAGTGGGTGCCTACCTACATGCCAACTTTCAGTGCAATCGGCCAAGTAGTTACCGAGATATTGCAACAATTACAAAAGTGACACCTCTTCGTTTTGCACGTGGCACGTGCATAAGGGGTCACCCACATGCATCGGGAATAGTCCAATACTTGGTAGAAGGAATGAAGCTACCCTACAAAATTTACCGCGTGTAAATCGGTCAAGTGGTTGCTGAGATATAAGCCTCGCAAAAGCGTGACCACGGCCGGCCGGCCGGCCGCTCATACTCAGAAATTTCCGTTAATCTAAGGAAAGACTACGCTCGCTTCGCTCGCTCCGTAATCACACAAAGTCGATACCAGGCGCGGCTTCTAAACGATGTGTAGTAACCAGTATAACGCCTTTTGGGGCGACTAACGGAGCGAGCGAGAGGGTGGGCCTTGCACGTGCGAAATTGCGAGGGGGTACCTCCAACTGACTTGTGCACGGCACCCTACTAACTGGTCTCTAGCGATGTGCCAAATTTGGGCACAATCGGCCCAGCCGTTCTCGAGATCTGGAAGCGGCACCCTGCACGTGCGCACGTGCAAAATGGGTCCCAACTGACTTGTGCACGGCACGCTACTAACCGGTCCCTAACCGTGTACCAAATTTGAGCGCAATCGGTCCAGCCGTTCCCGAGATCAGGGCCTCGTTTCATAAAGCGTGTCCGTAAATGACGCCGGTTTTTGGTTTTGAATTGCAAGTGCATGTGAAGCGATGACGATAGTTTGAATCGTTCAATATATTTATCTTGTAAGCAAGAACAGAAGGGAGAGGAGGAAATAACTTTATCGCTTCACATGCACTTACAATACAAAACCAAAAACCGGCGTAAGTTACGGACTCGCTTTATGAAACGAGGCCCTGGAAACGACCCCTGCACGTGCGCACGTGCAGCAGCACCCCAACTCTGGCACATGTATATGCAGTGCCTAGTGGGTGCCTACCTACATGCCAACTTTCAGCGCAATCGGCCAAGTAGTTACCGAGATATTGCAACAATTACAAAACTGACACCTCTTCGTTTTGCACGTGGCACGTGCATAAGGGGTCACCCACATGCATCGGGAATAGTCCAATACTTGGTAGAAGGAATGAAGCTACCCTACAAAAATTACCGCGTGTAAATCGGTCAAGTGGTTGCTGAGATATAAGCCTCGCAAAAGCGTGACCACGGCCGGCCGGCCGGCCGGCCGGCCGGCCGCTCATACTCAGAAATTTCCGTTAATCTAAGGAAAGACTACGCTCGCTTCGCTCGCTCCGTAATGAATGTATCCCAGGCATGAATCAGTACTGGCAGTGGCGCGCAGTCTGGGATCTTCCTGGGCCGATAGCGGTCGTGTACCACGGTTGATTAGGACTGCCGGCCAACGACAGCCGGCTCCTTGCCCAACCATGGAGGGTTCCGGTCCCGCGCCGGCCAACAAACTATGTCTACACTTCAAACAAAAGTAAAGCAGAACCGACTCCAGTCTGTGGTATTATCGTCTCGCCTCACCTTCTGGTGTTTGGCGCCGCGGATGTGGGCCGCGTACGCGTCGCTGCCGGTGCAGGTGACATCGCACAGCTCGCAGCGCAGAGAGTTGCCGCCGCGTGGAGCGTTCGGCGTTGTTCCCGCAGTCTGCTTCTGCGCAGACTCCTTCTTCTTGTGCTTCTGGCCCTCCAGGTGCTCCCGGTACGTCTAGAAACAAGGTAGGTAGAAATGTGACCACACAATAAACCGCGCTGTCGAACATGAACAACAAATTGAACAACTGTTTGAGAATGTTGGAACATGTGCAACGATACACGCACATGTTCAGTAGTTCTCAGGTGATGTAGCACTGCTGTATATCAAACATGCCAAGATAGGCAAGCCTGAAAAGCTTGAGTGCTGCTGACCGAAGCTTGCCCAATTATTAACTGCGGACTTCGGACTTGGACTTCCACGGAGTCACTATCCAACCTCCATTTCACGCAGAATGCACACCCACAGCCGCGGGCAGTAGACAGCGACACCCACCTGCGGTCCGGCGCAGCTGATCTTGCACACGTCACAGTAGTGCAGCTGCTGCGGCTTGGGCGGCTGCTTCAGCTTGGGCTTCTGGCCGATGGTGGCGCCGACGCCGGGCCGCGACGCCTTCCACGTGCCGGCGCCCTTAGGAGCCGTGTGCGCCTGTTGCTGCACGTACAACGTGGCCGCGTTGTACAGCGCCGCGTCATACCCGCTGTAGTCTGCCAGACAGGGGGAACGGGACGAAACGGTCAGATGACGGGCTTACAGCCAACGGCGCGTTGCGCATCATGACTCCAAGAACAATTTGTACGCCCGCTAACTAAGGGCCGCCTCGTGCGCGGGGCGGTCCTACTCTCGGGGCCGGCACAGCCAGGACTCGGTCCGGGACCACCAGAACGGCGGACCCGAGCCGCGCCCGACAGGCCGTGCCATGGTCTGCCACAGACATAATGGCCCTTTCACACGTAGCAACTTTTCCGGTCGCCGGCGACGGCAACTGTCGCCGGCGATCGCCAGCGACCGGGGTCAGTCGCCGGCGATCGCCAGCGACCGGGGTCAGTCGCCGGCAACTCCGCAGTTGTCGATATCAGCTGACCAGTCGCCGGGGTGTGACGTAGCAGTCGTGTCAGCCAATCATTGAAGAGTTGTCGGCGTTGCCGAGAAAGTTCAATTTTTCCAACATTTTGAAGTCGCCGGCGACTGTACTAGCCAGCCGCCGCTCAGCTGTCACGTGACCCGCTTGACCTTGAGTTGGCACCAGATATTGCGCTGCTGATACATGCAGCGGCGCAGCTTATTTTACTGCATTATTCAAGGTACTAAATATTTGGACATGTTTTGCAGGATGATAACTACCGTCTAGGTAATATTGGAATAATATTTATTAGATCTACGAGTATTATTGAAACAATACATAATATCAATGAAAATACAATCAAACTGCGATTCTTCTACATTGGAATTCAATGCACTCAAGCATAAAACTGAAAAGTGATGTGTACTTGCAGTTCCTCCATTTTTCCTAACGCATCAGCCAAGACTACGAGTGCTGCAGATTTTGCTCACCTGTCTTGTTTATTCAACTACAACCCTGTTCTCAATAAATGAATAACTTCGCTGTAACGACATTAGCATTGAAGGAATGGTTGGTGGTAAGCATGGGACAATCACAGTGATTTGTGGTCACACATTTGAACCGTGCTTTGTATATGAAAAACAGAAAAAAAGGCATTCTAGAAATGTAGCAGAAATTCAAATGCCAGAAACGGACCTGAGGAACGGCGAAGCCCACCACCCACATAAAACACAGGCTTTCATTATGTCAAAAACAGATGCTGTATTATCTAAAGCGCTGGATTGGGGAACACAAGTGTACCCCCCCCCCCCTTATAACAAAATGCATTTTTCCACACAGTGGATATCACTAAACATGGCGAGGTGACAGTATATGACACCATACATAAAAATGCAGCACGCGCGGACACGGGGCAAAGACGGTGGCACAATATGCCGATACCCAAGAAGACACAAGCCTAGGTCAAAGGTGACAATACTGTGACAGAAATCTTAAAATCAGCCTGGACACAGCTCACTCTTCATGACCGTTTTTATCGAAAATAGACCAACAAAACACCAAGGCTCCTTCGTCCAAAACTCGACATGCCGCTCCAAAGGCCTTGCAAAACAGCGCACACCAACAACGCATAATAGCCAGCAACGCACACGACAGGATTTTCGAGGCCCGAGTCGTCAGCCGCCGCCGCCGCCGCCACCTCCCGGCAGCTGATTGCTGAGTGCCTTGCTCCGGCTTGCCGCACCGCCCACCGCCGCCGATCGTGGCGACCTCTTTACTCTGGCAGAATCGACCCTACCGAGCGGCGACACCATTCAGAAGCAAAATGACAAATGAATTCACTGCACTTATGTCAGAAAATCGAATGCACATGCCATGGTCACATGCGGTGCCGTCCACGGGGCCGGCAGAAGCTGCACACTGTCACCGAACACCACCTGCACCTTGGACGCAGTATGTGAGGGCTTGGCGGACGCGCGCCGCCTCGCGTGCGGTATTGGCATCAAGGCCCGGACACGAGGGAGCACACTCGGCGCAATCAGAGCACACCGTCCGGGGCCGTCAGTGTCGATCTCCTGACCTCACAGAAAGTTGTGCAGCACACAGGTGAACGCCGTCAGTGTGGTGACTGGTGCGCAGCACACCGTCCCACGGAAGATCGTCTGTGGGCCGTGGTGCAGATGCTGTCTCTAGGCAGAGTCAACAGTGCAGTGGCAGAAGTTGAACATTCAGCTGCTAGACTCCTTTTCGGGTCAGCAATGCCGTCGAGTTGGCCATCAGGTGGTGTTGCAGAATCATCAGGTACTCTTGATCAGGTACATCAGGTACAGAACCTCTTGACTCATCAGGTAACGCTGTGACTTGTCTGCCAGGCACAGAGGGCGGACATGTCAGAACATACTTCAAATACATTTTTAAAAATCATTTTTTAACCAAAAGCTCTGCAAATTAGGAAGCCTGGAATAGGCTATTGCTTAGCATCATAAAAACTACCCAAATACCCAAATCAGGTTAGGCTTGGTTTACCCAAATACCCAAATCAGGTTAGGTTTGGTTTTTACACTTCAGGCTAAAATGAGAACTATCTTAGCATCATTATCCTTGATGTAGCATTGTTGATGCTTTTTGTCTTGTACAATTGGCAATCAGTATTCAGTGACACAGAATTGGAATTTGTGGTTCAGAAACCTAGCATTATTTGAAATAATAGCATTTTAGCAGTGCTCATTCTTTTTGAAAGCAAGTGTATTTTTTAATATAATTTTCTAGGTAATTCATTTCCTACTGAATATGGTTATGAGACCATTGTTACTAATTTTGGTATTATTAAGGCAGCTGTAGCATGAGTGGGCATATGCTGTAGAGACTGGAGTGATTAAAGTCACTAGAGGCTTGAGGGTTTTTTTTTAGACATTATGCAGCAGCCTGGGGAGATATGCAGAGGCAAGTCTAGGCACCACCAGAAGGGGGACAAGCAGTCAGCACAACACACAGCGGGCACAAGGGGAGAAGATTGTAAAAACTATTGCCTGGATCCACCTCTGTGGACATCCTCAGGCATGCCTCTGTGGACATCTCCAGGCTGCTGCATGTAAAAAAGTATCAAGCCTCTAGTGACTTTTTCCACACTGCAGCAAATGCCCGCTTATTCTTGGTCTGCTCTACCTTCCTCCAATTATGAGTTTTGTGTGAAAACGACATTTTTACATTGGTGGAGCTTGTGTGCGCATGGTACACATAAGCCATGACGGCAGCATTGCTGCAATGAATAGGAAACAGCTCCAGGCCCAAAATACATACCACCTAATACCTTGCCAAAATACATGACATACCTACCACCTACTGTTGCATAATGCAATTATTTATGTACTAATAAGCCATGGATTATCATTTGCCATGTGAGCACGCACACACATGTGAACCCAATGCGGATTAAGTTTGGCCTGGGTTGTTTATCCATGGTACCAAGGAAAACCCCAGCAGAAACAATAACAAAATTGCAAAGCTACCTGTTTGATTTTGATCATGCTAATTAATGAGCAGCAATATAATATTTTGTTGCTATCAAATATTTCCTTGTGGCGCACGAATACGTAGGCAAATAGCTGACTGATGGGTAGGCACTTTGTCCTCAAGCCGGGCACTGATACTGAATGTAAACCATGTTCTTGTGACACAACAAGCAAGTTTTCATTACCTTATGAAACTAGTGTCAATTTCAATGTCATTAAAATATTCAATTTTGATGAAAAAAATACATATTTATCACAAATAAAAATCATGGGTGATCATGGGCAAGTGCGCCACAAATGACATAAACCCTCCAATATTGTCGAATCAAGCTTAAATTCAAGTCACAACAGCTTCACGACAGGCAAACTACAAGATAATAATCCCTATGCTACTGTGCAACAAATTTAAGGTAGCCACACCAACCAAAAATGCATCACAAATCACCTAAACCACTCACCAAGGACAAAACTGTCATGGCGGCGTCCGCTGCTCGAGAAGAGTCGCCGGCGACTGGCCTGTGACGCGGATCTGACGTCACCAGTTGCTGGCGATTGCCCGGCCGTGGCCCGGCGATCGCCACCGACTTGCTTACGTCATACCTACGTCACACACGATCGTTGGCTGGCGGTCGCTGGCGGTCGCCGGCGACTGCTGCTGTCGCCGGCGACTGAAAAGTTGCTACGTGTGAAAGGGCCATAACACCGCCGGCCCAGTACACGGGCCGACCGCTGACTTCTGTGGCGCGGTCACTCTGAATAATAGAAACAAAGCATACACAAGTTGAAGACACTAACATGCATATTGCACACGTTACGTACAATTTGAATATAAGGCACCATTTCATATCAAGCAAAGATGAAATTCCATAGCAAACTTACATCGTCTCGGCGTGTCGCGGGGAGCGCACGGATAATAAATGGGGGGGGGGGGGCGGCGTACTCACTTTTGTTGGCCGTGGCGGCGGCGGCTGCCTGGTTCGGGTACGTGTAAGACTGGGCGGCACCGGCCGCCGGATAGTTGTACGTTTTGGAAGCCTGACCGGCCGGACGAGCGGCCGCGTTCTGATAACCTGCCGTATACGTCGTGGACGACTTAGCTGCAAGACAGAAAATCATGGTTGGCAAAAGTTGCTTTCCTCACAGACACATACGATTCACAAAAGCCAGGGCACAGAGTCTTTCGGTGCGTTCGAAAAATATCTGTTAACCCTGCCGAGTTCGTTGAAGGACGCTGTGGGATCCATCAAGCTGCATCAGGGAACTATAATTAAAGTTCCTGGCTGGCGCTTCCCGATTTAAAGGTCCTTGTTTGACCCTTTGGCCTGATTTGAGACCAGGCGCCTAGCCACTCTGCACGTATCCAGTAGATGCTTGATAGCACCGCCGAACTGCTATTCGGAAAGTTAACGCGGCTGTCACGGATTATGTGCGCAATAATAAAACACGCGAACTAGGAGGCGAGTTTCATTAAAGGTAGTGTGCCACCTTTGAAAGATTTCCCATTTTATTTTTCCTAGGATAAGAAGCTTCTGTTTTTACCTAATATCGCAAAAAAAAATCAAAAATGGGCCTGGAATAGTGCCTTTTTCGCCTAAAAGTTTTTCGGTTTTTAGATATGTATAACAACTGTAGTGGGCTCACCTGCAAACAGGCGTCGGGCAACAATCGCGAATGCGGCGCACTTGTGACAATAAGCAAAGGTCATTATAGTGTTACGACCATACGACGTACGGGAATGAGTTATCAGCTGTCTAATCGTAGACAACACAATGTCGAGCCTTAAACTGTAAGCCCGTATTGGTATTGTTTCTTTTATTTGGCTGTCGAACATTATTTATGGTTTGAAATATGATTTTATGTAAAATAATTGATATGAAAAAGCCGTCTTATAAGTTATGACCCCATTTCACCACACGCAAGTGGCAGAAATGACAATGATCAGCTGACGCATTTTTCTTGGCCGAAGTCAGAGCGCGCGGCCCGACGCACCACGCGTATTTGGAAATTCCGACCTCGACGAGCATCAGAAGCCACCTAACAGGCGTGTTCGAAACCGCAGGAGATGATGATGAACGGGTTTATCGAAACTTGATTGGATGAGCATATCGGTAATAGCGATTTCAGTGTGTGCATTTATTGTTCATAGTGGTGTGAAAGGTGGTTGGGGTACGACCGACAACCCGTCGGGGCGAATTTCGCACTGGGGTACTCAAAATTTGAAGAATTTAAGACGTTTCCATGAGTTTTGAAGGTATGGATAAGTTCTAAAAATCCGGTTCTCCTTATCTGGGCCATTAACTCCATACGGTCCAAGAAAGCTGGCACACTACCTTTAATATTTCCTTTACAACGGCTACTTGCTTTTCTGACAACGCCAGGAGGCCAAACTTGCACGATCCAGCATAATTTTCATGTCGTTCGATTTCTCTGGGGGCTCCTTCGGAGTTTCCGCGAAAAAAAAAAACACTAGTAATTAACTCTCACCGGCCGAGGAGGGGGGGGGGGGCGTCCCCCCTTTGGATTTTTCGCGATAGCTCGTATCACGCCGGCGAAAGAGCTGAAACTTGGTATACCTCAACCTTTGATTGAAGCTGGATCTTGTGACACCAACCACATTTTCCGGTCAGGTCACTGACCTAAGACGTCATATGTGAATCTCTGCACGGTCCTCAGATGCCGCAACTTCGCAGCGCCCTCAGTGCCAGAGCCGCTTTTACAGGGAGATGAAACTTGCAGCAACTAGTATCATACAGAGGCCTCGCAACTTGTATTTCTCGGATTTTTCCTAAAAGCCATATGAGGTCAGGTCGGTCACGTGAGCTCACATAAGTCAATGGGGAAAAATGAAAACTGCTATTTTGGCGACGGGAACCAATTCAGACTATCTCAAGCCCACGGAATCGTGATTTCATGCACTGCTTGCAAGATCTTATGCTTCACTTCTGCATTGTTGATCTTGCGTGACATCACTATGCGTCATAGCTTTTCGCCAATAACTCTCGCTCAAATTGAAAAAGCGAGGTGCAAAAGCCACCAATGGACTCGGGAAGACCTACCAAATCGAATGATATACAATATGACCTCCTTCGACCATTTCCGTGACCTGGGGGCTGTGACCTGAGTCCTGACCTTGATCAGAGGTCAACATCTGAACTTGACCTCACCCGAACAAAAAGTGTATCATTCGAAGCAACTGAGTGAGGCGAACACGATGGTGCCAAAATCACGACTCTGCGGTCATGTTTGCGAAGTTATTTACCAACAACCGAACCTGTGCCTCGGGCCACCTGACCCTACCTAAAAGGTCGTCATTTGACCAGAGACCTTAAAATCGTTTTTCAGTCGCTGCGTCTCGTATCGGTGCACACGCTCGTTTTTCCGCGACACTCTAGCTTCATCAGAGGTGAAACGGCGAAAGGGGGGGGGGGTCGTACCATCCCCCCCCCCTCAGCCGGTGCGTATGTAGAAAACCAACAGTTTCGGCGGGGGTTAAATAGGTGTCAATTTTCCAACAGTTCAACATGTGTGATGGGTATTTCCGGCCATTGTGCACCTAAGAAATTTCCATCCTTCAAGAATATCAAAGGAAAGTAAACACAATTGGGAAGATCAGCGACAAACAGTGCCACTACATAACATATCGGCGAAAGATGGTACATAACAGGATGTACAACCTTACCCCACCCCCAACAAAAAAAGAAAACATGCACAAAGTGTAAGCAACTGCAGTGTCTTGCCAACCAATGACTGTCAGGAGACCTACTCACAGTCTACTTGCTCAGCAATGTCAATATTGCATCCAAAACAACCAGTCAAAGCAATGGAATGATGCCGCCTGGAATACCATGGATGCAAAAACTAAGCACAGTACTGAAGTAACTGCACGATAGTTCACGCTCAGAGGTGAGAGGCAAAATCGTACACGTTTGGCGTGATATGCCTCTACGTAACTGTCGGCGAGTTCGCACCCACCTTGGAAGGCGGGGTCGGCTGCCGCCGAGAATGACGTGCTAGTCGGCTGCGGGTAGAAGGCGGCCGTCTTGGCCGCGTTGTCGTAGGTCTGCGCGCGCGTGTACGAGTAGTCGTAGGTGGGCGCCGAGCTGGCCGTGGCCGCGTAGCTAGTGGCCGCCGCCGGCTGGTAGGCCGCCGCCGCCTCGTAGGCAGTGGTGGCGCGCTGCGCAGCGTACGTCGCCGCCGCCGCCGGAGTATGCCCTACGGCCGCGTAGCCGGCGGCCGGCGTGGCCTGGTATGCTGCGGCACCGGCTGCGGCAGCAGCAGCAGCACTGCAACACAGACCAATAGGTTAGTCCCATCTCAATATTTTAACGGTTATGTAATGTTACTATTCACCCCTAGCAAAGTGCAGGCTCAGATTCCTCAAGTCCGCTCATTCAACCATTCAGACTAAATTAAGAAAAAGGAGATGATAAACATCAATGTTGTGGGCGATACTTCAGTTTTTTACCTTAAAGTAGCACTTTATTTAACCCACGAGCCGCTGGGGGGGGGGCATAAAGTTGCCCCCCCCCCCTTTACGTTTTGTGGAATATCTCCGAAACCTGATGAGCTACGAACGTGAAACTTGGCATAGCTTCAAATGAATACCTAGGCAATGTTTGGAGAAAGTTTGGTGGTTGTAGCACCAAAGATGACGTCACAGTGACGTCATAAAATGACGTCACAGTGACGTCATAAAGTTTTATCGTTTCCAGATATGGACCGTTTCTGATGACGCTGAGCATGAAACTCAACTGTAAATGAACTAGACAGCACCTGCTGTCATCCTAAAACATCTAAGCACACTTCCATCTAGTTCCTGACCAATAATCGGCTCTTTATATTCGGTCCCATACATCTGATGTTCGTGAGGAAACTGAGAGTCGCAAATCTATAATTTGACTTATGACGTCACTGTGACGTCATTTCAAATGGGATCGACACCAAATTTGGACACAGCCTTGGCCAGGTATTCAGAAAGACATGTGCAAAGTTTCGCTTCTCTATCTTTTCGCGTTGCGACGATATCGTCGCGGAAGTAAAGGGGGGGGGGCAACTCTATGCCCCCCCCCCAGCGGCCGGCGGGTGGCGCGGAGGCCCAGCGGCCGCCGGGTTAAATCAGTTACACTGATCCTCCATGGTCAATTACATAAAACAATTTCAACGCATTCCTTCACAACAATTACCAACATATAAAAAACACACCATTTCAGTACGCCATACAAACTGCTGAGATGCAAAATGGTGAGCATTGTTTTGCCTCTGATGCGCTAGATATGTAACCAAAAGAATTGGATGTGAGTACTAAATACAATATACTGGTACAACTATTTTCATGTTAGGGGACACTGTGGGATATCAGGGTTTTTGGGTGGGGGTGATTTGGAAACATGTTTGCTAAGGATGTGAACCAAAATAAGGATGTAAGCCTTGGTCACAAAATAGGGGAAATCTCAGCCCAGGTAAGGGCAAATGGAATGTTAGGTTTGAGAGTTCTGGAATTGTCTCCAGGCCGGCCAAAGGCCGGTCTTGGCCACAAAATAGGGGAAATCTTAGGTAATGGTTAATGGAAAAATGTTAAGTTTAAGAGTTCTGGAAAAGGCGCCAGTGGAGACTATTCCAGGACTCTAACCTAACATTTCCAACATTTATCTATTAGCCCTTATGTTACGGGCGGCTGTGACCGCCCGTTGTGGCATGCCTGGCGCCGCCCGTGGCGCCTCCCCGGCTGGCCGCGCCCGGCGCCGCCCCTGCCGCGTGGCCCTCGGGCGGGGTCGAGGGCTGGCGCTGGCTGGGCGGGCGGCGGCCCGGGAGACGGGATCGGAGGGACGTGTGGAGCGGTACGCGCTTGTGCTCCCTAAACTGCAAATAGAGTGACGTTCGGATCCGGTGTGTTCAGCTCCCGCAACATTTGGCGCGGTCGGTAGGACTGCAGAAGACGACAAAGGGTGAGTTCATTAATTTCATTTGATGATATTTATTGAAATTTAGTTCATGAATGTTGATTGTCGTAACTAGTCTGTGCTCGACAAAAAGCGGGCGGTTTGCTCGAAAATAGAACGCCGATATTTTCTGTTCTGAGGGGAACGTTAGGAATAAGGCGGTCCGCCTGGGTGCAGTTTTGAATAATTTGGTGAATTGTTTCCGCTGGCCATGGATTTCAACGACACTATTTTGGTATCGCGAACCCCTCGTTTTGCGGGTATAGAGACAGATGATTGGGAGCGGTGGATATCTCGTTTCGAGTCGTTAACGGTGGGACTCGGAGACGTTGAGCGAGTTAAGCGGCTGTTGCCTCTGCTGGATGGCGTCGCACTCGATTATGCGCATTCGCTGTATCAGGGTGACAGTTCGTACTCTGAGATAAAGTCAGGACTTGGGGTCCGGTTTGGTCGGTTAATCGAGCCCTTACAGGCGCAGGCCGAGCTGGGGCGCGCCTCCCAGTCGCCGGGGGAATCAGCTGAGAGCTTCGCTGACCGTATTAAGAGACTGGGGCGGGCTGCGTTCCCTCATTCTACCGGTCCGTCAGGGGAGGGAAAAGGTCCTGAGGAAACGTATGCAGAGAGGGCGTTCGTGATGAAAACCCTGACGAGTCGGTTCATATGTGGACTTCGGGATGAGTGGCTCCAGACGAAACTGTGCCACCGTAATCCTGAGTCACTGTCTGCGGCTGTAGCGGTGATCCGAGAGCTGCATAAACGCCAGGAGGTCGTCCAGGCGGTACGCGCTGCTAACCCATCGACGCATACAGGTACTGGGCCCCTTCCCCTGGGTGCTGTAGCGTCAGCTGTTCATGCAGAGGTAGGAGGTGGGTCGCAGCAGGATGCAAGGATAGCTCAGCTGCAGCAGGAGATCGGCCAGCTGCGGTCTTCGTTGGAGGCGTTCGCCGTTGCCAAGACGGACCACCTGCCTGAGGCTGTCAAATGTTACGGGTGTGGTGCCCCCGGCCATTTTCGGCGTGACTGCCCGGTGGTACGCCGTGGTCAGCCGAGAACTGGACCGAGAGCCACCAGGGTGAAATGTTTTTCGTGCGGGCAGGAGGGTCACATTCGGAGTAACTGTCAGTCGGCTGTACAAGCTGCCACCCCGCTCCAACCGTTTTGTTTATTCTGTGGCGAGGCTGGGCACTGGATGGCGGCATGCCATTCTCGCCTGCAGCAGGGGCCTCCAGCAATGGGTGGACGTCGGGGGCTGATGTCGAGGGAAGCCCTTCCATCTGATAAGCCGGCGGAAAACTAGGGGCAGCTGGCCCTGTGGGACAAGAGCCGGCTGCGTGTATCCAGTCCCGATTAACTGCAACAGCCATTCGAGTCCACTTGGGCAGCCTCGAAGTATGGGCGCTGGTCGATTCGGGTGCCGACTTTTCCATGGTCAGGGATGGGCTCCAGCAGCGGTTGAAAACGGAACTGGCTTGTCAGGCCACCACCCCGACGCGGTCCGCGAAGGGAGCTGGTGGTAGCCCCCTGAACATCGTTGAGGTGCTCCGTGATGTCCCTATCCAGGTGGAGGAGGAGTCGATTGTGTGTCCACGACTGGCTGTGGTGTCGGGGCTGGTCTATGACGTGATCCTTGGACGTGACTTCTGTTGCCAAAACAGAACTATCATTGACGATGAGAAGGGGGTGATCCGTATGAAAGGGATGACGATTCCACTTCCAACATACCCTGAGATCCGTCCCCCGCGGGCTAGAGTCATTCTTGGCGATGCAGTAACACTACCAGGTCGTTCGGTAACAACGGTAGCAGCAGTGGTGCAGCGACTTGATGGCCAGGGACCTTTTGTGACGTCAGCAGGCTCGGTAAGTGGGATGATGGAGCCAAGCCGCACGGCGGAGCGTGAGGATCTATTGATTCCACGGGCTGTGGTGGTGATCGCCTCCAATGGCACCATACCTATCCGGTTGACGAATGTCGGAGCGGAGGGCGTCCGTCTCTTGAAGGGCTCTGATGTCGGGACGTTCCTTGCGTTTGGGGGCGGTGAAGACGCCCTGTGTGTTTTGTGTCCCGGGGCAGACTGTGCCGATTGCAATGTGGCGAGCTGTGGAGATGGAGGTAATCCATCTCATGATCCTGGAGAGGTGGAACCGGAGGTGCAGCAAGCCCTGTCACCAGAACTGACAGACTTGAGTGAGAGAGGTCGTAACAAACTACGGGGTTTATTTGAGACCTACAGTGACGTCTTCAGTAAAAGACCGGGAGACATTGGTCGTACAGGTGTGACAAAACACAGGATTGACACGGGGGATGCAGTCCCAGTCAAACAACGTCCACGACGGATACCCATGAAAGTCCGAGACCAGGTAGAGAAACAAAAAGAAAAGATGTTACAGGATGGTGTCATTGAGGAAAGCGAAAGTCCGTGGTGTTCGCCGGTCGTGTTGGTGCGCAAGAAAGATGGATCCTTCCGCTTCTGCGTCGACCTGAGGGCTGTGAACGCAGTGACGAAGGGCTTCGCCCTGCCGCTCCCACGAATCGACGACTCGCTCGATACCCTGTCGAGGGCGAGGTGGTTTACCACGCTGGACATGGCCACAGGGTATTGGCAGGTTGAACTGGCGGCTGAAGATCGAGAGAAGACGGCATTTTCGACTGGAAAAGGCCTCCATCAGTTCAGAGTCATGGCAATGGGTCTCAAGAACGCCAGCGGCACTTTCCAGAAGATGATGGAACTGATTCTCGCAGGCCTTGACACCAAAAGCTGTTTGGTGTACTTGGATGACGTCATCTTGTTCAACAGGACCGAGGAAGAACATCTGGCTACCCTGCAGGAGGTACTCCTGAGGATTCAGCAAGCCGGGCTGAAGCTAAAGGCACAGAAATGTCGATTCGCACGCAAGGAGGTGACTTTCCTTGGACATCTCGTCTCCGAGGAAGGGATACGTCCAGATCCGCATAACGTGGACAAGGTCCTGGCCTGGCCGCAGCCGTCATCTGAGGAGGAGATGAAAAGCTTCTTAGGCCTGTGCGGGTACTACGCGCGGTTTATTCAGGGGTATGCCGCGATTACAAAGCCACTTAGGGACGCCGCAGTAGAGGAGGGACGAATCAGGTGGTCCGAACCGATGCGCATTGCATTCGAGCTGTTGAAGTCCACTCTGTCCTCGCCTCCCGTACTGGCTTTGCCAACAGGTGAAGGGACGTTCGTCCTGTATACAGACGCATGCAACTCTGCTGTGGGTGTGGTGCTGGCTGAACGCATTGGAGAGGAGGAAAAGGTGATCGCCTATGAGAGTAAGGCACTCACAAAGCAGCAGACGAGATGGCCGACTTACGATAAGGAACTCTGGGCGATCGTTCATGGCATCAGACATTTCCGTCAGTACACTGTTGGTGCCAGATTTGAAGTGGTGACCGACCACAAGCCGCTGGCAAACATACCGACATCGATCGCAGCAGAGCGAGACGGCACAGGACGTCGTGGTCGATGGGCGATCGAGCTGAGTTCTTTCGACTTCAATGTTCGGATCCGCAGCGGTCTGGCCCACGGGAACGCTGATGCGCTGTCTCGCAGACCACCAGATATGGCGTCTGCGGTCCGATCTGGTCAAGCCCAAGGCCAGGGGTGGTGTCCCGGTCGCTCTGTCTCAGAGAGAGGAGATAGAACGGAGACGGTGGGGTCAGTAGCGGGCGGCTCGCCCGCGCCGACGGAAGGCGGTTCGCCTGAGTCGGTTGTGACTCTTGTAGCTCCAACTGCTGTATTCTCAAGGCTTACGCAGGAACCGGCTGCTGTATCAGTCGCTGTGTCACAATCAGTCCAAGAACGGACCCTCCCTCCAATCGCCCAGGCGCAAGCCAGTGACGCGACGCTGTCGGCTCTCCGAAGAGCACACGAGAGGAAGGAGAAGCCAAGGCCTGCAGCGTTCGCTGGGTGGGGAGTGCTGCGAAAACACTGGAGCAAGGTGCGCGTCATGAATGGAGTAATCGGCATTGCCTCGGGTCGACAGTTCCAGGCGGCGGTGCCTCAAACTGAACGGGCCGAGATCATCCGACTGGCGCATGATGATCCATCGAGCGGGCACATGGGTCGCAGACGGACCATCGCCCGGGTGAAGGCTCGATTCGTCTGGCCGGGGATGAATGAGGACATCCGGAGCTTCTGTGCCTCGTGCACGCCGTGTCAGCGGCGGTACAGACCGGCACCCAAAAGACGAGCACCGATGGTTACCGAGGTTACCTCACGACCCTTCCAGAGAATAGCCATGGACATCACGGAGATGCCTGTGTCGAGAAGAGGCAACCGATATGTGCTCGTGATCATGGATTACTTCTCAAAGTTCGTACGAATCTTCCCGATGCCGAATCAGAAGACAGAAACGGTGATGGAGGCACTCCTTCACTGGGTTCAGGAGCTTGGTGTTCCCGAGAGGCTTCACACAGATCAGGGCGCTCAATTCGAATCTCTGATGATGCGTGAGCTGTATCAGAGGCTCGGCATCCACAAGACTAGAACAACGCCTTATCATCCTGAGAGCGACGGGATGGTGGAGCGCTTCATGAGGACCCTGAAAGACATGGTGTCGAAATACATCGACAGCCAGGGCCTTGACTGGGACGAAAGTACCAGATCATACGCCATGGCCTACAATTCTTCCCTCCACGAAACCACCGGTCACACACCTTTCTACATGATCCATGGCTTTGAGCCTCGGTTGCCTTTGGATGTAATGTACGGAACCGATGAAGTCGCAATACCAGCTGAAACCTTCCTGAACAAACGGCTGAAGAACATGAAGCGGGTCTTCGCACAGGTGAGGAGAGCCTCCTCCCAATCAGCTGCTCGAATGGCGGTTCGCCATGACAGCAAACTCAATTTTACCGCGTACCCAACGGGCTTGAAGGTGTGGGTACGAGACCACACTGCCGCTGTGGGAGGAAAACCGAAGCTGGGTCTGCCGTTTAAAGGACCGGTGACCATCGTCGAGAGAAGAGGCACACCGGGGGAGGAAGTTACCTACCGGATACAGGACGTCCGCGGCAAGACACGCGTCGTGCACCACAACGACCTCAAGGAGTTCATCCCTCGTCGGACCGACTTGCGGCCAGTTCAGGATCCGAGTGGTCCAAATGGACGTGGTGGGGCCGTGGGGGTGGATCCCGTGAGCGACTGTGGTAACGAGCATGGCGTTCTGCTCGAGGTGCCGCTAATGCACTTACTCGGGAGAGCTGGCCCATCTGGTGATGTGGGCGTCGCTCAGAGGGGAATGTTGCCGCCAATGTCATACGTGACCAGATCAGGCCGAGTGTCGCGACCACCTGAAAGGTTCCAGGCGGGACTATGAGTGTGGTGGAGGTGGTGAAGGCTGTGATTGTGTATATAGTTGTAATGTAAATAGCGTGTCGTAAGTGTCGCATTGTTCAATGTATGATTGTTTCCGTGAGGGGGGAGGGGTGTTACGGGCGGCTGTGACCGCCCGTTGTGGCATGCCTGGCGCCGCCCGTGGCGCCTCCCCGGCTGGCCGCGCCCGGCGCCGCCCCTGCCGCGTGGCCCTCGGGCGGGGTCGAGGGCTGGCGCTGGCTGGGCGGGCGGCGGCCCGGGAGACGGGATCGGAGGGACGTGTGGAGCGGTACGCGCTTGTGCTCCCTAAACTGCAAATAGAGTGACGTTCGGATCCGGTGTGTTCAGCTCCCGCAACACTTACATCACCTAAGACTCCTTCCCATCCCTAGCGAGCGAATTCCCAGGAACATGGTAGGTTAGGTTTGTTTGATACAATTTTGGATGGGGTTGGGCCTCGCCTCATATGTACTCAGTACTCACCTAGTGGAATCTGTATTGCCACTGGATGACAGCGATGAAGTTTGGCTACAAGAAATTTTTGTGGCGTTCCTGCCACATAAATTTGTACAAAAAAAAAAATCCAGTGTCCCTTGGGTGTAAATAGTTGTAATGGTACATTGTATGGTATTTATCAAGATGAGGTCCAAACTACAATTTTGGTGCTATTAATTCAAATGAAACAGCAGAAATTTTAGGTTTTAGGTTGGGTTAGGTTAGGTTGTAGCTTTAAGGTTGTAGGTTGTTGGGTTTGTACTTTGTAGGTTGCAGGTTGGTAGGTTGTAGGTAGGTAAGTAGGTAAGGTTAGGTCAGGTTTGATTGTTTTGTTTTTCCTTTTATGCTAGACTTGTATCATTTTTGGATTCAGGATGCCAAATGATGCAAGATTGTGAAAAAAATATCCATGAAATCTTCTGATGGCTTTATCTCTACCTTTACCCTTTGTATTTAATGCTCACATCAAATTCTTTTGGTTACATATCTGGTGCATCAGAGACAAAAAGTGTGCCATTTTGCATCTTGGTAGGTAGTTGGCGTGGCATAATGGTGAGGTGCTTACTTCTGTTGTGTTGTGAATGAGTTGAATGTGAATGTTGAATGTTGAATGTGTGAATGTGAAGTGTTATGAATCAGTGTTTTAACTGTTTTTGATGTAATTGGCCATGGAAAATTGATATTTCCTAATCAAAATTGTTTGTTTAATATAAACAACTGAAGTTAAACCTGTGTTTTTCTCTCCCTATCTGGGGATAGCACCAAAAGTAAATTGGTGATCAGTCCTACAGTAAATAAGTACCCAACACACTTCAAATCCATTCGCTTTAGACCGCCTCATGTAGACGAAATCCAGTCCTTAACTAAGTGATACTGAACACAGTTCAAATCTATTCGCTTCAGACCGCATGTAGACGAAATCGGCGCATCGATCCCATCAAGCAGGATTTAAGCATGAAGCACACAGCACACAATGACTGGCGGGAAACGAAACATTCTGCCCCATCTCAGCGATGTTGGAAACAGGCTTTTACAGTGCACCCAAGATAACACAAAAACCACCGGTATCTACAGCATAATCCAAGGATTCGCCATTACACCAACACCGGCTAACGCCCATCGCCCAAGCCTGCCTTTATAATTAACTTACCCGTATTGAGTTCCTCCGTGTGTAAACCCAAAGTAATTATTTGCTGCCATGCCCTGGCCAGTAAAACTAATAAATTTTCGTAGCTCTGCGAGCGGGCAACCTTCCCCCGAGAACGCCGGACGGAAAAGGACGCCGGATGCGGAAACGGGAGAAAATAGAGGGTTGTCAGTACTGGTCAGGACGCGGCGGACGCGGTGCTTGAAAGCAATTGAAAGCATTTTGAAGAAAGAGTACAAAAAAATATTGCCTTCTTTTTCAATGAATCACAAAATAATTTTTAGAAATACGAAAGACTATCTAAAGTGTTGTCTAATTTTTCAGCAACATTTTCATCTCTAGAAACGAACATCTAAATTATGTCTTATGACATTTAACGGAATTAGGAAAGCAAATAGGCAACGACTTTTGCCTTACTTTTGTCGTAACTTCATATTTCTTTATTCCAAAAGCCGCGACCCTCTGATAACTTTACTTCTCGATCAGTTTTTTTTTTCCCAGAAAAACACAGGGGTCAGAACATAAGTCAGAGATCGGTGCAGACTAGCAGCTACACAGGAGTTCGGTTTGTCAGGATTACACCGGTCTAGTTCTACAACATACAAAGACCAAGCATTTTTGGATATCAGTATCACAATACTGCTGCCGTTGCTATTGTTTTAGATGTCGGAAAATTGACAATGTTTGATTGTGATGGTGTCGATCAGCTATATTTATTACTTATTTGATCGAATGAAGAGCCTTGATTTTGCAATGTTTATCCGAGATGGCAGTTAAACATGAGAAGCAGATGTTGGATGTTATGATACTATGCTAGTTACCGTCAGACGCGGTAACATAACTGCATCTACATAGGAACAGCGTGCGAGCTACAAGTGGCTGGTCACGAATACGCTCGGTACTCCCCCCTCCTGCGCTATGATTGGGCGAGGGTTACGCTGACGTCGAATAGGGGTCGCGACCTCTTGATCCAGGGCAGACTGGTCAGACGCGATTTGGTGGGGGTGCGCCCAGCGTTATAGAGCTGTGAGGCAGCTCGCCGCGGTGTTGCGTTCATAATACGTGTCGTCCTCATCCAGCTGCCAGCGATGAGGCTCCGCCAGTGCAACAGAGAAATCAAGTTGAGTGCGGTTGTGTTTGTAATAAGTCAGTGCATTTTAGTTTCAGCTGTGCCTGAGGCAGCACAGTTCGTTGATCCCGATCCAGCTATTTCCTGTGTGGAGGCGCCCATCGACTACCCCGGCGCCGACGCACGTGTGTCGGACGGCTCGACTGGTGGACCAGTGCCCTGTCCCGAGGGGCCGATCATCGAGTGGGACGACGGCGACGGCAACTGGCGACCGCTGACCGACGACGACGAGCCGCCGCCCGCCTTCTGCCGCCGGCCGGAGGGCCCGGAGGCGGCCGGCCGCTGGCCGTGGCTGGTGCTGCTCGGCCGGCAGCGGGTGGTCGGCCGGCCGCAGCACGGCGCGCCGCCGCCGTCAGTCGCCGAGCCCGACCTGCTCGGCAGCCCGTTCTGCGGCGGCGTGCTGATCGGCTGGGGCCTGGTCCTGACGGCGGCGCACTGCCTGAACGGCGACCTGAGCATCAACGAGGACGGCGCCGTGGCGGCGCTGCTCGGCGGCCGGGCCGCGCCGCTGGCCAACGGCACCACGTCGGGCCCGGTGCGCCGCGTCAGCCACCGGCTGGTGCACCCGAGCGCCGACCTGGCGCTGGCGCTGATCGACGTGCTCTACGACGGTCTGCCCGGCTGGGTGTGGCCGGCCTGTCTGCCGCTGCCCGGCGCGCCGCTGGCCGCCGGCCGCCGGGCAGAGGTGGCCGGCTGGAGTCCGCCGCCCGCCGAGCTCCACCAGGCCACTCTGCGCGTGACTGAGCCGGTCGAGTGTCGGGAGGCCTACCGGGCGGCGGGCCGCCGGTTCCCCGGCACTGAGGACGACTCGGCAGTGTGTGCGGTGCCGGACGGCGGCGGTTCTGTGCCGGCAGAGTCCCCCTGGTGCAGCGCGCGCGGCGGCTGGCCGCTAATTGTCCCCAATTCGGACGGACTGCTCGAGGTGGTCGGTATCTCGACGTCGGGCGCCGGCTGTGACCAGTCGGGTGTGCCGAGCGTGTTCACACGAGTCTCCGCTTACATAGACTGGATCGCCGCCAGTGCTACCGTGGCCAGGAGGCGGTCCGAGCCGGGGGGCGCCGGGGCGGAGTTCCGCCCTATCGGCCAGCAGGGGGCGGAGCGCCGCCCCTCCACCCAGCAGCGGGTCGAGCCCAGCCCCTCCACACCGCAGGGACAGCAGCAGCCGGCCGGAGTCGCTGATCGGCCCGCATTCGGCGATCATAGTGCCGTGGTGCCCTGATAATACCTACCCGCTGCTCCACCCGAGCATGACCGAAAATATACTTTGATGTAACTCCACAATTTGGCATTTTATAAATATATGCAACGCTTCCAAGTGCATACTGCATACGACACAATTGCAGGTAAAATTGTTCCCGAAGCTAATCCGATGGCATGCGGTGAAGCATGCAGCGTTACGGCCAACTCGGGCTGGTTGAGAGCGGACTGTATTCGCACGCCGAAATAGTGCGCATTAGAGGCGATAGATCCCATGGTCCGATATGATTTGGTATTGCTGTTGGGATTTCTACGCATGTAAATACACGTCCGGTACTTGTGTTACTAATATTATATTCGTGTTGTATTGTACAGTATATGGAATTATTGTTGCACATTTTTGTATTGTATCTGCAGCTGCTGAAAGAATGCCTCACACCTTCTAAAAAATAAGTGAATCAGTTTAAACTTTGAAGGCAAGAAACACGAAGGAATCGTAGTTTTGAGATGTATGTCGACTTTCCATCGAGTTTATATAAATATCGGAGGTATGGATAGGAATCAGCTTTTCATCTTTTCTGTAAATAAAAACGTTCTATTCGTATTTGAGTCGTTTAAAAACGATTTGATTTGCTCAAAATACCAGTATATCTTATGAATGTGTATTTTTTCTAAAAGACTCCTCAGGAATCAAGTCGGGATGTTTCGTTTCACACATAATTCACGGGACATCGCTTCATACCGCCAGCACCGGGGAGGTACAGTTTACACGGACAGACAGACGGACAAACGGCATCGCCCACACCGAGCAGACGCCACACAGACACACGAGACACACGGACATTGGACGGACGAATGGGCTGACGAGCGGACCGATGGGATGACGGACGGACGGCTGACGGACGGAGGCGGCCCGGGCGAGCTCAGGGCAGGTGGTCGCCCTCGGCGAAGAAGCCATTCTCGTCGGCCTGCCAGGTGACGGTGTAGGTGACGCCCTCCCACTCGTAGCTGTAGCTGCCCGTCCTCACGTAGTTGCCAGACTCGGGGATGTTACCCGGGTAGGAGATGCCGCTCTCGTCTGAGACGATGCCGTTGGTCGTCTGGTACCTGAAGAAGCGGATAGAATAAGGCACCGAGTTAACCAAATAATTTAAAATCCTAGAGCAGTCGGTGAAAATCGGGTTTTGCTGCACTGAAGCCTTTTCAAATAAGATGAGCATTACGTTTGTAACTTGCTTACATGACCGTCTAGCATTTTACTAAAATCTAAAATTGATAAAGCGCCCTCAGTTCCATTCTGATGTTACAAATATAAAGGTTGAAGTGCATATGAATCTGAATGCTTCAATCCTCCCCGAGAGTCAAATAGTTCATGTCGATATGGTCACTGACGCCGTGTACGAATCGAACCACGAATGCTTACGCGGCGTCGTAGGATCCGTCCTCGTTGAGCTGGAACTGATGGTTGGCGATGCGGGCGCTCTTATCGGCACAGGCCGCCGCCACCAGACACACGAGAACGATCGCCTGAACAGACGGACACACATTGGTCAGAGGTGGACTTAGGTGTGCGGTGGTCGGGGCGGTGAGACTGGCAAAAGCATAGACACTCTCGCGGACTCCGACGGATGAATAAACGCAATGAACTCTCAGGGACTGTGAAATGGATATGAGAGCTGTCTTGGACTTTCAGAAGCAGGAGGACGGGCAACTGGTACGGAGTCACGGACTTTGACAAGGTGATATCTTCAATGGGACTTTATCAATGAAATCTGTTCTTCTCACAAAGTTTTGGTTTGACACACAATAACTTTGGCTTTGTCTATTGCTTTAATCTTCAAATATCTAAATTTTAGTTTTCTACTTTACATAAAAACGAATCGTTTTTAAAACTTGTATGTTAACACTGACGTTTTTTTTCAGTTTCCCTACTCCATTGCAAAGGTTATCAGTGAACCATTTCACAATGCAGGCTCACCAGCTTCATGGTTGAATGGGAGGAGTGGACGGTCGAGCGGGCAGGTTGATCCGAGCGACTGATGCAGTTCCCGGCGCGCCGCCGTCTTATATCCACAGTGCGGTGGCATCCTCCGCTCGGGGGGCTGCCCCCTCCCGCCGCAGACGCGCCCTCCTGGCGTGGCCTTCAGATGTCGAAAGTCGGCGGGTCGGTGACGCGGCCGCTGGGCGCCCATCTCCCTGCAGCCCGGCACATGATACGGCGGACCCCCGCACAGCCGCCGGCGGACCCCCAGACAGCCGCCGGCGCACGGAACTGGGTAAGAACGCCTGCACTATCCGTCACAACTCACAAGCACAGCATCCTTTCGGCTTCCTTTCCACCTAGAACAGCTGGGCATCTTAACATGCTATGTTAAGGCCTTTAACTATTGACTATGGCTATCATGGTCAATCCTGTTATACATAATGTCAGGGTTTATCAGCAATGGGCCAACCATGAGGATGAAGTAGGGTAGTGTGATCGGAAGTCATTAATCTTTTTGCATTTTTGCTTTACTTTTTGTCCACAATTGAAATACGAGGAATAGGAATGTTAATCCTAAGCGTTGCGGTAAAAAGTTAACGGGTGACGATGGCCGTCAGCATTCGCTCGCGTGTTGCCGGGGCGTGAAGAAGAGTCGCCCCCTGCCGAGGCGCTGATAGGGTGGCCCCGGATCCCAGTGCCTCAATCACAGCGAGCAGGCCGTGTCGGACGAGCGTTCGCTGAAGTAACTCGCTGAAACTCAAAGGAGTGACGGAACAATGGTTCGGAGCTACGGCCGCAGAAATATTCAGAGACGAGGGGTTACGATGGGCAGACGCAACTACGATGGAGTTGTTGAAAGCAGCGGTAATCACAACGCTACAGAGAACTGAGTGTCATGGAGCCGATACTCCAACAATGACAGGCGTCGTGAAATCATTCATGAATAATTACAGTAACAAAACAACTACCAACACACGGAAGATTACCGTCTCATATTTTACCGTCGGGAACTGCGATACCGCACAAGCCAGAACCACCCGGCGTAAGAGACTGCTATCGTTCATATGACAATAACACCAAGCGGCCGGAAAATGGGGCCGCTAATCAGCCAGCCTCCTCCTCATTTCTCTACGCTGTGGAAAGCAATGCGGCCGCCCACGTAAGACTAATACCACAAATCTCTGAGAAAATAGGTAGGGCTTCTAGTGAACCTCCAGTTTCTACCATCGTCCCTGAAGTGCACAGTGGCAGTGAGCAGTGTGCCTTCACCTACATCAGATACCGCATTACGTGATAAGCCTGGAACGGACAGGCGGTCAAGCTACACAATCATCACACGTTATTCAAAATTTTAAAACGCTATCATCACAATGTGACACTGTCTTACTCAATAACTCATTGGCATACGATAGTCACCACACCACGACGTTTGACATGCGATACAAACTATACAAAATCGAAGGAGGAAACTGCAGCGGCACCAAGAGGTGCTAAGCACTTGCTCATTTTCGGACCAACAAACGGCGAAAACAGCGGAAAGCTGACGAAGCTGCGTCATGGCGATCGCCTGTATACAGGAAGGCTTAGCGGCAGAACTCATACGCTGCAATGCATAAGAAATCTTCAGACATCAAACCCACCGACTCTGCAATTACACCGCGGGCTACTCCCTCCAATAGGTCTGACTAATCCCAGCTGACAGTGGCGTGCGGGGGCGTCCGCCGCTGGGCGGCGCCGCGAGTCATGTGCTCTCGCGACCTCGCGCCGCGACTCGCGAGACACGCGGACTCCTTGACACGGGCTCAGCAGACAGACGGACAGACAGACAGGGTCTGCAGGACCGCCGGCGAACGCCACCCACGGACCGACAAAGCCGCCATTAGGCATACATGCACACGGCGGCAGCCGAGGTGCCGGAACAGGGGATTAGCGCGGCGGCGAGCCGCAGCCGGCCGGCATCACTGCCGCCGCCGAGCCGCTTAAACCGCTAATTCATTGGCGACCATGAATAGTAATGGTAAATGGCAAATTACGAGCCAGTCATTAATCAAGGAATACTACCTACGTGACATGATACATCAATTTCAGTAGTTACGATAGTCAATCAATCAATCAATCAATGAAACTTACCATCCCATTATCTAAACCAACTCTATATACTTGCCGTCTGCATTTGAGTAATATTGGCTTCCAATAAAATAATACATAGATAACCTACATTCCAACGTTATGTAAAACACCACACCGTTACATAATGTGAAACATGATGCGGCCGTCGAAATCCAGACACTTGGTCCAGCCTGGGCCTGTAACAACACGGCATGTCAACGATGCTGACAGCGCCTACATCACTCTAGGTCACCAGCCGTACGAGAGTCGGCGATACCCTGAGAACATTTACTATTTCTCGACGACCACAAGCATCCCCTGCAGTCCCATAATAGCATAGTTTCCGACTGAGTCCATCATGCGGGATAGGGCCCTACCTTATGATCTGCAAAGTACACAAGCCGAACGCTAAGAATACGCAGGATTTCTTGCAAGCGCAGTGTGAAGCAATACAAAATACAAATAATTCCGATTGTGCTGCAGCGCTGTCACCCTGCCACTTCAGACGCGAGCTGCAGTGGAAGGTGGACGAACGCTGATCAATATTAAGAAAATTTGATTAACAAATTTCCCAACGGCCACTCATCCCATCACGTCGTCTTTCAAACACGATTCCAACAACATCTAAAGACACGATACAAAGCCCCAAATACTGTGTATTGGTCGATATCACGGGATTAAATAACATTGAATATAGGTACTGACACTACGTCTTACCTACATGATTGCTTCTCACTGACAAACGACATGCGTTTAGACACCTATCTGATAGGAAATTGAAACATTCCCATATTAGCTGCATTATACAATCATGCAGATGAAAGCATAAGACGAGGACATACACAACTTCACATCTGTAAACATCACCCTAAGCAACAACGAAGGCGTGCACACCGCATGAAAAGAAAAACATGTGACGATTTGATATACAATGACGCCAAATAATTTGGCAGGAATACAAGTTTAGCCCACTGATTTGATCAGGTGACCTGCATCCGGAAATGTTCGGAGACACACAAAGTGCCAAACACGACCGTGTCCCTTCACATCAAAAGACTGACACTCGTAGGTATCAAGGGAACTGCAATTCACAGGCCTCTTGTTGATAGCTTCACGACACAAATCAATCGGAAAGCTTATTCGTGAGTGCTGCATCAGGACTACGTTCGTATCTGCATCTCTGATGGTCCAACAACTCCGATGTGCGTGTTTGGAAGGAACTCAACCGTGACCCAGGAATGCCATCCAGTACTTGTATGGCTCATATAGAGCCCGTGCTACGAGGGTCGCCTGGGTGTGAATAAGTGTGAACTTCACACAACAAAACACTTACCAATAGTGACAAAAATCAACCCGTTAATTTATAAATTGTTCAAAGCGTTACTTCACCTAATGCTGCTTGCTAAAAATCATAACCAGTATTTGCTTCCACTCTATAAGTAACCGCGTGGCCGAAGAATGGTCGCCCACATATGAAAAGAAGACGTCCACATAAGCAAAAGCATAATCATGTTCGTGACGAGACTAGCGGAATGTGGAAACATCCATAACACCACGAATACAAACCCACCGGACTACGTCCTGTCCGGGTCGGCATTTAACAGCTCTAATCAGAGATCGCATTAGATAAACAATAAGCAGCCAGCACAACGAACTACCCAGTATCACAATGCCCACAGTCCAGATAGATGCCCTAAAAGGGCCCCTTACCTCCACTCAGCTTTTCAAGAAGTATTTGTCAGTTGCCACAGAGGTTTGTAATGGCTGCCGTAGACGAAAGGCGAAGCTGCGATGATGTCATCACAAGCGGAACCTAATCGCTGTGTACTTGAACAGCTGCAGTCAGGGTAGACTCCCCCTAGGAATACAATATCCCCGGTCCGATATCCTAAAACACATCTGACCTCGGATGGCAGAGCGAATGTCGCTGGCCGCAGTGCCACCACACGGCGGCTCGCAGCGTCTTTCGCCCAGCAGCACGATTGCGTCGTATTTCCACAGCAGCGGCCTCTTCAGACTCCTGCGACTGCACATCCCGTCTCTGCCTGCCGCCGGTCCCGGGCAGGGCCTACCTTACCACTGGTCGACCACACGTCCAGTCCCGTCACGTGGTCACCCGCTCAGCACGGCCCGCGCAGGCCGCGACAGGTCACGTGACTCCAGCCGCCCTGCCGAAGGACCAGGCGCCGTCATAGTTAGCCAGTTATCCACCCACGCCGGCCAGTCGGCGCCCCCTGACCACCCCGTCCTAAATCCCAGCCCCCACTGCCCCACTGCACCACTGACAGCCGGCACATACCGGGATGGACGGAACCGGAGCCACTGCAGACGATACACGCTATCACCACATCAATCACACAACCTTGGAATGTCAACACCAAACAAAACGACCCGACAGGTAATGACCAGATAAAAAAATATACTCAAACGGGTTGCTTCATCTCAATCCGCAACCCACGAGTGGATGCGCGATACCAAGGTCACGCGAGAGTGGCGACTTTTCCCATGATGATTATCGAAACGAGGAAAGTTTGAGTGACTAAAAGGGGATAATCAGTAGCGGTGATTTTCCGATCACATAACCTCATATGCAATCTTTTATGTGTGTCATATTGGGCAATATATGTATTTATTTCACATTGAAGGGCACATCCACCGAAATCGGCGGCTAGTCTATGCCACAAGTCATTAAATGACTCGTGGCATAGAATAGCCACGAGCTATTTTCTACTGCTAAATGCTATTTTATACTGCTGATACTGACCAAAACATGCGAAACTGTACTGCCATGCAATGACATGTAACGGAAAAGTCACAATCGAGTTCGACACCATCTATTTTAAGGTCACAATAGCTTATATTAACTTGGTAAGATGGTAGTGACGGCTGATGTGGAACTTAATTTTAAAAAGATGAAATCCTGTTCAATATGATTATGATGTGCAAAACGGCCACGCTGACCTTCAGGTTCCAATATCCCCCATCTCACTGGCATGGATTGAAAAACCAGCTGTTAGGTAAAAAAGAAAGAAAAAAGCACCAAAGGAAGTAAAATATGTCAAAATGCGTTATAGTCAGCGATCAGCGCTCCGTATATAACTTATACGTACAGTGTGTCTAAAAAGAATGTACCGTCGCCACTACGTGGCGCTGGTGTCGCGGGCCGGTAGTTGGCTGAATCCGCACCAGACCACACATTCCCAAGCGCTAGGTGACAGCTGCGCAGCGGCCGGTAGTAGCGTAAGCCCGAACCTTCGTGACACGACCCCGGGGGGGGGGGGGGGGGGGGAGGGAGGGGAGCGGGCGGGGCAGCGCGTGTAGGGAGGGGTGCTCCAGCAAGCTGGCAGTTGTCGCGGCCAAAGGTCAAGGGGTCACACACCAAGCGAACGGACGCTGATGTGGGTTCGTGGGGATCATGAACTTGTGTGTGGTAGGTGCGTCTTGCGATGCCCGGGTGATACGCCAGGTTTAAGCCAAAGGATTCAGGGGAGAGCTGAAGAAAAACATCTGGTCAACTACGGCGAATAATGGTGCTGAAAAATGGAAAGTATGGGTCAATGCAAGCCTTCATGACTATAAACAACTTTTGTGAGGACGCAAAGGCCAGCATTGAATAACGATATCCGGATCGAAATTAGCAATGATTTATAATTAAATGCCGAACTAATAGCGCTGCAAAACCCTCCTAGTAAATTGTCAAGTCAGATTATACCCACTTGAATTAAACTATCCTAAATAAAATTGTTTTTTAATAAATTTAGTCCGAACCTTTTGATGGGAAGGATTCACAAGGACAGAGCCACCGCTAAGCGAAGCTTGTTGCGGTGACCCTGCCCTCTACCCTCCGATCGCGCAATGCCGATTCTATGGCAGAATTTAGAGTCCAAAGTTTAACGTGCGCACAAAGCCGCGCACGGCCGGTTCTCTCGCTGACTTCGCCTGGCTACGGTCTGCCACTAACCGCAACCATACCTGTCAGGAGGCCCATAAATGTCGAGCGCCCGTCGCGCTTCGAACCCGGCCTGTCATAACCGGGAACGCGTGCTCTCACCACGCGGAGTCCAATGCTCTAACCAACTGAGCTACGGGACCGGCACTAATGTTAATTACTTTCTAACTGCTAATTAACTTTCTAACACTGACGTTCTTTATCATACGATAAGTATGGGGTTAACCAAGATTCAGCATCTTCCGCGTTCAAACAATCACCTGAAGGCTAGAACATTAATGGCCAGGTAAAAACATGGTCGGGATTTGATTAACCGGATTATAAGTCGATTTTTTTAGTTGGGATTTGATAAGTCGGATTTTTTTTACGCCAACCGCATTTTTAGGTCAAGTCAGGTCACTGATCTATGACGTCTTAAATGAGCAGTCCTAAAATGAATTGTGTGAAACTGTCCTAAACTGTCCTAAAATGAACATTTTAGGACTGTGCTAAAATGTTCCAACTTCGCAACACCCTCAGTGCAGAGCTTTCATAGGGAGATGAAACTTACAGGATCTTATAGTATGATCGAGAGGTCTCACAACTTGTATAAATGTATATCTAGGATTTTCTGAAGGGTCGCCTGAGATCAGGTCAGTCTCTCACCATTAAAAGTCAGGGGAATATGGAAATTGCTAGTTTGGTCCGGAAATGATATACAACTATCTCAAATTCTCAAGCACACGGAATCGTGATTTCATGCGCTCCTTGCAAGGTCTGATGCTTCAATTTTGCTTTGTTGATCTTGCGTGACGTCATTTATCACGTAACTAAGGCTATCAGTTTTTCGTCAATAACTCCCGATCAACTAAAGCCACCGAGTCGATAAAGCCACTAATGGACATGAAAAGACCTGCCGAATCGATTGATATGCAATATGACCTCCTTTGACCAGCTTCGTGACCTGACGGGCTGTGACCTGACCTTGACCCGAGGTTAACACCTTATTTCTCGCCCGTATTGGTGTTTTTCCAGCCTCAAACGTATAAGGGTCCGTTGGACCCCCCCTTGCCGTTTCGCCCCTGATCGAGCTAGAGCTTCGCGGAAAAAACGAGCGTGATGGCCGTGACGAGAAGAAGTCGATGATACCCAATTTTAAGGTCCTAGGTCATCGGTTGACTTTCTAGGTCAGGTCAATGACCCAAAAGTCGGGGAAATCGGAACCTGTTAGAAAGTCGTAAAGCGTGGCTGCTTTGGGGTTTTCGGGGTGCTGATCACGAATATCATGTTAGTTTTGATCACAGATGATGTCTTCATGCATTTAGGCCAGGTCGGGTCAGGTCAGGTCAGGTCAATCAGTAAGGGTATTCGTAGTAGGTGGCAACCGCCTCTGACAGCTTCGTAACATGTTACGAGGGCACCAAAACTACTTCGTAAATGTTCATATGGCTGCTAAATTCGAATTCAGCTCCTAAAACTGGCCTAGAAACATGTAAAACTCGAAAAAGTGAACCGAGGTCATCAAAGGTCAATGACCTGACCTGACTTTCCGGTGACCTTGACACCCACCCTAATGCATGGAAGCAAGATCATATCCCATGTTTGAACGCTTAAAACCACGAAAAGACTGCAAACGCGCCGCTAATGCGAGCCGACATACGCCGAATCGCGATTCCGGCCAAACATGGTCTCGAAAAGTAGGTCGCAGGTCAACGGTCATTAAGGTCAGGGTCATGACAATTTCAGGGTGGGTGTAAAATTGATTAACGCGAGGGTACTGAAAGTTTCGTCGCGATCGGCCGCTTTTTACGCGAGTTATTCGCGAAAAACAGAGGGAGGGGGTCCGTTCGACCCCCCCCCCCTCTATACGGGCGAGGGTTAAGTTTATCTCACCCGAAGAAAAAGTATACCATTCGACACGCCTGAGCTAGACAAACACGATGCTGCTAAAATCGCGGATCTGCGATCATTTTTAGCGAAGTTATTTACCAAAAACCGAACCTGTGCCTTGGGCCACTTGACCTGACCTCCGAAGTCATCGGCTGACCCTGGTCCTTAAGTCGGAGACCAATCGCTGCATTTCGTAACGACGCACACGATCGTTTCTTTCGTGAGGCTCTAGCTCAATTAGGGGCGAATCGGCGAAGGGGGTTGTTTCCTCACTTCCAACCCCCAACGTCCCCTCGGTATTCAGAAAACCTGAAGGTCCGGTGAGGGTTAAAACGTTTCTCCTGAACGAGGAAGAAATGTGAAAGTCAAAGCTCTATAGACGTCCTGTAAAAGTGGCCATAATAATAAATTCGTTAGAAATAAGATGCTTTTTAAACGACTTCCTCATATAAATCGGGTGCTGGGACCAATCTTATAAACGCTTTAGAATGGACAGGGTGTCACTGGCTAAAGTTTGGGTGCAGAAAACGGCTATTACCTAAATGCAAAATGGTTTTCATGCATTTCAGTCAATTGTATATTGTCGGTCCCAGTGGCCGAGCTAAACAAAATCGGTAGTGTTTTGCATCTTTTACGCCCTAAGAAACTACACCATCTATCGAAGTGGGCGGGCTTATTTGAATGGGAGGGCGCATTATGCACGAATCGTGTGCTTTCGTTTATTTTGGACTATATTTTACCACATCCACTGCTGGTATCACTATTAATATTATCTAATGCCGTGAATACGACAGCATTCCATTTATAAGATTGGGCCAATGGAGTCGCGCCCCGCGAGCTCGGTTTTCCGCTGGGCCGCTACAGGCCAGGAAGTCGGTCTTCGCCTGAGGGCAGGACAAAGGTCAGCGAGGGAGCGCGGGGTCAGCCAGGTATCGCCAAGTGCCGAGCGAAAGCCGCTCCCTCCCCTCTCTTCCCCTCTTCTCCCCTCCCCACCTCGGTATAGATGGGGAGGGACCGAACTGCCAATGACATGCGAGCGGTCAAGGCCGCTCGCGCGGCAGCGACCCTGGCGGCCGGGTGCCGCAACTGGGATTCAGCCAAGTTACCGATTCGCCTCCTGTGGGAGAGCCAAACCAGGGGACATACTTTTTAGATATACTGTACAGGCAGTCCCTGCTGCCACTAGCTCCGTGGGTAGTATACATATACTATATCACAGGTATACGTACGGGAAGTCCGTGCTGCCACTAGCTCCGTGCGTAGTATACAAATAAGTGATATATCACAGGTATACGTACGGGCAGTCCGTGCTGCCACTCGAATTGCGGTATGTAGTGGGTATACGTACGGGCAGTCCGTGCTGCCACTAGCTCCGTGGGTAGTACACATATAAGTGACATATCACAGGTATACGTACGGGCAGTCCGAGCTGCACATTCGTAAATTGTGGTATGTAGTGGGTATACGTACGGGCAGTCCGTGCTGCCACTCAGTGCGGTGGGTATACGTACGGGCAGTCCGTGCTGCCACTAGCTCCGTGGATAGTACACATATAAGTGACATATCACAGGTATACGTACGGGCAGTCCGTGCTGCCACTAGCTCCGTGGGTATTATACATATATCACAGGTATACGTACGGGCAGTCCGTGCTGCCACTGGCTCCGTGGGTATTATACATATATCACAGGTATACGTACGGGCAGTCCGTGCTGCCACTAGCTCCGTGGGTAGTACACATATAAGTGACATATCACAGGTATACGTACGGGCAGTCCGTGCTGCCACTCGGCGCCGGCCGAGTCCTCCTCACAGACGGCCTGTCGACGCTGCAGCACGCCGCTGTGACGGGACGACACCGCCCACGTCTGGTTACCGGCGCCGCACGACACGTGCGACACGTGGTCGGACACGTGGCGCCACGCCATGCCCATGGGGAACGTGACCGGGTTGATCTCCTGGCGCCAGTACAGCCTGCCGGGACGGGGGGGGGGGGAGGGTCGGTCGGCCGGTCAGCAGTCAGCATCGACTCAATATATAACAACTTACACAGAAAATCAAACATATTACGCACCTAATATACACTATCATATACACCAAATATGATACACGCCATCAAACTTAGCTGCAGCAGATGGTGGCAAGGGTAGGCAGACAACTGAACCAGGGACAACTGAACCAGGGACAACTGAACCAGGGACAACTGAACCAGTGACAACTGAACCAGTAAAACTGAACCAGGGACAACTGAACCAGTGACAACTGAACCAGCGACAACTGAACCAGTGACAACTGAACCAGTGACAACTGAACCAGTGACAACTGAACCAGCGACAACTGAACCAGTGACAACTGAACCAGGGACAACTGAACCAGTGATAACTGAACCAGTGACAACTAAACCAGTATGACAAGTGAACCAGTGGACAACTGAACCAGTAGACAACTGAACCAGGGACAACTGAACCAGTGACAACTGAACCAGTGACAACTGAACCAGGGACAACTGAACCAGTAAAACTGAACCAGGGACAACTGAACCAGTGACAACTGAACCAGCGACAACTGAACCAGTGACAACTGAACCAGTGACAACTGAACCAGTGACAACTGAACCAGCGACAACTGAACCAGTGACAACTGAACCAGGGACAACTGAACCAGTGATAACTGAACCAGTGACAACTAAACCAGTATGACAAGTGAACCAGTGGACAACTGAACCAGTAGACAACTGAACCAGTGACAACTGAACCAGTGACAACTGAACCAGTGACAACTGAACCAGTGGACAACTGAACCAGTGGACAACTGAACCAGTGGACAACTGAACCAGTGACGACTGAACCAGCGAACAACTGAACCAGTGGACAACTGAACCAGTGGACAACTGAACCAGTGGACAACTGAACCAGTGGACAACTGAGCCAGTGGACAGCTGAACCAGAAACAATTCTAATGTCGTACTGCGCTGTATAGGTATAAGGTAGCGCGTGGCTGGACGGACTGTACCAATCTGCCGGTCTGCCAATTGATCTGTGTCAGTGTCGTCCGAGAGCCGTACGATGGCTGACAGGGCTGACAGAGCCTGGTGGTCGCGAACTGACCGTTACGCCCACCTGGGACGCCCGAATAGTTAGCAACGTATAAATAATATTCACTTTGATGGCGTAACTCGGGACAGACAGGGCATGTAACGTGGGCTTGGCAGAGTTCAGCCCGCTTGGGCCCAGAGGAATCTCCGGTATATAAATGGATTGACTGCTCGGGCTTACATCGGGCTTGCGCCAAACGTCGCACAGCTAGGGCGTAACTACGGCTGTCCTGAGCTCGCCGAGCGCGCATACCTCCGGCAGAGCATTGGCTTTAGTCGGCGTTTTTGAGTCATACGCCGACTGCCCAAATGCTAGCTGGCTTTAGCCCAAGCGCTAGCCGACTTTCGCCCGACTAAAAATCTCGGGCAAGCCTCACTTCAGCCTGCTTGGGCCCGGAGTAAAATTGCTGGCTGGGCTACTGGTTCAGTTGTGACTGGTTCAATTGTCAATGGTTCAGATGTCTCTGGTTCAGTTGTCACTGGTTCAGTTGTCACTGGTTCAGCTGTCACTGGTTCAGTTGTCACTGGTTCAGTTGTCTACTGGTTCAGTTGTCCACTGGTTCAGTTGTCACTTGTTCAGTTGTCACTGGTTCAGTTGTCACTGGTTCAGTTGTCACTGGTTCAGTTGTCACTGGTTCAGTTGTCACTGGTTCAGTTGTCACTGGTTCAGTTGTCTACTGGTTCAGTTGTCTACTGGTTCAGTTGTCCACTGGTTCAGTTGTCCACTGGTTCAGTTGTCACTGGTTCAGTTGTCCCTGGTTCAGTTGTCACTGGTTCAGTTGACACTGGTTCAGTTGTCCCTGGTTCAGTTGTCCCTGGTTCAGTTGTCCCTGGTTCAGCTGTCACTGGTTCAGTTGTCACTGGTTCAGTTGTCACTGGTTCAGTTGTCCTGGTTCAGTTGTCACTGGTTCAGTTGTCATGGAACCGGTGGCAAGGTCCGGAGTGGGTATCTCTCGCCGATTGAAAAGCGGCTTAATAAACCTATATCGGTTAAACAGTATACTTTTCCCCATCTTCCAAACCATTTCATCGAGTTTTGAGATAAGTAACTTTCAGACTTGACCACAAAAAGTAAAAACGGCACATCATCCCATTAAAATAACCCTGCTTAATGCCTAGCGCTCCGAGCTAGTAGCCTAAACATCACATTTCATAAGAAATAACTGCGCAAGTCGTCAGACTCACCTGTGCGAGTCGTCGACGGCCCAGACGGCCGACTGTCCGGCGGAGACGTGTTTCAGTTTCCTGCCCTCGGGGTGCTCCACCTGGGCCCAGCCGGTGCCTGCGGAGAGCCCAGAGTCGGTCAGGTTCTTCTTTCCAATAAGCAACACACATACTATTTTAGTAATTGCATCAAAACTTTTGGAGAGCTAAGTTCATATAAAAAATCGCTTAGTAAAAAGTTATATTTCGCTGCATTGCGCCATGCGATTAGACGAGAGTGGCCGCTGGGCGGTAACGCCGCAGCGGAGCCGGGCGGTGCCGTGTGTGTGTTGGTGTGTGTGTGGGGGGGGGGGGACACTCACCGAGCGGCCGCTGGGCGGTGACCCCGCAGCGGAGCCGGGCGGTGCCGTCGCGCGCCACGGCCCACACGCAGCCGTGTCCGCCGCAGCTGATGGCCGCGAACGGCTGGTCGGTGGTGACGGAGCTCCAGCCGCCGCCGCCGCCGCTGCCGTCCGGCCGCGACTCGAGACGGTGCAGCACGTCGCCGGCCGAGGTGACAGCCCACAGGTGGATCTCGCCGCCCAGCTCCTGCACAAACACAGGGCACGGCTACTGAACACCGCTGACGGCACGCCACAGCTCCCGTTCAAACACACGGCACAGACATTGAACACAGCTGACAGCACGCCACAGCCCACAGGTGGATCTCGCCGCCCAGCTCCTGTCCGAAACAGAACAGGTCACGAACAGTTCCTATTCAAAACACACTGAGTTATAGCCCTCTCCATACCATAACACGTCATCACCCAATTCCCCGTCCACATAGCACAAAGAACGCTCCCATCGAAGCCCAACTCTTTGATGTAAATACTCTTTTAATAAACTCTTTGACGAGCTCATATTGACGTAAAGCTGTGCAGGCGCAGCAGAAACCAAACCACTCGTCACTCACGTGCATGGAAAGGTCTCGCAGTTTGACGTTGTTGACGCACTCCCAGGGGCCGGTGGTTTTCAGATGACACTTGCGGTACCAGCGTCGGCGGCGCACAAAGTCCTGTCGGGACGACCGATGGGCAGTCAGCGGCGAGAAAGAAACGGGGTGGTGGCACACAGAGACAAACAGGCTGGGTTACACAGACAGCCCGGAGCGTATGTCATGAAGATAACTCGACAGCGATCCGAACAGGCTGCATATAGCAGCGGGCAACCGTCATCACATGACATGTTCACAGCCAAATCAGCGAAAATATGATCAGAATGTTCGGTCATTTGTACTGGTAGCACTGGAATGGTTACGATGGTACATCATTTATCCTTCAAACAAGTTAAGGTACGAGAAACATGCTTACTAGCACAATTAAACTTTGCAGAGTGAATGCCTAAGCCAGATTTATTGCAAAAATAGACGTCAACCCCTGTCAACATAGGCTTCCAAATGACAAAACATTCTTGATGAAGCGTCAGGGGCATTTTTCTGCGACTGATTCATGCATTGTTATCATGACAAGTTACTGGATCCAAGCAAATAATCTGCCAGCAGAAATAAGGCACATAAGATGGCATCGTTTAGGGCCAGGCCACGAAGATATCACCTGCATTTCCACATAGTCGTGTAATCTTACCTCCTCTCGCTCTCTCACCCAAAGTACCGGCTTGTATTGTGATCTCACATACTGCACTAGCCGGTGTTATCAGTATCAGCCACAGTATCGGCCTTTAGTAGTGTGATCTCACATCCATGCCCGGTAACTGCCTTTAGTAACGTGATCTCACATCCATGCCCGGTAGCCGGTGTACCTAAGTCCCTAGCAGCCGTGTCACCTCACCTATATAGCACATTAGCACGGTCGCCGTGTTATCTCACCTACCGTCCCCGGTATCCGCTTTATCTCACCTGTAGACCCTAACGGCGAGTAATAGTCCCGAGGTGGCGTGTAATGCCCGGTAACCAGTGTAATTACTTACATTCCCGCGATAGCCGCTGTCTTCTCACCCACAGTCCCCAGTAGCCGCTGTCTTCTCACCCACAGTCCCCAGTAGCCGGTGCAGCCTAGCCTACAGTCCTCGTTAGCTAGTGCTATCTCACCTGCATCCCTCTGTAGCCGTGATAGGAGGCCGGGAAGTCCATGGCGTACTGCCAACCTTCCTCATCCACCCCGCCCGACACGTGAAAGTCCACCGACCAACTGGAGACCTGACGACAGCAGCGCGTCGTTAAACAGAGATAATCTGTCACAGAGAAAGGCTGGACTTGAGGACAGCACCGCACCGATGAACAGTCAGAGAGAAAGCCACTGGAGGCCTTGGGACAGTGTCGCGCCGGTAAATAATCAGAGAGAAAGGCTGGAGACCCGGGAAACAATCAAAGTCTGGGGGCCTGGGGACAGCGGCTTACGTCCGGTGGTCAGTCAGACAGAAATGTTGGAGGGAGGTGATGTCCCGGGGACAATATCGCACCGATGCACAAAGGTGGTCAATCAGGAGTAAAGGTAAGTAAAGGAGCATAACTAGGGACAGCAGGCCACCGCTCATGGAAAGTATTCGCAAAAAAGCTCGACACCTCATACATTGCCAGTTCTTGTTCTTGTTGGATTAGGGCGCGTAGCTGCCAGGGCTCAAGCGTCCATCTTCTTTCTTCTCTCACTTGGTATCTCGTCTCGTATCGCTGATAAGGGATTTTGCTTTTGGGAAACTAAGCAGGGTCACTAAGCAAGGCTCTTAACCCTATTAGTGGCAGGCTCCTGGCTACCCCTATTAGTGGCAGGGGGGGGGCTGTTTACGACCCCCCCCCCTTGATATCTCGAGATCTAACGGGCCGATTTTCAAAATTCAAACGGCATTCGATTTCGCTCAACGTGATCTACATTTCTAAAAAATAAAAATTAAAAAATGTCAATAGGGGGGGGGGGGTAGAGGGGGGTAAAAACGGGCAAATTGCAGATACATTTTAGACTGTTTATCACGGCCAGGTTTCTGAACCAATCTTAACGCAACTTTTGCCGATCGAAAGAGAATGAACCAGGAATTCACATGGATCCTAAAAATATGCATTTTCAAAAATCATAGTCACTAAGGAGCTAGCTATTGGGATGAGCAGACGTGTTTAGCAGTGCTCTAGTTTACTGCCTATTTTGGCGTAATGGACCCGCATAATGACTTTGAGATAAGCATGAAACGAATCTTAATTTAACGTAGAATATTTTGGTGGTATTTGCAGATGAGTTGAATGGTGAAATAATTGAATTATAGGCTTTAAAAATTGATTATTTTGACCCAGTTTTGAAATTTTAGACTCACCATCGCGTTAATTCTGCTCTAGATTTTTAGTAGTAAGTCTCGTGCTAGTTCTGAAGAGAGATCCTTATAGCCAATAATGTCAGACTCTGACACCTCGGTTAGTGGCTACGATCAAACAGTGGGAGAATGGGTTGTGGCGAGAAAGACCAAACGGAGCAGGATAAGCAAGGCAAAAATCGTAGCATCAACGATTACGGACGCTGAAGAAACTGTACCGAAGAGCATTTTTTGTCCTATCTCTCCTCTCACCAATCAGCCTACCGCGGCCCCCGAACAGCTGACGAGTGCGACTAACTCTACGCATACCGGCGAGAATGACGACAAAGCATCCCACGACAGGGTGGCGACGAGCGCGAGGGCGCCGACCCTGGACCAGCTGATCCCCACTAGTGCGACGTCAGCCGACAAGAAACGTCTAATCGCTGAGTCGGATTGCATTTTCAGTGGGCGCTACGACCCAGCTGCGGTGTGCTGTATCATGGCATCCATGGACGAACCCGACCTGAGAGAGCTCCGAGAACTGCTGCATGCTGCGCTGTCTGCGGTCATCCCGGCTGTCGCCGGCCGTCCTCTCTGCCGCCGTGTTACCGGCAACTTGGCTGGCCTAGCGGATGACTGCTGGACCTTGGGCTACTCGGCGGCTCAAGGTATGCTGACACAGCGTGCTAATGCTGCCACTCTGAAGCCAGCGGGTCGCAATCCCCTGCCACCCCCCGGTCCCACCCGGAGCCCGCCCTCGGACTCTGCTATGTCGTGCCCCAGCGCGATAACTTCGTCACTCGAGGCGATCATATCCACCCAGCTGCGAATGGAGAATGAAATTAGGGAGCTTCACGCTCGTCAAGCTACCCAGGATGCTTACAAAACTCGTCTGAAACAGCTGGAACTGGAAATAACTGGTCTCCGCAGAGAATGTGCTGCTAGAGATGACACGATTGATCAGTTGAAGGTCCTTGTAGAGGGACTGCTAGCCCGTGAGGGCCCACAGCCACGCCGGCCAGTCACCCCTGGATTACAGGTGCAGCCGGGGCGACATGACAGCGATGCGAGGTCCGCTGCTAATGATGCTACTGCTGTAACTGAAGAGGCTCACTCTGACCGCACCGCCGCCCGCGAGATTGCCGCCAACTTGGATCTGTGGCGGCCGAGACAAGTAGATAAAATATGATAAAATTATATTGAGAGACGAAAAGAAAGAACATGACAGTTTGAAAGTAGGCCGCACACTCCGAACTAAAAACAATTTCTAGCATCGACGTTGACTCGGTTTTCTGAGCTAAAAAGAAATATTGTTTTTCACGCGCGCAGCAACAATGACAAGAAAATAAACATGAATCAAATAAGGCGTGATAAAATAAGAACAAAGACCTCTAATAAAAGGAAGTAAGAACTAACTCGCCACAACACTCACCGCCCTAGAGCGGAGCTAGTAAGTAGGTATAGTAAATTATCTTGCTAAAAAAAAAAATCGATCACAAGTTCTCAGACAGAATAGGCGTAGACCGGCTCTTGGTGACTGGCGACACAGCGCGTGCCGCGTCGGACGGGAGCGGCGATGAAACGGCGCATCCCGGAAACTCCGGCGACGGCGGCTTGCGACTCGCTGACTTGCGTTCTGCGTTTCGCGGCGACGTATGGGTTCATGTCGTTGACGAACGCTTGGGTATGAAGTAGGTAGGTACGAAGATAAGAAGCACCGCGGTGGAGCAGGCGGCGTGGCTCAGCGCGGTCTGGATCCACCTTGGTTAGGCCACAAGTCAGCGGAGCCGCTGTTGGGAGAAGCGAGCTTGAGGTCGGTGCGCTGGTATCAGCCGGTGCGGAGGGAGGCGGCGCGGCATGGGTGCGGGGCGGCCCGAAACCACCGGCGATTCTTCAGGTTATCGTCTGGTCGGTTGTCTTTCTTGTGTGAGTAACGTAGTAGATGCATCTCGTTTTCGTTTTCGATTACTTGATATGTTTCTTCCTCGTTCTTCTCTTAAAGTCTTCTTTGAATGTGCAGGTATACATATATACAATCTTGAAGAGCAATAATTTACTGTTTAAAAGTTAAATTCAGATCACGTCGGGGTCACCAATGTGGCGGCCGAGACAAGTAGATAAAATATGATAAAATTATATTGAGAGACGAAAAGAAAGAACATGACAGTTTGAAAGTAGGCCGCACACTCCGAACTAAAAACAATTTCTAGCATCGACGTTGACTCGGTTTTCTGAGCTAAAAAGAAATATTGTTTTTCACGCGCGCAGCAACAATGACAAGAAAATAAACATGAATCAAATAAGGCGTGATAAAATAAGAACAAAGACCTCTAATAAAAGGAAGTAAGAACTAACTCGCCACAGATCTGCGTGCCCTGGGTGAGGCGATCGCTGGTGCCCTGCATTGGCGGGTCGGCGATTCAGACAGTGAGCCAGAGCAGCAGAACACGCATACCGTGTCTGAGCGTAGGACAGCGCAGCCCGCGAACCACAGTCAAGCAGCAGTGCCGACTGCGGCACCGACCAGCGACACGTCTGCCGCGGCTCCAGGCGGTCCGACACGGCGACAGAGCATGGTGACCGGCTCTGGTCCCCCATCAGCTCTGATTCAGGAGCCGCCTCGTCAAGAATCTCGGAAGGAGAAGTTCATCCTGGAGGGCTTCCGTGTGGATGTTGCTGACAGTGACGTGCGGAGTCTGGTCTGGACGGTTGTTCGCAATCTCCATGATTTCCAAAGGGTATCACGCCGCGGTCCTGCTGCCTCTGTAAGCAAGGCGTTCAAGATTGAGGTTGATGCTGAGGACACCGATCGTATATTGGACCCGTCCAGCTGGCCGACTGGCCTGGTTGTGCGCCTTTTACCTCACCCTGTGAACACTGGGCGCCGAGGACAGCGTTTTCGCCGTCCTGCGGCCTCATCTGGAAGATCACAGACGACCCGGAGTGCTGCAAAAAGAACTGAACATGGCAATGCTAACTGGCAGGCGACGGCCCCGCGCCGTTACAGTGATGTGGTCAGAGGCATTGAACACTGTGACACTGCCTGGACGGCGGCCGCCCAACGCCGGGACGAAGATGAGACCCGCCGGGAAGCAGTCACCTCACAGCGCTCCAGAGCCCCCAACAGAGACTGCACTCACGGCGTCGGTACATCTAGCGCGGTCGACGCTGTCGGCGGCGACGGAAGTAACGCCACACATGGTGACGGTGGCTGGGAAGAGGAAAGGCCGCGCCGTTATGGACCATTCGTGCCAGCTAGATACCATGGACACCAAGATGACAATGCATGGGTGTCAACCTATCAGCGCCGTGATGGAGACGGACACTGGGCAACAGCCGCCTCTCACCGCCCAGGCGCCCCTAGTCGAGGCAGCGAACAGGACGCCGGCGCTCCCTGGGTTCCAGCTGCCTCCCGTCACGTCAGAGGAGGCGCCACACACGGTGGCAACGGATGGAGGGCGACTGCTTCGCAATGTGACGGATCCGGATACCGTGGGTGGCCCTATCAGCGCGCAAGAGAGGCCACCTCCTGGGAATAGCGCCCAGATGGCTACTCCTGGGGGCCATCCCTGTCCTGCTGCCACCGCTGTGAAGCATGACAGAGCGGAGTGCCGTAATGCTGTGGACGCAAAAGTAACTCTGAACATGAGCCTCACTCTGGGCACTTATAACTGCGAAGGATTTCTCGCAGGAGCGCAGTATATCGCCGACTGTCTAATACCTGAATGTGATATCTTATTTTTATGCGAAACCTGGCTAGCCCGTGCCCAGGGTGCTTATCTGGAGCATGCACTCTCCTCTCTAAGCTCCGAAGAATTTCAGGTATTTCAAGAATTCGCCATGGAACTACCACCAGGGACTGGAGATGGCAGACCCCACGGTGGCGTGGCTTTTGTTTGCCGCCGTCAAGCGGGGCGCACATTTCGCGCTGTAGAGTGTAATGACTCTCGCATCTGTGGAGTTACGATTGTGGAGCTGAGCCGTCCTCTTATAACAATAATTGGCTGCTACATGCCGTACTGGAATTCATCTGCCGTAAATTTTGAAGAGTACTATTGAGCGCAGAATCCGCGCTCATACCGGGACCGAGGCTGGGCCACGGCGGGGCAGGCCTGGTGTGTCAGAGAGTGTACCGATTAGTGTGATGCGGCACAGTATCCTTTGAGGGTCACGGAATGACATGACCTGGCTGTTTCTGTTCCGAGTGGGGCGGAAAGCCGGGGAAGGAGAGCCGCAGCATGCGGCCGCAGCCCGCGTGGAGTGTGTGCGGCTAGACGTCAACGTGAGCGTGATGGCACACCTCATGGGTCTTGACAAGGGCAGGCTCATCTTTCTTTTCGATCAAGGTCACTCTGTCAAGCAGGCGGCAGAGATTCTCGGTGTAGCTCTTACTACTGCCAGACGGTGGAAACACCGTTATGAGCAGGAAGGGGAAAGGGGTTTGAAAGCGCGCTATGATAAGTGTGGAAGAAAATGGAAGACGACGGAGGAGGAAGACAGGCGCATGGTGGAGGTTCGTACTTTTCTTTTATTATGTGTTGCTGTTGTCTCTGCATTTCTAGGTCAAGACGAGCGTGTGTGTAGTATCAGATGACTAATCAGGCCAGCATAATGATAATATCGGGCCAAATGACTAATCGGGCCAGCATATAATGATAATATGTCGATTAAACAGCATGTTTAGTTGATTAAACGTGTCAAACTATTTAATGAGGTTAGTGCTTGTACGAGGAACATGTTTATAAATAGTAGACAATGTAAAAGCATGACCCTTTTTCCTCGATAATTACCTAAACTAATGCTGTACAAATATATACTTTACTTGACAGAATGTAATATTTATTTCGACCACAGGTCTTTTTCAAACATTTTCAAATTAGAAAAGTGTCAAACTATTTACTTCAAGATAGGATTGATAATAATAGCGAGTAATTTTTTTTTCGGATCTCGCTTAATGTCGCAAGAGCCACAGCTCAAACATTTTATATTCATGTTGAATACTTGTAAAGTTTGTGAGACAACTTTGCTGGAGAAATAATCCCAATATACACAGTACACACTGCCGCACTAACTCCGCGCGGGCTGCGACTGCATGAATCGCTCCGTTTCCCCGGCCTCCCTCCCCCACTCGGGGGGAGGGAGGCCGGGGCGGCTGCCTTCCGTGCGGCGGCTGACCCAAGTTCACCAGACAGCAGCCGCCTGGATGGGATACTGTTCCGCAGCGCACTATCGGTACACTCTCTGATACACCAGACCTGTCCCGCTTCGGTCCCGGTATGAGCGCGGATTCTGCGCTCAATAGTACACAATCCTGACGGGGAAGCTTGATGCATAACTCTCTTCGCTAAGACCCTCAGCTCCAGTGGTGCTTGTAGGCGATTTTAACTGTGCTCTGCCACCACTGTCACCAGAACTGCGCCCACCGGGCTGGCACTGTCTTCGGGGTTTCTCTCCGCTGAGTCTTCTAATGCAAGACTTATTGGACGACCACGGACTGACAGTCGCCGAGTTCCGGTTCTCGCAACCAGTGGCGTACACCTATGCTCGAGCTGACGGCCAGTCGCACATCGATCACATCGCTGTACCGCAATGTCTGGTACCTCAAGTTCATGATTGTCGCATCGTAGCCCCCTGTGTGGACAACCTGAGCCCACATCTTCCGGTCCTTTGCAGCGTGGTGCTGCCGTCTGCCTCAGCTGGCACCAGTCTCGATGTATCCAGCCCTCCACTGAATATGGGTTCCATCCATTCAGAAGTACTAGATTGGAGTTGTCCAGAAAAACTGCAGATATATTTGTCTTCTCTGGACGAGCTTATTGGTGCTTGTCAGCTCACCAACGGTGCCACCCCGGATGAGATTGACGAAGCAATTACACGATGCATACATACCGCTGCGCGAATCGCCGGATGCTCCAAGTCACGACGTCCCCCGAAGCCCTGGTGGTCGCCTGATGTGGCAGTGGCGCGGGATCGCACTCGTCTCTGGCATCAGATATGGGTAAACTGTGGCCGTCCTACCCTCTCAGCAGTGGCACAGTGCTATCAGGCTGCAAGATCTGCTTACCGTCACGCCCGCAGACGTGCAGCGGTGACGCGGATCGAGAGCGAGGCCCACACTCTCCGACTGCTCCGCCGTGACAAAAATCTGACAGCCTTCTGGCGACGTGTGCAACAGATACGGCGTAATGGACTCAAGTCGGCCTCTGATCTATCCGCCGCCGACTTCCGCACCCACTTCCAGACTGTGCACCAAGATAGTCACAGGCAACTGACTCTGGACCAGCTCCAAATTGCTGAACATGTAGATTCTCGACTAAGGAGAATCCGTAACGATGCATCCGAAAGAACGGTTTCAGCTGGACAAGTAGCAGGCCTCATTCACCGGTTACAGCGTGGGAAGGCACCTGGTATAGACGGCATCACGGCGGAGCACCTTCTCTATGGTCAGTCGCCTTGTCTCCTGTCAGCTCTGGCGCACCTTCTCTCTGTCTGCCTGTCCACGTATAGCGTGCCAGCTACCTTCGCTGACAGCGTTATTGTACCCGTGTTGAAGAAATCTCAATCGGACCCTAACTGCTTGGACAACTATCGACCGATTTCAATCACAGCCTGCGCATCTAAGCTGCTCGAGCTGTTAGTGCTAGACGAACTGAACGCCTCATTTGAACCTCATCATCTGCAGTTTGGTTTTATCTCCAATCGGGGCACCATGCAAGCGTCTCTGTTGGCTGGAGAGACCATACAGCAGAATCGAGCCAGGGGTCTTCCTGTTTTTGTCGCAAACCTTGACGCGAGGAAATGCTTTGACCGAATATGGCATGACGGTCTGTTCTTCCGTCTGGAAGATTATCTTAGCGACTACTGCTGGTGCCTCATGGTCACCTGGTACCGCCACCTCTCTGCAAGGGTGACTTTTGGTGGCGCCACATCTGAAGCGTTCCTGGTCTGCAGGGGCACCAGACAAGGGGCCATCTTATCGCCAACCCTTGCAAACATCTTCCTCTTACCTCTTATTGAGGTCCTAGATCGCAGCGGTCGTGGAGCATATCTACACAGCCAGCACGTACCCGCTATCTGCTACGCTGACGATATTCTCCTTATATCTGCGAACGCGCGTGACCTCGGTGCAATGCTACAGATGGTGGGAGAATTCGCGGCTACTTGGCGCCTCGACTTCGTTCACCCTGAACCGGGAAAAACCAAGAGCCATTGTATTATATTTGGACAGGAACTATTCACGAGCACACCGAGGTGGACACTGTCAGGACAGCAGCTGCAGATCCGGCAGACGACCGAGCACCTCGGTACGGTGCTTGATGACAACCTCAGCACAGACAGCCACGTGGCTCAGCGCATCAGGCGCGCTTGTGCATCATTCTACGGCCTCACACCCCTGGGCAATTTCACCAACCGCCTGACTGCTGCTGACAAAATCTTCCTCTGGAAGACAGTAGTGCTGCCGGCACTGATCTTCGGCTGTGAGACGGCTCCCCTCAGTTCCGCCGACATTGAGCGTCTAGACTCGCGACAGGCTTCGCTGATCAAGGCAGCGCTGGGTCTGCCGCGTTCTGCGCACCATACGGCTCTTTTGATTGCTGCTGGGGTGCCTCGCATCGGTGAGGTGCTGCGAGGTGATGCCCTCCGCGCATTCCGTAATGCTTTCCGCGCTGACCACCGTCTTCGCCAAGCCTACGTCACTGGACTGGCCAGACTTGCTACGTACCCCGAGCAGTTGGATGGGTCGTTTATTGGCCACGTATATAATCTGTGTGGTGGGAACTTCGGCGCTATCATGCACATCGCTGCTGGGTACGTCGATCACGACATAGTCCGGGCACCACTCCAAGAAAGTGGTCTTATAGACAGTTTGAAGATGGTTTTGGCAAGCAACTGTCAGGCCTCGCGGCGCCTGTTAAGACTACTAACCTCCTGAGTGCTGATTAACTGTGTGTGTGGGTGGGTGTGGGGGGGGGGGGGTATGTATCTTTTTGTCGCATGACGATGCTGAATAAACAATAATAATAATAATAGGCGGATACAGATCATTGAGATTGGGGGTACACAAAAAGTATAGTAAATAAGGTTTTTGTTGGTACTGTTTCTAAAAAGGGAGGCAATGGTCTTGTTATGTTACAATTTTCTTATGAGAGAACGACTAGAATTGTATTGGTCATGCATAGGCGGTGTCAGGGCACCTATGTTGGGAGGTAAAACATAACCCCCCTTTTTGGACGCCTGGATCCGCCTATTATAGCAAAAACGTGTCAAAAGAGGATGCACACTAACTGTATATGTTATCACATGATACCTTTCATTCACTGTTCGTAAAACTGGTGCAGCATCGTGATCTTCGCCCAAATGACTCGCTTCACGAATAGGACCCCCCAATTCCCAGTGCTCTGGAGCCGCCCCTGGTAAAGTTATGAACTTGAAATTTTCAGGGAATGTGCCCAATTTAGTTTTAGGAAAAGTCAGAAAATTTCAGCATCGTAGCTTCAGCGGTTTCGGAGATATTCCCGAAAAACCTGAGGGGTGGATAAAAACAACCCCCCCCCCCTGCCACTAATAGGGTTAAGAATGCAGTATAGCTGGGAATGGGTGTGCTGCAAGGATTTTTCCCAGAGAAGGAATACATTGCATTACATTGAAATACATTGCCAGTTGCTACACCCCCACTCTGCTTTGTTCCAGACACCGCCACACTGGCCGATGGCGCGGCTGCGCCGGTGTGCGCGGCTCGCGGTCACCCACCCAGTTCCAGTGCCGGGACGGCGGCAGCACCGTGTCCTTGGTGAGCTGCACGCGGCCGGTGCGGTCACTCCAGGTGGGCCGGTCCGTGGCCAGGCCGCGGTACGAGAACCCTGCCGGCCAGTCCCCGGTCAGCTACTCAGGAGATGCTGCGGTAAAATACACTTGCACGGCCTTTCAGGACAATGCGAGAACCCTTGTAACAGTGGCTAATAGTTGCTATCGAACGCCAATCACCAGTCACAGTCGGGCGTATCGTTTAATTATGAATATGCACGAGACCCACCCCCAAATCTGTTGTGTATCTGGAACAGTGCAGCCGCAAATTTCGTGACTGTGAGTCTGTGGGCCAGTCTCAGTAACCTAAGTGCCAGAGGAAAGCGCAGCCAGTCACAGACGGCCGGCTCGACCCCGTAACCGGCCTGTGAGCCGGCCGCCCGTCTGCTCGTCCTCAGCCCGGGTGTAAAACTCGGCAACCCGGTCCCCCGGCCCGGCCGGACAGGTGGCACCGCGCTGACATAATGCCGACATTAAACTGCCACACGCCCGATTGAAGCGATAAGCTTGCGGCGTTTTAATGCGCGTAATACGCAGCAGCACGTTTATCGCATTTGTTATTCGGACTAAAAGTCGAGCTCTTCTTAGGGCCGTATTCTTTGCTTTTTTAGCGCCGATCAGTATTTCATGAGTCACTAAAAACAAAACATCTTGGTAAAAAGGACTTTCAAACACACGTAACAGAACAGAAATAACAAACAAGTATCCACTTAAACGATGAATACAGTGAGGTCCAAACTGAATGGATATGATCTGACTAAGCTTTGCTGACCAGCTTTTGGGACAGCCTGCCCCGATCTCGTGCTGCGCCGGCCCAGCCTCGACCCACTGACCTGACAGAGGGTTCCAGTGCTGGTTAGATAGACCCACTGACCTGATAGCGGGTTCCAGTGGTTAGATAGACCCACTGACCTGATAGCGGGTTCCAGCGCTGGTTATATAGACCCACTGACCTGGCAGAGGGTTCCAGCGCTGGTTATATAGACCCACTGACCTGGCAGAGGGTTCCAGCGCTGGTTACACTGACCCACTGACCTGACAGGTTCCAGCGCTGGTTACACTGACCCACTGACCTAACAGAGGGTTCCAGCGCTGGTTACACTGACCAAATAACCTTAGAGAGGGTTCCAGCGCTGGTTATATAGACCCACTGACCTGACAGAGGGTTCCAGCGCTGGTTCTCGTAGATGTAAAAGTAGCGAGTGTCTGTCATAGTGTGCAGTTGGCCGCTGCCTCCGTGCTCTGCAGACAGCCAACATACCAGCTGAGTGTCATACCGGCATACAGTCATACACTCATCATCAACCGGTGGGTGGGATTCCATTGCACTGTCAAAACCGAATATCCGAAAGTCTGTTTGTTTGTCTGTTGTAAGACTGCAGCTTAGAGCTTCTGTCTGACCCAATAGTTTATAGTTAATACTGACAGACATGCGGCCGTAAAACGAGGTTCTAATGGACGGCACCCAACAAAAATCACATCACGTTTCTTGGAAAGAAGGCGCGATTAGTTGACATACACCGATAAAACTCGTGGCAGTTGATATGAATGACTTGGTGAGCGGGTTTGGACGCTGAGCCGCAGATACCGGGAGCGGTAGAATGTACGACCCTGCACCGCGGTAAATCACAGCAAGCGGCGTGTCCAGTACCGTTCACGGCTGCGGCTAGTTCGTTTACGGAGGTTTAGCGCCGTTTTACAGTGCTGTGTTTGAGACGGGCTCAGTCGCAGCGTGTGTGATCAGCAGGAAAAGTCTCTGTCTGTCGCTGTTTTGCCCCAGGTGGCGCGGGTGACAGGGCAGGGTGAAGGGTGACGGTACTGCCGGGCCGAATGACCTGTCAGCCGATCCGCAGGTGACAGGACAGGGGGAAGGGTGACAGTACCGCCGGGCCGACTGACCTGTCAGCTGATCCGCAGGTGACAGGACAGGGTGAAGGGTGACGGTACTGCCGGGCCGACTGACCTGTCAGCTGATCCGCAGGTGACAGGACAGGGGGAAGGGTGACAGTACCGCCGGGCCGACTGACCTGTCAGCTGATCCGCAGGTGACAGGACAGGGTGAAGGGTGACGGTACCGCCGGGCCGACTGACCTGTCAGCCGATCCGCAGGTGACAGGGCAGGGTGAAGGGTGACGGTACCGCCGGGCCGACTGACCTGTCAGCTGGCCGCCGCCGGTCGCTCCCGTGTACACCCACGGCGTCTGATCGTGGCCCAGTCCCCAGACCACGCCATGTGGGCCGGCCTCCACTCGACGGAGGTGGCCGCCCAGCTGTCTCCAGAACAGCTCCTCAGGAGCCGCCTCCGCCTACAGGGACATAGAGACATGGTCAGCTGCCGCCGCCTGACACAAACACACACAGTCAGCTGTTCACAGAACAGTTCCTCGGGAGCGGCTTCAGCCTACAGGGACATAGAGACATGGTCAGCTGCCGCCGCCTGACACACATAAACCGTCAGCTGCCAACAGAACAACTCTTTGTTTTTGTTTTGTTGGGTTAGGCTCTTTCGATCTGACAAGACCATTTCAGAGCCGGAAGGATGATAGGAATTAGGGGGAGACATTGGTCTGGGCAGGCACCCTAGAGAATCACCAGGGCCGAGCCCGTATAACAGCTCTTCAGACCTTCACCAAATATTCAGACACTCCAGCCCCGCCGCCTCCCGCCGGACCCGTGACCGCCCCTCTGGCGGTACTTACCGGTCCGGCGTCGTAAGACACCTGAGTGACGAGGATGTCCCCCTGGATGGTGACGTGGGTGATCCGCCGAAAATCCATCCTGTGTGTGAACAGCGTGCACAGCCCAGGCGCCAGCACCTGTGAACACACACCGCAGGAGACATGTCAAAGGTTGGCCGGTGAGGGAACTGTTTCGTTTACAGGAACATTGTTTTTGTGTTACATACAGGACTGAAAAGTGACGCATCGAGCAGTCTTGCGTTCAGTTTTACGTTTTTGCGTTCAGCCAGTTTTAACCCTCGCCCGTAAACGGCGATCTGCCACCTTCGCCCATGCAGGGGGGGGGGGGGGGGTTGGTGCGACCCCCCCCCCCCCTTGGCGTTTGAAAACGGAGCGTCGTAGAGCTTAGCGGAAAAGACCAACGGATTGCTCTCGCCGAGATCTCGCGATTGGTGGTATATTTTTTGGTCCTAGGTCAACATTTGACCTACTTTTGACCGGTCAAAGGTCAAATTTTCGGAAAAATAGACTTTTTTCAACTTTCGGCGGCGATTGCGGCAAAACGGTGGGAGATATCGACTTGAAACCTTCCCTATCGAGTTCCTTGATCAATTCTCTATCGTTTGATATGTATTTCGTTTCCCTAGCTCTAAAAATGGCGCGTTGGGAGCGCCGGAAGTCGGCAAGGTCACAGTCGGCGGCAGAAATTAGAAAAAATCAAAATTTAAATTTTTGAAATCTGATTGTATTTTTGGATTTGGGAGGTCCATTTGCTCCCTATAGAAGCTAATATTGCTGCATATTCCCATTGAGGTGACAAGAATTAGCAAAATAGTGGTTCGGGCGCTTTTCAAAAATAGTACCGGACGCTGTTCCTCTTGTGACGTCATAGCTCCGTGACCTGACCTGACCCGGTCAAGTTTCTTATACCATATGATAGCCAATACTTGCCCCAACATGCATGGGAAGTTTCATCACGATCCATCAACCGATGTCCGTACCACCGGCAGGAAACCTCGGGCGTTGGCACTCAGTTTGTGAAAATCCGGCCGGAGGCTGTTCCCTTTGTGACGTCATAACTCCGTGACCTGACATGACCCGGTCAAATTTTTTATCAAAAGATGCGCAAGGTTTGCCCCATAAGGTACCCAAAATTTGGCGCGCCGCCGTTTTTGCACTATCTCCGAAAAGCCTCAGGGGGGGGGGGTTGCACCAACCCCCCCCCCCTACATGGGCGAGGGTTAATATATGCGTATGACATCTCGTAAAATGTATATTACTTACACACCATATAAAAGACAAACAGACGAGAAGGAAGATGAATCATTTCTGCGCATAGTCGGACAGAAGCTGTGACAAGGTGACGCCCTTACCAAAAAGTTGTGAGCTTAACAGAACGAGGACAGTTAAGTATCACCTTGAACTGGTCCTTGAGGCAGATGATGTGGATCTCCCCGGTGTCGCCACCTTTGAACGGCTGCGGCCCGTCGCGCTCCTCCCGACCCCAGCCGTCCTTCGTTCTGCTGTTTCGCACTATCACCTGCGGACAACGCATCGTCCGGCGTTTGTGACAGTGTTTTCCTGCGTCATGGGGTGTGGTCACTAGTCAGTGGTCGGCGTCAGACATCGCACAGTTTACCGAGAGTGCGGTATAATGCCAAGTAGTTAAATGTACCGCCCAGAGAAAACAGTAGCGGCAGCACCGTCTGGCGATATACAGCACCGCTGGACAGACCAGTGGTCAACACAAGCCGCGAAGACACGATGTCAGATTAAAAAAAGTCCCCAACACAAACCTCGCAATAGCAGCTGCGATTTCGGCTTCAAATAATAGAATCAACGTTGGCACCAATGCACATGAATGCAGCTCAGAAAACATTTGTCGTCACGCGCTAGAGCTGACGTAGGCCAGAGTCGCTGGCGGCTCCGCCTCTTGCTCCCCCTTTCCTAAGTGACAAACGCGTCACGATCCTACGGCGAGTCCCCTCAGAGGGACTCGCCAGAGGGAATAACGTCCCTCTACCCAGCGCTTGGCCTGGGCGATGTCCTGCGTGCAAACGTGGCTTCCCATCAAGCTGCTACCGTCCACTCACGTCTCGGTTGATGCGCGGATTGAAGTGGAAGACGTTTTCCGTTTCCTGGGATCCCGTGACACCAGTCATCAGGTTGATACTGAACCAGCTGAAACACATCGGGGATTTGGTTACGGCTGCACATATGTACAAAATCGGTATAGTTAATAGAACAAAACACACGCTAGCTGGTGGACACGACATTCAGTCACACAGCTATTGGCGTAATGGGAGATATCTTACACGTCATACAGCAGCTCAGAATAACGCAAAATCTGTCCCATCAAGCAGTCAGTGCCAGAAGAAACGCTCCACCTTCACGAAGATGCATCCGATCTGGTTGCAGCGATTCTGACAGCGAAGCGAGCCTGTGGCAGCGTCAGTGGCGGCATACTCCAGCAGCGAGCAGAAAAGTCCAGCACGGAGAGACAAGGAGCAGAGAGAAACACAGCGGTAGCGGAGCAGTCGCTGGCAGCAGGCACCAGCAGCGGCGGCGAGCGGCTGCCAGGAGGGCCCGAGAGGCGGGGAGCGCCGGGGACAGACGTCTGTCGGCTGGCGAGCACCTCCACCGTCATGCTGCGGCGGAAACTCGGCCGTGTCCGCACGCCTTCCTCCAGCTCCTCTCTCCTTCCAGCGGTCGGCAGCGGCCGCCTCTGCCCGCGGGGTCACCGGGCGCACCGAGTCGCCGGCCGTACCTGGCGCGCCTCTGCAGCTCCTCCCAGGCCAGGCCGGCCGTCTGAGGGCCCGCGGCGAGCACCACGGCCGCCTGGAGTCCGCCCACCAGCAGTCGGGTGCCGGCCCCGCCACTGGCGGTCTGCTGCCCTGTCCACTGCACCAAGTTCAGCACTGACTCGTGGAGCGCGCCGCGCGGCCCGGCCGGCCACTGGTCGGTCCGGTCCTCGGCGAGGGCCGCCGTCCTGCCCACCCAGTCACAGACCACTGTGACGGGGGATCGACAGGCAGTGCCGATAGTCACCGCCAGCCGCCGGCCCACAGTCGTGCTAACCAACAGTCACCGCCAACTGACAGTGACTGTAGAAGGGCAGACACTGCAGGCAGCTGACATCGGACAGCCAGCTGGGCCAGCAGCTGACAGTGACTGACAGCCGTACGGTCACTGTCAGTCGACAGTCACCGCCAGCCGACAGTCACCGCCAACTGACAGTGACTGTAGTGCGGCAGACACTGCAGGCAGCTGACAGTGACGGACGGCCAGCTGGACCAGCAGCTGACAGTGACTGACAGCCGTACGGTCAGTGTCAGCTGACAGCCACTGCCAGCTGACAGCTAATTCTGACAGTCAGTCATTGTCAGCTACCAGCCGATAGATAGTGACCGGAATCACTGCAGGCAGTAGACGTCGGACAGCCGCCCAGGCCGGCAGCTGACCACACACGGACACTGCTGACCAGTCGCTGTTAGCCGACAGTCGCTATCAAACCACAATCAGACCATCGGACATGGATACACACAGACAGCGGCAGCCTGCCATACAAGCTCGGCCACGAAGCACGCCTGCCGGGCGTGGCGCCACTCAGGGGAGCCGACACCGGCGCGCGGGGCTCCACTGACCTCGGGTGTGTGGGCAGCTTGTAGCTGATGACCAGACTGCAGCCTTCCGTGAATCCTCGCTCCAGGCGCCGGCACAGAGGGGTCGGGCAGCCGGCCGGGTCGGACACCAGCTGACACTGCGACAGCTGCGCAAACACGGGGGACATGAGGTCAGGGAAGGTCACAGATCAGATACCAGTCATGAACCGGAGAGTTTATATCTTGATTGGTCAGTAAGGGAACAGGTGATAATGGCGGTAAAAGTTTCAGTGAATAAGTAGGTCAGTCTACCCTAGTCCTTCATACCAAACGATGTGTCCCTCTATTCATAAACATAATAAGGAAATGTCCTCCCATCAAGATCGCTGTCTGCCCGATACATGAAGTTATAGGTACTACAGTTTAATGCGCCCCAGTCCGCTAAATCGTCTAATCCACGAGCGTACGCGCCGCCACGCGCCCAGCTCAAAGTGGCATACGCCCCCCCCCCCCACCCAACTCACAGATGAGTGCGTCTCGGCGGCCAGCTCCTGCTCTGCCGTGGTGAGCCGCTGGTCGCTGACCATTATGTCGCCCCTGTCGGTGACGGCCCAGAGACAGTTCTCGCTCGGCGCTCCCTCTATCCGGCGCAGTCGCACACACGCTGCCGGACAGAGGCGGGCCGGGCGTCGGCACGGGAATACGGGTCGGGAGTCGGTACAAGAACAAGGGTTAGGAGTCGTCACAGAGAGGCGGGTCAGGAGTCGGCACGGAGACATGAGTCATGAGTCAGGAGCATGCCAATTGCCAAAAGCCGCCAACGACGGATTAGCCGATACTCAGTAGCCAAATACCCACAGTAGAACACCGTGGTAAACTTTGATACAAGACAACGGCAGCGTTTAACTGCCGCAGCATCCGGGTTGATGTCCCCGGCGACCAAAAGTCGTCGGGCTCCACACACCTGTCTGAATCATGTCCAGCCAATCCTCCATCTCGGCTTCCTCGGCGAACCAGAGTTTTAGAGGGAGGCGGCGGCGCATCCGCTCGGCGGTCAGTACGGCCAGCACGGACTGGCGGCGAGACTCTGAGCTGTTCAGCACGGCCGAGACTTCCGAGAGACAGACGGACGCCTGGAAACACAGCACAGCACACAGTCAGCACACAGCACAGTCAGCACGGCGAGCACGGACTGGCGGCGGGACTCGGAGCTGTTTAGCACAGCCAATACCTCCGAGAGACAGACGGACGCCTGGAAACACAGCACAGCACACAGTCAGCATACAGCACACAGTGCAGTCAGCAAAGACACTAGACAGCACAGACAGCACAGCGAGCACAGACTGGCGACGGTACTCGGAGCTGTTCAGCACCGCAGACACCTCCCAGAGACAGACGGACGCCTGGCGACACAGCACAGCACACAGCACGGTACACAGTTGGTCTACAGCACATAGCCATGAGTCAGCGCACAGTCAGCACACAGCACAGGCAGCAGTCAGCACATATCACTGCAGACAGCTTCGACAGCCTGGCGACAACCTCGAATAGTCTGACGTCTGGCGACTAAGACGACAAAGTACGCATCAATGATCTAATAGCACGGCATCACATGCCCATCAGGCACTTCACGCAGCTCCCTACTCCCTCTCCAGCCAGCATTCCGCGTTATGCACCTTGCACTATATAAAATGCTAATCTGACGATCTGTAATACATTACGCACCATCTTCTCGCCGCCGACGTAGACGCTGATCTGTCCGAACTCGACCTGGGCGGCGCCGGTACCGCGCTGCTCCAGCTCCAGCACGGCCTGCGCCCAGTTGTGCGGCGGCGCGTCTGTCCACCAGCGGCACTTGGTGGTGCGCGTCCACGAGCTCCTGGGGGCGGCCAGACGGGCAGTTGGTCAGCGGTGGGACGGGTAGAGTCGGTCAGCTGCAGTGAGGAGGCTGATATAAGGCACAGACGAGATTAGGGAAAAGGAGAGGCAATACTTTTATAGCGGGTAAATCACATCAGCAATTCTGACCAAGTCACAAAACAGATCGAGATGGGCCGGGATGACTTAAGAAAATACCATACAGAATGCCATGGTACATCTCGTATCGATAAGACGCCTTTATCAGTGCGGTCTACTGCGGTTTTGACATGCAAATGAGACATGACTCATATAGGACGTTGTTACAGTTCAATCTCGACATAAATGTCACATGAAATACTACCTACGCATATCGCATAATGGCGTTTTTTTAACTTATCCGGCCCTTGTCAGCTGCACCCACCTCTCGATGGCCTCGTCATAAAGTCCGTTGAAGGGCCGCACCCGGCTGTCCCGCTCCTTGAGGAGTTCCAGAACCTTCTGTCTCCACAGCTCCTCCGGCCGGTCGGCCACCACCGGACCCGAAAACCTGACAACACAACACGTATGCTTGAATGCATCTTCTCAAGCTACTTAGGTGCCTCGCAAGGTGCCATTTCAATTTCAAACCATACATCACCACCACCTACAAACGGACAGAATAGCAGGAAAATTAATGGTTCAGAAGAGCCAGCCCCTCACGGACCAGGGCGGCACGTGCAGCGGGTCCAGGAAGCAGCCGCCGGCCGCCACCGACGTCCAGCCGCGACACTCGGGCCCGGCGCGGCCCAGCGGCACCGCCGAGGGCTCGTCGTCGTCCAGCCGGAGCAGCCGCAGACTGGCCGTGTCTCCGGCCGACTGACCTGGATCACATCATACAAAGCATAGTCAGGAACCACAACATAGTCGACTGACACTCCATGGCAGCAGTCGAGACTAAGGCGTCCCTCCTTGGTCCTTCCGGATAAGGAATTCCCAAAAAAGTACGCTGTCATATGGTCCACTTCAAGCATTGTAATTTTGCAATTAAAGTTGAAGTATAGCAAACAACCAATGGCTGTATCGTACTCGACATCAGCTATCCCCCAAGCCCCCTCGCCAGCCGGAGCCCTGCTGCCCCTACCGGAGCCCTGCCACACCCACCGGACATTGAGGACGTGTCGGAGTCGTACGGACAGCCGGCCGGCTCCGGCGCGCCCTGGCCGTCCCCGCTGGCCGCCGGGGGTCCGTCCGGCCAGTCGGCGGGGACGGAGGCCGGGACTGGCAGAGACGCCACACTGCCAGAGCGGCTGGAGCCCGCCGCGCCGGGGTGGGGCACCGTCAGCGGACGCCAGGTGTGACCCGTCAGCTCGGCGTGAGAGACCCGGCCGCGGACGTACAGCTGCACCCCGTCCGTGCCGAGCGCCACCACCTGGCGGTCAGGACGGGAAACAGAGTCATGGACTTGCCACGATGGAAACAGATACCACACTAGAGTCATGGAATCACTAGGCAAACATACTAAATCTACAAGCGATGAGTGGAAGAGACCACCATGGTTCCGGAACAGCCATCCCTGATGTCTAGCACGTCTTGCCTGGTTGTTGGGTCCCACGGAGACGGCGGACATGCTGCCCACCATCTCCAGCCAGTTGGTGCCGCGCGCCAGCGTCGGGTTGCTGGACATCTCGTGGCCCTGCCGAGTGGACCGGTAAACGTCAGTAAGTTCATGACGATATGGTAAACCGAAATAGACATCGTAAAACATACGAGTTAATAACAAATGCTAGCTTTGCATACCCGGCCGCGGATGTACCCGTCCCCTTAACACTTCAATTTCCACGCATAGCCATTCAAAACCACTCAAGAATAATGTGAAATCGAAAACTTCATAAATAATAAAAAGTGGGATTCGGAAAGTCAGACCCCGAGGATAATGATCGCACTTTTCAGTGGTCTTTTTGTCGCCAGACCAGCGGCGCACACAGGTCCCGTCCCTGCAGGAGACCGACCTTGACGCCCTGTCTGAAGAAGACGCGCTTGTCGCTGGAGACGGCCCAGACGCTGTTGTCGCCCACGCTGACCTGCTCCAGACGCACGCCGTCCGGCGGCGGCACCTGGCACCAGTCAGTGCCTGTGGCACACCGGCGGCGCTGGTTACGTAAACCATACCATACTGGGGCGCTGCGAACGGCTGTGGCGTAACGGCGGCGCTGGTTACGTAAACCATACCATACTGGGCTGCTAACGGTAACCACAGTTTAGTGGGATGATGATATCCTGCAGATTCAGCAAACGATTTGGATACCATTACACGTCAACCCGATGTGCATACCCTTATAAAATAGAAGCACATTGCCAAGAATGCCATCCCGCCCTAAATATGCCCTGGAACCCCACTAACCTTTCCCGCGCACTTCTCATTTCCCACCATCCTGCCTCGTTCTTATCTCGACATGTCCTCACCACTTTAACGCCGCTTTTCCCGTGATCCTTGCCCGTCGTCCTCTTCTATGTTACGGCATCACAGCACACCACTTTATTTTTTTTTTTTTGCCCCGCGCCCCACCCGCCGCTCTGCACGTCGTGTCGGTCTCACCGTGCGGTGTTTCTCGTGTCATTCCGGTGCGCACCAGGGCGCATCCGTCCCAGGTGAGCGCCCAGGTGAGTCCGCTGGGGCCGCAGCTGATCTGACTAGCCTCACTGCCGCGCGGAGTGGCCACCGGCAGCCAGGAGACGCCCTCGGGCGACAGCCGGCCCACGCCGCTCCGGAATATCACCTGGATGGGAGGGAGCGGTGAGGTCAGGGACCAGAGCACGGACGGAGCGGCAGCGGTCAGAGATCGGAGTGGCGCACTTTGAGACTGGCACAATCAACTAGAGCAGCAGAAATCCCAGCTTTGCATCAAGCTGGAATCACCTTTCAATGAAAAAATCAAATAAATGACAAAGATGCAATTGCCGCAGTTAGACGCTGCTCGGTGCTCAGTGCTCAAACTTCAACATTTCTTTGGTATCTGTTGGCCACTCGCAGTTCTAAGCTCCTACACCTGATGAGTGACAGTGACTGCCTCGCTGCTCAGCTGCTCACCCGTCCTCGGATGGTGACAGCCCAGACCATCAGGTTATCAGGCTCCCATCCGGCCAGCTCGGACCCGCCCACGGCCACGTCCACAAACGGCTCCTCCACCGAGTCCTGGCAGTCACAGAACCCGGCAGTACACAAGGAGTGAGTGAGAGGGACCGGAGGGTCCGAGGGCATAAACGATACAGAACATAAGGCGACAGAAACCGGCGCTACTTACGCAGCCACGCGGTGTGTGACTAAGCGAGCCAACGGGTCTGACAGCCGATACCGTACAACAAACGGCGCCACACTGATGCCGGATGCATGCGCACCGGTTAAAAGTAGGTAACTTTGATACCAATGCGATACAACATAGGCAAGACAGTCTACAAAACAGCTTTTCATTAATAAGACCCGACCCCGCCCCACACACACACAGGACAGCGTGACACCAAGGTCGGTCGTACCCTGTGCAGCGGCGGTACCGACGACCATGTGTTGACGGCCACGTAGCGGCGATAGCGCACCCAGCGCCGGCGGCGCACGCACGAGGTGAACCGTTTGCACGGCGAGTAGGCGGCCGGGAAGTCGACCGCGTACGTCCAGCCCTCGGTCTCCAGCTGTGTGCCGTTCAGCGTGCTATCCAGCTGCCAGTCGCCTGGTTGCGGAGAGGGCACCCGCTTAATCAGCGCCCGACCTCGCTCACCCGATTGCCAACAGCCAATCAGTCACTGAGACACAAAGAGAGCCTCTCTAGTGTGAAATAAGCAATAACGCAACATAACTACAGGCCGATAGGTAAAGTTCAACTTTGTGTCTATTGCCCATGCCCTAAACATGTTATGCTATTTACAAATCTTGAGTGGGGACCACTCTGCCAAGTTTGTAACCATGCAACCACATGAAACTACTGCACCCCAGTGCTGCAATGCATGTGACAGGCACAGTGAACACCCACCTTCCCACTGCCAGCCAAGGGAGGGCAGGTCAACATCTGTGAAACGCCGTTCAGTTTTCCCGTCCATCGAAGAAAAGTGGTACCGATCAGTGCCCAGCAGCTTGTCACAAAACCCATCTATGGGGTTCCAGCGCTGGAAAGCAGTAAGTAGTAAGTTACCGGTTAGGTATTTACCACTGGAATGAATACCACAAGGTAGACTGAAATGTTTGATTGAAAATGTGCAGCCGCCAGCGACACAATGTCAAATTTGACCGAGCTGCCAGAGCTGTCTGATTTACCTGGTTTTCATAAGTTTCCTCCATGACTCGGATGGGGTTGTCAGTGCCGTAGATGAGCACATACACCTGCTGATCGCCTCCAATGGCCCAGAGGCTGTGCTCGGAGGCTGAGAGCCTCTTGAACTCCACTCCGAGGTACGACAGGGGCTCCCATTTTGATGATGATGTGGACAGCTCATAGATTCTTCCCAAGATGTCCACACAAAATAGGGAGGCTGGCATGGCTGCAAACAATTCCAGTTGTGAAATAAATACATCCAGCAAGACTGAGACAAAGAAAGGAGTGTAGTGTGAGCCAAGGTGCAGACCTCACTCTCAAATGCCTGCTATTGATTTTGATGGCATCATTGTTTTATAAATGACTCAGCTGTAACTATGATCAGACACTGACCTGATGACCTTGACCTGGCATGGAAAGGTCATATAATCATGCTGCCATCAGTCAAGCTGGATGATTTAGCCGAATCCATCCAAGATGTTTTTATCACTCTAGTACCAGACTGGAAAACATCCATACACTACGCCGGACGCCCGTGAAACTCTCTTGCGCTGAAATTTGGCGCAAGTGACTTTGCTCTGAAATTTCTGCATGATTTGTGCAAAAATTGGTTACCTATTTGCGCAAAATCAAGCCACTTTTATATAAAGCACATATGCGCATCTACCAATCAAGGCTATACAAACCAGACAGAGTGTTCTTGGACGCTCTCCCATGTTTGAGCGCCTGAATAAGTTTTTTTTATTTCCACGGAAACCCAAAGCCCAACACGTGAGTATGCTAGGCGCACTGTAGCGTCGTGCCGTGAAAGAAGGCCGGAGCCACAAAAATCGGTGGTTCTATAGAGCCTTGGGTGGAGCGGTGTGTTCGAGAGAGCCGGGCAGTGGAGCAGCACGTGCTCTGGCACATCAGCCTCTTCTCGACACATAGCGCAGAGCGCCGCGGGGTACCGCTTGTCTGGGCACTGCTGGCACACCACAGTGCGGACTGTGAAGACAGCCAATGTGGTAAACGTACTGGAGTGAGATGTCCCAGTGGTCCATGCTCATCTGATGCACCGAAACTGCGTCCTCTTGGTCCTCTGGGGATAGGGAGCAGCAGCGTGCTCCCGAGGAGTGGCTTGAATAGTGACTCGGACCAGTTATCGTGCCATGGATGTGAGGCCGCACAATGAATATTGAATCACCCCGAGATGCTCACCTGGGCGGTCGCTCCTCTGCAGAGTACTCCGGGTGGCTCATCAGTTCAGGCACGCAACAACCAGGTGAGGGGGGACGACTCATCCCAAAACTTCTCCAGAGCCGCCCACAGGACGAATCTGCTGCTAGACTGATCAGCGTGCCAACTGCCAACTAAGTTTGGTGACTTGTCTTTCGCCAAAAAATTATGCGGCCACCCTGCGCCAAAAATTCAGCAGCCACCATTGCCATGCTCTGAATTTGGCTAATGCAAAGTTACTCTGTAGGTGCGGGGAGCATTACGTCTAGGGGTAAATCGCTTGCCTCTAGCTTCGGCATCTGGGTTCGATTCCTGGGCAATGCACGTGGCATTGCCGCTACCTGGGCGGTGTCTCACGGGACGCTGCTACCATGCTGCTATCAAATTGCGCGAGCTGACGTCACACTTGCGGTAGTGTTGGAGCAATGGGCCTGTTGATGTTTCCATGGAAACCCAATTTGACACGTGTAAAAGCAGCGTGCTGCTATCATGTTTATTTTATACTGATTGATTAAGAGAGGTGCTTTAATTTAAGAATTTTTATTCTTTTGCACCAATCTTATAATATTTTTGTGTATGTTTTGCTCATTTGTAATGTTGAAAATAAATGTGTATCATGTATGTATGTATGGTATGTATGTATGTATGTATCACCAGTGAAACAGGGCAGTGAGGGCCCTGACCGCTTGGAACAGCATGAGAGTTCCGGTCAGCGCCTTGGTCCACTGGATGTGGTAATTAACCCAAACCAACCAACCAACCGTAGGTGCGCTGAAATTTTCGGTGCAATCCTACCACTAGGTCAAGGTATGCCGGACATATTCAGCATAGCGTGTATTCTTTCCAGTCTGGCTCTAGTATGCTCTGAGCAGAAATCTTTAAAAACAAATGAACTTAAATGACTTAAAATGGCCTCAAGAGCATGAGGTTAAGATGAGTCACAGATAAATGGCTGGCGCCCTCTAGCCCCATAGGTCATGTTCCATTGCATAAAACAGTTTTGTTTTAACCCACCTGACAGTGACTGAATCGTTTCGCTTGGTTACATAGAAAACTGACAGTCCATATCGTCATTCAACTGCAGTGACAATTCTGAGAGAACCGGAAATAATGAGAAAAATGTGCACCATTTATCATTTTTTTTCTCGTGCTCGATTTATTTTGGAACTACTGCGCCGACTGCGCCGTTGTTCCACGACTACCATATTGCTACCAAAACAAAGCCGAAAGTTTTTCCTCTACGTGGGTGAGCGGGCGCAGGTGATGTTGGGGGGGTCGCGCCAATGATAGTTGTTTTACAATATTTTGTTGGTGGTGCTTGGCTTGAATGTGTATGCATTGTCATTGAGTTTGAATAAAGATTTTCAAAGATTCACCTGTATCGCACAATTATTACAAAAGTAGAGCGTGTAACCACTCGCAAAAGGGAAAACACCTAAGTAAAACTGAATATTTTCTTTACGGATGCGGTCGAATTGGGACCATGACGATCCCACACTTTTGGCACCAATTAACAAATTTCGAGCGTCAGTAACCAGGTAAGTCCGTCAGCTATCGAAGACCGCCCTTTTCCTGGTTACATCAGTCGTCGTCTGATTGGGGCCTCGAAAGCGTTCGTTCGAGGTTCATCGTTGAGTCGTTCAGATGTGACGTGACATAAGACCGCGATAATAAGCACCTCCAGTGTTCCGGATCCAAGCCTGGAGTTTACACAGAGGGTGCGCGCCAACGAGTGCAGACTGCATCACCTGTAGGATTCAGCAGCCCCACGAGGTCATACATACAGTAACGGTAAGACCCTAGAAGACGTCGACCATATCCTATGCCACATACCCTGCTAACCGGACTATCGGCCGTACTGAACACCACGTCATACTAACTCTCTAACGGAAGAAAATCTCGTAATTACGACGTACCACATCAAAGGCGAGTGCAAATTATAAACCAAGTCAGATGCATAACGAGCAATTATATTTTGCTGCATTGCTTGGCGAATTAATACAAACGAAAGGCTTCTTTTCACAGCCGGCAAGGCTTGGCTCATCAACTCCCAAATACTGGGGATCCTCATACCCGCAAAGGGCAGCACTATCCGCACGACACATAACAGTTCAATAATCGCCAACACACAACACGACTCCAACACTGAGGTAAAAACTACACTTTGCAAGGGTCCATGAGATGAAGTGAGTGCACCGTTTGTCGAACGGTCAGTTGCCAGGGTAACCGGAGGCCGGCCGCTGGTGCGCGTGGCCCGCCGGCGGCGGCTGGTGCGCGTGACCCGCCGGCGGCGGCTGGTGCGCCGCCGGGGCAGAGTATTGGGACGCCGCCGGCTGGAAGCCCGACTGCATCGAGTACAGAGGCTGGCCGAGGTAGCCCATCGGCTGCTGGAACCGCGGGTACATGCCAGGCGTCGGCTGGTACATCTGAGGGAAGGCCAGGTACGGCTGCTGGTACGGCTGCGGCTGGTACATCGGCATCTGGCTGGGCAGACGCGGCCACTGCTGCTGCTGCTGCTGCGGGCGCGGAGCCGGCGGCGGCCGCGGGGTTGCCGGGGGATGAGCCGCCTGGGGCTGCTGGAAGCGAGAGGCCGTCGGCTGCTGATACGGGGCTACCGGCCGCAGCGGGATCTGGTACTGGTGCGGTGCCGACTGCGCCTTGACCGGAGCCACGGCGGCCGCCGCCGGGGTGGGCGCCGCAGCGGTGGCCGCCACGGTGACGGTGGCGCCGCTGGAGACGGACAGCGGCGGCGGCGAGCCGTGCGGCGTGGAGGCGGCGCGGGCTGACGCGCTCAGCTGCACCGGCTTTCCGTCCGGGGTGCGCAGCTCGAGCGGCCGGCGCGGCGGCGACGGGCCCGTGCTGCTGACGCTGCTGCGACGCGCCGTCTCGGCACCGCTCACCAGCTGACTGAGCTGCACGGGCGTGCCGTCGGGCGCGCGCAGCTCCACAGAGACGCGCGGCTTGGAGACGGCCGGCTCGTCACCGCCCGGCAGGCAGATTGTGCTGTCCTTGCTGGCACACGCCGAGTTATTCTGAGGAGCACCGCGCCCGTTTACAGTCAGACACGGCCAACGACGGACATACACGGGGCACGGAGTATCGACTGAACGCTCAAAATTGAAGACACCAATTTAGTACTTGCACGATGGCGTTCCATGCTTTAAAACACAGGAATTAGCACAAATTACGCCGGATGGCATACGAGAGACAGTGGAGCCTTCGCCCACTCAACTTTCAACGAACAGTCCGGCTACCCTAATCATAGACGACGTCAGCATAAGGTACTGGAAGTCCCGTCCGAGCACCCGCCCCAGAGGCAGCCTGTCTCACCTGACTGGGGTGGATGAACTCGGGTGCGTCCGGGTTCATCGAGAGCGAGGTGCGCGCCGAGGCCGGCCGGCACGTGGAGTGGTTCTGAGAGCCGGGCTGGCAGACGGAGCCCTGCTGTGAGCCGGGCCGGCCGACGACCGCCGCCGCGCGGCTCGCTACGAGCGCTGCCGAACACAGTAAAGAGCCGCGTCAGGTACACGGACGTCACCCGTCCAATAACTGAACAAGACGTCAGTTCAAAGCAATATATCTGAGAATAGCCCGAGCATCGAAGGCGCACACACTTTTACAACCTCTAGTCAATCTCTCGTGCGGTCACCCCGTCCCATCGGGCTGCGTACCGTCAATGCGCCGCTGGAACGAGGCGATCTGGGCGTCCATCTTGCGCAGCTCGTCCCCGATGACGTCCTCTGGCGAGAAGTCGGTGCCCTCCAGACCCATCGTGGTGGCCTCCACCTTTCGCCGGCTGTCCGAGGGAGCGGCGTCAGCCATTGTGAGCAACGTCACAGCACACAGAACAGGCAGCACAGGTCGGCAGGGAAATAAGGTCACCGTAGTCATACACAACAGTTCCACGTCCGTCAGAGCACGCAATGCAGAACACAGAACACTACCGTCAAGCCACGGCAGTACAAGACGTAGTCAGCGAACCCTAGTTACCCTGCCCAACCACAAAACGTCCACCCAAACGGACTGACGGTCGGTGGCTCTAGCCGTTGCCTGAGCGCTACTCCGTCAGAGTTCATCAGCCACCACTCTCCCTCGTGTCAGCACCTGCCGCGGCCGCTCACCGTTTGTTCTGCAGCTGGGTGAGGATGTCGCACATCTCTGGCAGCAGGTCGGCCGAGTCGCCGCCGCCCTGCAGCGCCGCGCCGCCCACCTCGGACGCCGGCGGCGGGCACGGCTCGCTCTGCAGCGCCGTCGGCTGAGAGTGCGCCGCGCTGTAGACCGTCTCCGAGCCCAGGTCGGCCAGCTCCGCCTCGTCGTCCTCATCGTTGGCGGCCGTGCTCCAGTACGGGTCGGCAGGGTCGAACTCGGCGATAATGTCCTGAAACACGGGATGGGGCGTCACAATAATATCTTAAGACATTGTACGCATTCAGGTCTCGCCCTAAGACAAACCTAGGAAAAAAAACCACGGCATTTCGCTGAAGCCACCCTAGTTCAGAACGGGTTGAAACAAACAGAGAACGCCACAGACAGAGAACGCGACAGAGCGCCGCGGCTACTTACGTTTATGATGCCATTGACGTCGTGTTCGTTCTTCATGTTTTTGAAGACGGTGAAGACACGCGGCACACAGGTGATGGGGTAGAGGGTTAGCGGGTCCACCAGATCTTCTCCGTTCATCACACCGGGCACTTTGTACCTGCCGGGAGCGACAGCCGACGCGGTGAGTCAGCGGTATAACGACGGCCTCCGCACACAATACGGATGGACTAGTGACGACTCACGGCACGAGTATCGAAGGTAAGGTAACTGGTACAGAAAACTATTAGGATAGTCATCACTCATCAGTGACCGCAGCCTCTTCGGATGACCGCGATTTATCAAAACTTTTGTTAATCGATGCTTATTAGACAAAAGTGATTGCTTGCTTAACGTGCTAGTGCTTACCGTATAGTGAACAATGAACATGTTATAAACATGTCTGCCTCTTCCCTGCCCACTCACTTTATGAGTTCGGCGAAGAGCTCCTGGTGGGACTCGACGTCGACAGAGCGGCTGGGCAGCGTGACGCGCTTCATCAGCAGCATCGTGTGCAGGATGTCGCGCGTCCAGAGGAAGTGCGAGATCTCGGCCGACACCAGGTAGCCGGCGCCGTCCAGGCAGATCAGGTGCACCACACCCACCGGCACCGCTGCGCGCGCACGCACAAGGGGGGGGGGGAGGGGGGTCACACATGGTTTTCACTTTTCAGGAGCGACACTGGCACAAGAAGGAACCAACAGCTGACGTACGACCGGTGCAAAATGTGCAATATTCAGAAAACTTTGTAAACACAAGATAAGCTACAATCAAAATCAACGAAACTTGATGGTAAATGTCAAACACTACATGTGACTAAACACGTTCATATAGCTGCAGCACATCAGCTGTGGTGGCGTGCGACACATGGTAATTCTCTGGACTCCATTACCTATCTGTTTGATGAACCGTCTCTGCATGGTAAGCTCCCCCAGCTCGCGGTTCATTTGGTCAATCTCCTCCTCAGTCAGCTCCTGGTGGCTTGGAGCGCTGCAAACCACACAGAAAGACTAGGTTAGGTATCTCCCCAGTCGGCTCCTGGAGGTTCAGTGCGCTGCAACTAACACAGGGAAACTAGGTTAGGCAGATGTTAGGAATTACAACAGGATGGTGAAGGACAATCAACAATAATGCAAGGCTACAGGGTGAAAAGAAATTACGCCAACATACTTTTCATATTCTAGCAATGGAAAGAAATGCGGTGGCATAAAATTTTCATCTTCTAATATATCTAATGTGATAAACTGACGAGTGCGTTCCGACATGACTAACATCAGCATGTGAAGCACTGCTGGCAAAAGCATAGCCAACGCCTTCTGGAGCTGTCTGGTGAGGCTATCGATCGCTGTTGGTGGCCACTAGCAGCTCTTTGACGTTCTCCTAAAGAGCCACCTGGATATTTTTTTCAAGAATTGAGGTCCGGGCTATTCCCAGATCAGCTTTTGTATGCCCAGAAGAAGAACAGGTTCTCACGGCACCAGTCTTGCGTCTTGTTGGCCGTGAAAGAAAGGACTTCAGCAACCATGAAGAGGAGTTTCTTTGTGTCGGACATAAAAGTGCGCTTAATCATTTTGCCCATTCTGATGCACGGTGGATCAGACTCGTCTGGGAAGATGTTCCACTGGTTGCATATTTTATTTTTGGTGACCTTTTTGAGCGGTACATGCCATTCTGCACCACCCGAGGGCTCATAATCCGCTGATGTGTTCACTTTCCCGGATGTTGGAAGGTTGGGACGGGCGGGACATCGGGCGCATCAGCAGCCCCCAACGCAATTGTTCTGCAGGTTTGGCGGATGAAACAACTTCAAAGATGTCTCACTCAACCACCCAGCCTGGCCTGTCCTCCTCTGTCCAGCTTTGATGGTCTTTGGAAAACTTTAATCGACAATCCTGCTGTTAATTCGTGAATTTTGGTGATCTCGAGGGTTGGTACCTACGGCTTTATTTTCGAATTTTCACGGATTTATGTGCGAATCGTGATATCTTAGATCGGGTACTCGGCCACAGTAGACTATTTTGCCAGTTTTCGGGTCGACTGACGTCGTTTTGGCGCCAACGTGGTGACCACCCATTCAGCGACTGAATCCGCTGAGGTTTCGCTGCCGCGGACGGCGCTTAGCTTTTTACAGTACTCTTTAAGTGTTATTATGCTTCAATCAAACGTATTATAGTTAAATGCTGGTGCTAAGACCGCTACAAATTCCTTCCGCACCAATCCAGCCAAAATCATCACGAACGCTTTCCCTGGCAGCTCCAAAATGTGCTCTTTGCCCATTTTGATCTTGGGCAGGCTATGACATCTGCAGTTGTACCATTCGAAGCAGAGAGGTCTCAAAGACCTTCCAGGTCATTCTCCAAAGTTAGGTCACTTTTTTGGCAGATGAGGCGACAACGAACACGACCAATCGGCAATCACGCTCCACGACAGCCCGCGCTGATGCAAAATGTTCCACTGACTGGCTAAATTGTAAGAAAATACATGGTCACGTCATCACTTTCCACCCTGTGTTTCTATCAAAGATCATATGCTAATGGGTAAAAATGTGCTGGTCACAAGCCCCAGTTAGGCATTATGGAAAAAATCACATCATATTGTCGGTATGTACTTGGCGATCAGAGTCATATTTCACTGTTTTGGCGGACAAGTCACATCCTGAAGTTACAACATGAGTTCTCACTGTTCTGTAAAACTCTGTACCTTAGACTGTTCAGTGACAACAGTGAGCAGTCAGTATTTCATTCAGCTGATTTGACATGTCAATGGTGACACAACTGAAGATAGAGCAGGTATTCTATTCAAACATTACCTACCATGTAGTTCTATCAATCAATTTCCATCATGTCAATGTTCATTGTTAATGAGCTTTTGACTTCATTGTTTTACAAGGCGGAGTAGTTCGGAAAAAACAAGGACAGATGCTTTTCAGACACAGGTAATTCATCAATTTCATAGAATCAGGAAGGCAATCACTGGATGTGAACACTGCTATAAAACTGTGAAGCCACAACCATTTTCCCCTGATCTTGGATTATGGGAACCACTTCTGTTACAATCGGTTTTTTAATTAAATTGAAACTTATCATAATCATAATATTTATGGTCTTGTGACTAGGACACTGCTGGTATGCTCTGTTCCATTTCAAGAGTGTGTCCGAAGTCACCTGCTGAAAGCAGTGCGTGATTTCTGTATATACAGCGCTTACATTCAAATACACTAATTATTGGGCGGAGGAGCGATTTGCCAAAAAAACTCAGACCGCAAGCTTGATATGGAACAGACTATAGCAGTGGAATCAGGATTTTATTTATCTTTAAGTCAACTTGCATCTTTTTTGCTAGCATACTACCTCTACTCCACAAGCAGGTGGGTAAGAATATCTGCAAGGAGCCAAGCAGTAAAACAAAACTAATTACCAGACAAATTTTCGTCATCATCAATCTCTACCATGTCATCCTGAATCACCAAAATTCCACCACGGCCTATGAGCACCTCTCAAAATGATTACATGACCTTCGTTAAAAGTGCTTTTGGTAATCAAGTGGCTATGTTACATGCAAATTATGTCTTCTTAGTAGGTATATATTTCAGCGATCTAAATCACAATGAATACCTTGAACTTTTAGCTCAATCTGATATTTTCAGAATACTTCGCTGTCCCTACTTGTACCTACTCCATGCTTACATCGGGCGAGATGATTTGATCTTGGTGATCGTTGTTTGTTTCTTATCTTGATTGAGCTTAAGCTGTGTACAGGCAGCCTGCATGATTGAAATTCAATCACAATTGGTAAAGCTTATCGTCTTCATTTATAAAACAGCAGGGAATTGAAGTCACGCCACTTTGTCACATGCCCTACTTTTAATTAAATTTTGAGCCCTGCCCTTCCTTGCCCTGCACACTATCTATCTATCTATTTCACTAAACCGCGCAACATGCTCGATGTCATAAAGGCGAAAATATTAGTTTTGGTAGGGAAATATCGACCGTAACGACACCAGATTGTGACGTTCGATGCGCAGCTGCTTCATTTGCGTAAGGGCGGGCATATCTTTACCAATAGGGCTATGAGGTGAAGTAAAACTTCATTACTGCCTTCATCGCTAATTTGTAGTTTAGAATGGTTGAGACTTGAGACGTCCTTTTTTCGCTTGTAACGTTCATAGCTTAGGTAAATAACATAGCGCCAATGACATAAAATGGTGATCAAATGTGAGCTTTCTACGCAGGCGTCCGACGGTGATATCTCCTCACGTCCACCGCTGCCACCCCCTCGGACAGGTCGGAGGCCTCTTTTCGACAGCGCGCCAGCCCTCTCGTCGCTCAGACCGCAGTGGACTCATTGGCGGCGGATGCCCGAGTCCCGCAGGAGAGGCCGAGCGGTGCTCTCCAGAACCCGTGGGGAAGGGGGACTGTGCAGTGTGCAGCAGCGCCGCCCTCCAGACCAGTTCTGAGATCTGACAAAGTGGTGGACGGTGTGGGACCTCATCCCAGCTCGGACCGCGGAAAACGACCCGAGTCAGCCCAAAAGAAATCACTTGTCCATTCAGGGCGGACGCCGGTGGCCGGCGCGCCACAGGCCACCGTCCCCCAGCTGCTCCGATGATAACTCGCGATAGGACTCGACGCACGCCGTCCCATCAAAATGCGATCTCATAATTCATATCGATGGGATATTGCCAGTGTGCACCACCTCATCACCAGCTGGTCCAACGCTCCTGAGCTGCCGCACTGTTGATCGTCGACGCGATCCCGAGTACCTTCCGTGCAAGACATCGGACCGTGTCCCAGGTAGGCGGGATATCGAACATTTCCGTAAGAGCAAACTTCTGCCTTTTCTGACATGTTGGATTGAGTGGGGTGTGTGGAGGTGGGGGATTTATGAGATCGAGCACCATGTGAATGGTACAATGGACAAGCACCACTGTCTGATCTCACCTGTCCGCCTGGATGGGGCGGAATCATTGTCCCGTATGGTCTGTATGGACAAGGTGGCAGACAGTACAGCCATCTAGCTCACCGCTCCGCCGTGGGAGCGGCTATATCGGTGTCCCGTGTGGCCGGCATATGAACAGTGCCAGTCTGAATCTCACCTGTCGGCCTGAGTGGGAGCGGCGGGCGGCAAAAGCAGCGCCACCGTCTGATCAGTGAGCTTACCTGTCGGCCTGGGTGGGCGCGGCGATGCACACGCCGGCGTTCCGGCCGCTGCCGTCCACGGACGGGGCCAGCGGCGGCGGCGCGGCCGGCGGTACCTCCGGGGAGGTGGGGACGCCCGCCGCCGCCGCCGCCTCCGGGGCGCGGCCGGCCGCCGACACGGGCGTGGTCGGGGCCACAGCAGAGACGGCGGCCGGCGCGACGGTGGTCAGTGCCGCGGGCGACACGGCGGAGACGGTCTGCCGGGGGGGGGGTGGGGGGGGGGGGACCGGTCACAGATCATCAGTCCAGGGGCGGGGCGGACCGGCCACAGACCATCAGTCCAGGGGCAGATCAGTCAGCAGTCAGTAGTCAATAGTCACATCAGTCACACCAGTCGGAGTCGGAACCGTGAATCACACTAGCAGCACCAGTCACAGAAGCTATTATCAGTGAGGCCCACCTCCCTTCTCCCATCTTCGTCGCGACGAAAAAAGTCCCAGGGGGAACAGGACAACTTACCTACAAAGGACATCAGCCAGACACCTAACGTTACGAGTTACGACCACTAGCGACACAATGCCCAATGTCTTATCCTACCGACCGGGCCGGTCACAGCTGCACGCTATTATCGCAATCGGAACTGTCGGCGGAAGGATTATGATATGAGATATCAATGACACGTTACTGATATTTCAATTGTCGTACTCTGATAACTCGTAGATTATCGCAACCAGTTCCAGCGTTAATCGCACGAATCATCACGCTCACACCAGGTCGGTAGCTCACCCGCCACGTGCTATCGCCGGCCACACACTGTCGCGCTCTCTGTTCAGCGGCGTGTCGCCGCCGGGACACACATGGTGCCCACGTGGAGTTGTCAGGCCCACTTCCGGGGCGGGTTCGCGTCACGTCCCTGAGTTATGGCCCGCACCAGTGAGCACCGATGGCGCAGGCCGACCTTGCCTTAACTGCCCGCCGGGCCTTTACTGAGCGAGGATGATGGTTTTGTGATTTAAGCGAGCCCGCATTCAGAGGTCATCGGCTCCCATTACATACCGGGTGGACCCGTCCCCATCCAGCCCAGTTTCTCAGTACAGCTGTGTCCCGCCCCGTGCCGCTGCGGTCAGCGGTCAGCGGGTGTCGGCGCGGTCGGCGGTGTCACCGGTGTCAGAGTGTCAGCGTGTCACGTACCGGCGATGTCGGGACAGCCGTCACGCCGCCGCCGGCTCCGGACGCCTGCGACATGAGCAGCGCGGCGTACGCCGCCGGGTTCATCATCGGATTCATCAGGCTGCCGAGAAACGGGCCGGGGCACGGGTCAGGACCGAGAGCCGATGGCCGGCCACTGCCACTGGCTGCCATAGTGACTGGGGCCGGGGCACGGGTCAGAGTACAGCGCCGATGGTCGGCCACGTCCAGCCAGCCGGTAGAATCGACACAGCGCATACCACGGCGGGACTATTTCACTCAGCAAAAGATAACGACTCAAGGATATGCTAACATGATTTTGTTTAGATAACGTCATTGATATATCGCAAATTATTTGCATGTTGTGCCAGATCAATGAACCCAGGTTTGGTGTAAAGTTGATAGTATCACTAACTAATACCCAGTGTGTCACACAACCATTTCAACATTTCATCGACTTGCTGCACGATAACAGCCCATCCCCTGCCCTAACTGCACTAAATACCTCACTTCTACTCGGTCCCTCACTCCCCCACCGCCCGCCATCCCCTCTGCCCCGCTGGTGTCTCTCACTTGAGCTGCATCATCTGCAGGTTGCTGAGCAGTGCCGACTGCGTCAGCATCTGCGCAAAGGCGGTCGTGCTGACTGGCGGCAGCGGCGACACGGCAGCGAAGCCGGGCGGCTGTCCGGGCGACGACAGCGGCACTGTGAACGCGCGGCGGGAGGCGAGTGAACACAGAGACGCCCGCAGAGCTAGCCAAGAATTACACAGAGACAGCTGCGGGGACATAACAGTCTACAGACCACAGGATACAGCACAGCACCACATATCACTGCAGGGCCCCGCCAGGCCCGCCTAGTGGCGACATCAAGTAAATCACAGCCTGTGTCCATCTGAGCTGGCAGCCGGTGGCCGAATCCGTCTGGACTGGTCAAACACCGCCGTCTCTGTCTCGGCCAGGTGCCCTGTGCCGACGATGCCGGTCAGACGGCAGCGCCACCCACTTGGAGCCGGTGGCGATCCGGCAGTTACCGGCGGACTGCCCCGGGTCCCCCCAACTGAGGTCAGCCGGTACACCCACTCACCTGGGGCCTGTAGCGGTCCGGCCATGCCCGGGGGCTGCCCAGCGTCCCCCCTACTGAGGTCAAGCCGGTATATCCACTCACCTGGAGCCGGCGGTGGGCCGGCGTTACCAGGCGGGCTGCCCAGCGTCTCCAGCAGCAGCCGGTCGATGTCGCTGGGCGTGCTGCGGCCGCCAGCCGGCTCCGACTCCGGCTCGGGACTCAGCGAGAGGCGCGCCGCGGCCGCCGACGCCGCCTCCGATACGGAGACGGCCGCGGCCGGCGGCGGTGCAGCGGTGGGACTGGGCGCCACCGACACCGGCCGAGAGAGCTCCTCCACCGCCTGACGGAGGCCAGACGAGTCATACTGCTGAGCCTCATAGTACACGGCGGGTAACGCTTACAAAGACTACATGACAGGTAACGTTTGCAGCGTGAAACGAAACACTCTGCTGAAGTCAGCCAAAACTCACATACCCGTCCGAACAAATCATGACGTGATCTCAGCGATAATTCAGCGCGAAAACTCTTGACTTGGTCCATATAGGGAACCGCCATTCGCTCCATGGTGTGCAAAATGCAATGTAAACAATTTCGTAGGTGCTCGTGCCTATCACTTCTTTCTTTGCACCCTTGACACCAACACGACAACCCGATCCGCGCCTCTCCTCCCGACTGACCCTTGGCCAGCGCAGAATAACGGCTATTCAGCAGGTCACAGTATCTCACCGTATCATATGGCTCAGCTGGCTGACGGAGGGCGCAGACCAGCTGCCACCGCTGGGGCTCCCAGTCCCCACACAGCCACATCACAACAGTTCAGAAGATACATACATCACAGTGCAGCACCGATTTCAGATATCAATACCTACTTCAAAAAAAAAAAAACGCTAGCATTGAATAAAACAAATTAAGAAAGGCAGCAAATATGGCACCGCCGCGGTGAGCACGTCACTCACGTCTAAGGACTTCTCGCCACGAGCAGCGCCACCCAAGTCACGGACAGCCCACCTTTTCGTCGACGTCGACGCTCTCGTTGTGGAAGACGGCGTAGTCGAGCTCGACGAGCCGGTCGTTGACGTGGAGGTCCGTGTCTCCGGTAGTGTCGCACAGACACAGACTGACGCAGCTCTGCGGGCGTAGAATGGGGAGAAATGAGTCAGGCGGACGACGCAGACACAGGCTGACGCAGCTCTGCAGGCGTGGGGTGGGGAGAGGTGAGACAGATAACAGACACAGACTGACGCAGCTCCGTGGGAATGGGGCAAGGAGAGCGAGAGCGAGAGCGAGAGCGAGAGCGAGAGCGAGAGCGAGAGCGAGAGCGAGAGCGAGAGAGAGAGAGAGAGAGAGAGAGAGAGAGAGAGAGAGAGAGAGAGAGAGAGAGAGAGAGAGAGAGAGAGAGAGAGAGAGAGAGAGAGAGAGAGAGAGAGAGAGAGAGAGAGAGGTGAGAAAGGGAGCAATACGTCTGTTAGCTGGAGCGGACCAGTGTTAAACACATAATGTAAAAAAGTAAATGACTGAAAATACAAGGGCGGTGTTTCACGGGACGCTGCTACCACGCTGCTATCAAATTGCGCGAGCTGACGTCACACTTGTGGTAGTGTTGGAGCAATGGGCCTGTTGAGTTTCCATGGAAACCCAATTTGACACGTGTAAAAGCAGCGTGCTGCTATCACCGGTGAAACAGGGCCAAGATAACTAATGCAACAGAGCAAACACATAATGCATTGTGATATGCAGGTCGATGTATCCGTCACCAAATCACTGTCTAAGCCGTTGAGACCCAACCGCGGCTGGATTAGGGTCAAAAGTAAAACCATCCAGCATCCGGCCCATGTCCGAAATCGTCACCGACCGACCCCCAGTTACGAGTATGGCAATGGCCCCGGCCACCAAGGCAGGGACATTCACTCACCGGCGACCTCTCCAGAATCATGGCGTATAGGATGCGATTGTTGTCGACTAGAGACAGGAACGTCTTGGAGGCCTCGCGCGACCAGCCCTCGGCGTCCGGCGGCTCGATGTTGGCCAGCCGACCCTGGTAACATAGACACAATGACAGTATTGTTATTCACCCGGCTGGAGATAGCTTCTGTTTCCGCATCGCGCAGTAAAGGCGAACAAAGCTTCCACGCTAGGATGAAGAATGTGACTCGTTTTGAGCAAACCCTTCCAGTTGCTCCAATTATCCTCCTCATAAAGTGCCGGACATGCACACTGCGATTGTATGAGTAATTAGACAATCAACGGGAATACTTCATCAGCGAGCACCAAATTTCAAAACCAGTAGCTCCTTAGCTACTTCAGTGATTAGCTGCACATTGTCTGATATTGAACGAGCCCTGTGCCCAGCCGCCGCTGCCGTTCCGCCCCTCTATCTAACACAGCGACTAGAGATGTCAATCGGATACCAACTTTTTGGTATACCGATACCAAACCGATACCAACTTGGTATTTGGTATTTGAATCGTAATGTGTTTGGTATTTTGTTGGTATCATGAACCCTCAATAATGTATAAAAGGCTAAGAAATCGGTAAAAAAGTTGGTATTTCCCTCATTTTCCCAAGTCGGTTTGGTTTCGGTATTTCCTCGTGGTTTTGTTTGGTATTTGGTTTGGTATCGGTATTCCGATTTTCCGTAATTGACATCACTAACAGCGACCGTCACCAGCCGCGGCGACTCACCAGCAGAGCCTGGGCCGGCAGACTGAAGTACTGCTCCGGCAGGAAGCGCAGCATCTCGCGAGACACAGTGCCCACAGAGCCGTAGTCCACGTAGAACACCTGGTGAACGGGGATGGGCGGCGTCAGCGGGGGACGCACCAACGATCAGTAGTCATGCATAAGGTAGGTGAACGCCTTAACAAGTTACAAGCAACATCGATGCAGAGTTCCGTCACCTTCAAACAGAGCCCTGAGGTGAATGTAGTGCACCTTTCCGTGCTTCTATCCTCAGGATACAGAAATCCTTCTCCTCCACGCCGCAACCCCCCTCCGGGCTGGACAGGCAACTTTATCTCATGCGGGCTGCTCCCTTGGAGCGGCAACGCTGCTCCTGGTCCTGAGGGAGCGCACCCCGTAGCCGGGTGCAGTGAGTGCCTTGGGGCTGGGTGGCCTGTCCTCTGGACGGGCTCAGCCCCGGCGACTCACTAGGGTGCCTGCCCAGACCAATGTCTCACCCTATATCCTATCATCCTTCCGGCTCTGAAATGGTCTAATTGGACCGAAAGAGCCTAACCCCCCCCCCCAAAAAAAAAAAATGTAGCGAACGCCGGACGGTCCCGGCAAATTTTATCACCGGGGAGCCGTACAGCCGCCACGCACGCAGCAGGATGTGGGAGAGGCCCGGAGGGCCGGGGACGCGCACCTTGACGGGCTCCGGCACGGGCCGTACGCCAGTGATGACGGCCCGGTGGTAGCCCTGCTCGCCGTACGGACACGCGCACACCTGGCCCACGCGCACGGTGGCCTCCTGCATGCGGTACTTGAAGCCCAGCGTGGTGCAATATGTCATCCTGGGGACAGTCGAGCGGCCGAAAAATGTCAGCATCGTCCGTAAGCACACTTCACTCAGAACTGAGGTGATGTAGAATTACGACATCAAGGAGCATCGCTATACAAAGACCGCAGACTCTTAGATAAGGCGGAGTTGGTCCCGTGAGGACTGAATTCCGTTCCAGCACTGGGCCGGCGGGATCCATATAATGATAGCTGCTACGTCATTACATAGTGACAGCCACGGCCCAGATATCAGCAAATACTCACTCCATTTCGTCCATGAGTTTTTCCAGAGCGTCCGCATACTGATCGCCAACCAGGTGGAACCAGAACTTGTGCGGATGGTACACCTGAAAACGAAATATCACGTCAATCTCGTCATAAGCCAGCTGTGCATGTAGCTTGGCCCATGAGTATCACAGAGTCTAGACGCAGCACCAGAGCACAGATATTTGCCGCGATTGAGACAAAGGACACGCTGCGGGGTCGACACCCTAGAGCCCCGACGCCCCGAGGCTGCAGCACTCCGCACCTCTGCCACGAAGATCTCCAGGTTGTACTCGCCGGAGGGCACGTCGGGCAGCTTGACGCGCTCGAAACTGCGACCGGGGCCGACGGCGTCCGCCGGGTACAGGTCGCGCGACACCGCCGTCTCCTGCCGCAAAGGTCAGGTCAGGTGAGGTCACATACTGCGTGACACGGGCGTCTCCTGCCGCACAGGTCATGTAAGTTTACTGGGCACGGGAAAACACCGCTAACTGCGGTCAGCAGAGGCGATGTTTTCCCGCCGAGGATTTAAAACAGGTGAACCGGATTACCGACCGAATGTTTATCCGAATATGGACAGGTATGAGCTCATGAATCGACATCCAAACACCGGCGTCATAACGCTGCAAGTGTGCGTTCAAATGCATTTGATCCCAGGGCTGACACAACAATGCATTGTTTGAATTTTAACAGCAAACATCATGCATTACGAGACGGACAGCTCACAACACTCTCAGCAGTCCCAACCCAGGCAGCCTCTATCACGTAGAACACCGCCGGCCGCGCGGCACCCACCGACTGGGGAGGCATGATGGGATACAGCTTCAGGCCGTCGGCCGTGTTCTTCAGGTTCAGCACGTCCTCCGTCAGCTGCAGCACGAACGTCTCCAGCGAGTTGAAGCCGAGGGCGCCGTACGGCAGACGCTCGTTGCAGTTCATCTGACGAAACGGAACGGTACAAGAGAGCTGTAGCGTGACGCACTGTAGCAAGCAACAACACGATGCAAACGGCACGGGGCCAAGGCAGAGAGGATGTGTCCCGTCTCCAAAGTAGCGCTAGCAGCAGTGCTATATCCATCCGACGTTGGACAAGGGGACAATTTGAGCTCACAAGAAGCACGTATACGATACAGATATTAATATGCCCACCAATACTAATTGGCGAAGCGTGATGCTCACCTGATAGTGATCCTCGAGACTGGACATGCGCAGTCCGTCGGGGAAGGAGAGCAGGATGTCGCGGATCCTCTCCTTGGCTTCCTGGAGCCGACTGCCATCCTCCACCTCGGCTATCAAGCCTGCAGAAACGAACACACGTCACTACACCGGGGCGACAGTAACAGACATCGCCATTTGCACAACTTATCTACACCAGACACGGTTCGGGTCTCCGGCATTTATCATTCGGCCACCGTAACCATGGTCCGTTTTATCCAGCATTGCATCGGGAGTCGTTTCTATTGACTATCAGCTGACACCTGCATCAGTAACCCACTCCACAGATCACAACACATCATTTGGCTTCTGTCTATGTATGTAGGACACTCCACAGTGTATGTTCAGCTGGCCCCGTATCTGAGCCCACCGTCCGTCAGCCTGCGTCTGGTCGTTGACAAAGTCCGGCAGCGGCTGCCGCAGCGTGAACAGCAGCCAGTCGCCGAACGCGTTCGACTTGATGATGCGCAGCGGGAGGAGGGACACCAGGTCCAGCACGCTGTGGAAGCCGAGCTCCGACAGCGCCAGGTCGCTGCCCGTCCTCAGCTAAGGGGGGGGGGGGGCGCACCCGATCAGAAAGGTCAGACAGCTCCAGCTTACATCAAGAGTGGCGAAACCGCATCTACATTGCAGTTTGACCCTTTTGGGGTATCTACTGTCGTGACTACGACCCCAGGTCACATTATCACGCTAGCATTCCAGTTTTGAAGGATCATATTTTATAGCATGCGGCTTGACGACAGTGCCTCATTTCGCCCCACAGCGTTCCTATCCAGTCGGGCAGTATTCTCACCTGGTACTCTGAGGGCAGTTTGGAGCAGAGCAGACCGTTCGGGTGCTTCTCCAGGATAGTTTGTACAGTCTCTGAGATCGAGGCCAGCAGACTCTTTCTCTTCCCTGAAAAAGAAACATTTCAAGTCACATTTTTGACTACCACAAAGGACTGGATACGTCACCCGCATCTCATCCATACTGATACCCATATGATAACAATTGATGTTTACAGGGCAATGTTGTAGTGAAGATATTGAGCACAAAATTAACCGTGGTTAATGTGAGAATCCGGAGATAGAGTAAGCCACCGCGCAATTTTTCAGCATTCCAGCAACAAACTGAATGAAAAACGTCTGGCATCAAGAGCAGGGATGCGGAGCCGGAGCCGGAGTCGGAGCCGGAGCCGCCGGAGCCGGCATATTTTGCCCGGAGCCGGAGCCGGAGCCGGAGCCGTGAAACAATATAGACCGGAGCCGGAGCCGGAGCCGGAGCCGCCAAAAAAGGGGGCGACTCCGGCTCCTTTTTATTTTTGAAGAGGAAAAAAATAATTGACCTAGTTCGGTTTGACAGTACAAGGCAGTGAAAACATATGGTATGTACTTACGTCATGGGCCATCAAGTGAATGAAAAAAAGCCGAATATCCCCAGTATCCCACAGTACGCAATCAACTTCCTGTCTGCTCCTCCCCCCCCCCCCCCCACGTCTACTGCATCCCCAGAACATGAGGACCGGTCATCAGGTGACGGCCATTGTTTTCAAGCCAGTGCAGTGGACTGCGACTCCCAGCACCGTCTCTGCCGAGACGGGTGTCAGCTTACGATGGTTCAGTGAACTCCGATTCGCGGCGACTGCGTTTCCAATGCCATCGCTTCCTAGTCCTTTGTTCTGCCAGTTCTCTCCGAGGTGCGTTTGCGCGGGGACGCGGTCATGAGCCGGTCATGGCAAAGAGTAACGCGTATAACCAATCCAATTTTTCTTCCACCCGTATTTAATTGATTGCATAGGGGATGTACTGAGTCGGAGCCGGAGCCGCCGGAGCCGGAGCCGCCGGAGCCGGACCATTTTACTCGGAGCCGGAGCCGGAGCCGGAGCCGCCATAACATTTCACCCGGAGCCGGAGCCGGAGCCGGAGCCGATTTTTTTCTCCGGAGCCGGAGCCGGAGCCGGAGCCGTCTGAAATTTCCACGGCTCCGCATCCCTGATCAAGAGCAAAGACTGAGACTAAAACAGCTGCAGTAATTACAGCAATCGAAGCTAGTTAGTCGCCGCACTATACATTTATAGAATAGATGTGCGAAGTGCATTATCATGCAGTGAGAAAGAAGAGTAGCTACCGACAACATTAAAACGTGGAGGACATTGTGCACACATTAGGTATAACGGAAGCCACGAAATCTGAACGAGCCAGGTCCGAAGCCCCGAGTTAGGCTCTGAGAAAAAAAGCGCTATGGACGGTACATAATACTGGCAGGGCGTTTGAAGCAACAGCCATTGCCTCGACAAGGGTAAAAAGGAGCCTGTTGATGACGATCTGCTGCTAGGAATAATCACTATTTTTATGGGGATCAGGATCGTGTTAAGGGTCGGGAACAAAGGTTTCAATGTCGAACAAAGCCGCAGCCTTGGCTTTGTTTGATAATTATCGATCGGTCGAAAATGTCTTGAGCTTCTCAGTACATTTCACATTCCAAGTTGGAGGATATTTCATAAATTCTTCATTTATCATGTTTCCCGAAAGAGTACAGGATAGATTAAGTGTATGCTAGTGGTCATGCAAGAAGGGGGGGGGGGCTGTAAATCAATTTCAATTAGTTCACCAGTTTCTGGGCTAGAGTATCAAACAAAAAACAGACATGCGTCGACTTCAATAGCCTATGTATTACAAATGAAAACAGCGACATATAGAATGCTAGACACGAACCCAAGCACCACTAAGTTTCCTATACGCGAGATCACTCGGTGATATTAGTCTAGCTAGCAGGTACTCACAAGACATCACACGAATTAGATTATCTACAACATAGTCCATCTACAAAAGGGTGAGCGAAGAAGCAGTGGAGTGTCCCATACAACCCTGCATTCCACTCCCAGCACCGACGGCCGACACAATGTGCTGTGCGTTCGAGCCGTGTCTGAGGCGGCGTACCTTCCAGTTCCAGGTCGGCGTCCGTGAGTCCGTCCGCCTCGGGGCTGACGACGCACCCGGCGGGGAGCGGGCCGGCCGCAGGGTCCGTGTCGCCCCTCTCCGTCTCAGTCCGGCTGCAGTGGTCGGCAGCAGGGTCCGTGTCGCTCCTCTCCGTCCCAGTGCACCGGAATGGCTCGGTTGTAAGGTCCGTATCGCTCCTCTCCGTCTCAGCCCGGCTGCAGGGTGCACCGCCCGGTGCCGGCGCCATAGCCGTGTGATGGGTACGGTGATCGCTGTCATGGTGACAGTCGCGTTCCGTCTCCGCCTCCTCCGCTCGGCGACTGACGTCAACTCCAGCCCCCTCACCACTCAACTGACCCCGCTCCATGTGACTGGAGTGTCTCCCTGTCCGACGGGAGCACCGAGCAGCCCTTCAGTCGCTCCCGCTACAGACAACAGCCCGACTCCGTGGGCAGAGGCTTCGGCCAGTAGCGGCTCTTCAGCCAGTCGGCGTCCGATGTCTTGCGCAATACTGCGTCGAAGCTCATTTTCTTCCTTTTTGAAGATGTTATCTTCCCGTTCCAGCAGCCCCTTCAGAGTAACGATTTCCGATGACTCAACCCACTGTTTCACTGCGCGCATAATGTCCATCTTGACTTTGTGTTCCCGTTTCTTCCGCCGTGAGTTGAGCTGAAGGTCCTCCATTTTTAAACGATGCTTTATCAAAAGGTTTGTGATCGCGACTTCAAATACGTCACGATCAGGTTTAGAGGCTGAGTCATTCATATCTTTTGGTTTCATTGACTTGCCAGTATTAAGGTAGCAGCGTCTTCTAGACCTTCTTTTACGTCTATTGCACGGAGGACTTTCCAACTGACCTGCGTGAAGTTCTTTTTCTTCGCGCACGTCCTGTGTTATGCATTCCTCCCCAATGTTCCCTTGATTCGGCAGCGATTCGCACGCAGTTACTATCCGAAATTGTCCACTGCGTGACGGCGTGCCAACTCCATCTGCAAACGGCGAAGATTTGCCTAATACGGTCAACAGTTTCCACTTCAGAGGCCGCAAACTTGTTTCCCCTCCATATGCTCAAAACGTCGTGGAACAAATCATTACTGAAGACTGAAGTATGCATATTGCATAGGTATTATGCACTGGGCAACGTGGGTTATGTATATGTTACACATAACCACTGTTATTCCAGGAAAATGTTAGCCCGATGGTCAAACTTCTTTCTACTTTCTATTTGGCGCTGGTTGAACGCATTACTCCAAATGTAAGATCTATCAGATACGCAAACACTGTCTCAGTCTAGTCTAACGGTCATTGGACAAACATTTATCAATCATCAGCTAGGTGACTCGTCAAGGCGGCAGCGCTCTGATTACAAGCAACATAAAGGCCGCCCCGTACTGGACTTTGCATGCGGGTTGCGAGTTTTTGGGGTTTTCGGGTTTCTTCAAAATCAAATAATACATTTTAAGCTGAGTGACCCACACTACCATCTAACAAGCGAGTCTGCATGTTTTCAGCTTGCGAGCGACCTTGCATCGCATTCCAAAAGTTGATTTTGAGTCAACTTTATATTTTCCTCGCTGCGAGGTCTGCGAGTTCTGCGAGGTTTGCGGGTTTTTCGTTGGAGTCGAATTTTTGTTCGTTGCGCTGGTATTGCGACTATATGAAAGTTTCTGAAGGTGTACCGGCTTCACTGCATTCATGAAGTTACCATAAGGGAGCGGTCTAATCACTATGAAATATGAATTAGTACCAGTAAAACGCCTTTTGGGCGAAGAACGAGCGAGCGAGATAGTGATCCCTGTACGTGCGGAAGGGCGAGAGGGTACATCCAGCGGGCTTGCGCAAAGCACCCTTCTAACCGGTCGCTAGCGGTGCACCAAGTTTGAACGCAATCGGCCCAGCCGTTCCTGAGATCTGGAAGCGGCATTCTGCACGTGCGCACGTGCAAACGGGGCCCAAAATGACTTTTGCACGGCACCCTACTAACTGGTCCCCAACCGTGTACCAAATTTGAGCGCAATTAGCCCAGCCGTTCTCGAGATCTGGAAACGCCCCCTGCACGTGCGCACGTGCAGTAGCACCCTAACCCCAACACATGGGAATGCATTGCCTGGTGGGTGCCTACCTGTATGCCAAGTTTCAGCGAAATCGCCCCAGTAATTACCGAGTTACTGAAATGGGAAAAAATTTGGCACCTCTTATTGTTGTATTTTGCACGTGCGCTGGGGGTGACCCACATGCATCGAGAGTATCCTATTTTGGGTAGAAGGGATGCTGCTACCCTACAAAAATTACCGCAAGTCAATCGTCCAAACGGCTGCTGAGATATGAGCCTCTCAAAATCACTACTTTTGCAAAACAGCTTGAACACCCTTGACTTTTCACGTGGCACGTGCCACGACGGTCACTGAGATGTATCAAAAGTAGTCAATTACGGGGTAGAAGGGATGGAGCTACCCAACAAAAAAGACCGCAGGCCAATCGGTCCAGCGGTTGCTGAGATATAAGCCTCTCAAAAGCGTTACAGGCCGGGCCGGGCCGGGCCGGGCCGGGCCGGGCCGCTCATACTGAGATTTTTCCGTTATATTGAAAAGACTCACTTCGCTCGCTGCGCTCGCTCGCTCGTAATTACGCCCGCAAACTCAAAATCCGCAAACTCGCAACCCGCATGCGAGTTCCAGTGTGGGCGGCCTGAGGCGGAAACGTTTCGTGAAACTAACTGACTTTTCATCAACCCCACCGAAAGCGATCTGTAAAAAAAAAAAACACACACACGCACACCACGAAAGTGCAAATAGGTCAAACTGCTAAGCTGTGTTTGGATGAAAAAACATTTATTCCGTATCAAACCAGCAATGCAACACATCAACTACCACATGCCCCTGAACAACAAGATACAAAACATGTTTCGAAACTTTAATAGCCCTAAGGCAATCACACCACAGCTATCAACCAGCTAACCCCATATATGTTATAGCATCTACCCAAAAAAAGCTATCAAAATAAAAGCACTCTTCGCGATGTCGCAGATCACATATCAGATCAACAATATCAATAAAAAATTGCACTTCTGCAAAATATAATCACTATGACATCTCTAGCTCTTTGGATGGTAGGATCCAGCTGATTGCTTCATTGATCATTGGTCCGATGTCTGAGTGGCGGCCGGAGCCGGCTGGATGGGATGACGATCACAGGTACCGCAGGAGGCCGACCAGCTCCTGGACGCCGCAGGGACCGCGCTCAGAGGCGGCCGCCACCTGGCGCTGCACCTCCTGCAGCACGGCCATCCGGGCGCGGTGCTCCCGGCGCCGCAGCTCGGCGTCGCGCCGGAGCTGCTCCAGCTCGGCGGAGGGCGCCGTCAGACGGCGCACCACCTCCCGCAGCACGGCCAGCCGGGCGCGGTGCTCCGCGGCGCGCAGCCGGGCCTCCTGGCGCAGCGCCGCCAGCCGCGCACGGTGCTCCGTCCACAGCAGCGCCGTGCGCAGCTGCAGGTAGCGCTCCTCGGGCTTGGACGCGGCGGCGGCGGCGGCTGGCTCGGCGTCTCGCTGCCCTCCTCCCCCGCCCAGCCGGCGCGCCCAGCGCAGCAGCTCGGCGCGGCTGCCGGCCGGCCGGCGCGCCCGCCGGCGGCCGCCGCGGCGCCTTGTCGGCGGGGGACCTGTCGACCCGCGCCGCGTTAGGGCACCGAGATCTGAAACACGACAGCGTCGGCTCAGCCTGCAGCCGTCCCGCGTCGGTATGTGACCGGCGCTGATCCGTTGGCCACCGCCTCTCCGGTGACAGCTCCTCTTCTAGCCAGTACAGCCACACACTGCAACTGGCCGTCCCGAGCCGCAGCGGCTCGGTCTCCACCAACACAGAGAAAACGCACGGCAGCGAGCTGGCCCACTTGCTGCTGAGGAGGGGCGTTTGAACAACGCCCTGCAGCTAAATCAGATTCATAATTCAGAATCATTCACAATGGTTTATTCACTTGAAGGCGCTCAACGAAATGATGCTATCCATCCGAACGTTTATATTTGAACAGCAGTCGCACTACACCGTTCTGAGTGATCTATTTGAAGAAGAAGAAAAATCAGGATGTCGTTAATATTTTAGTGCATATAAAATACATGCGGAAAAGTTATACCAGCTGCCAGACTTCCTATCAGCGTCGCACCAATTGTTAAGTTCAGGGTAAGTAAGCATGTCGTGACATCATTAACGGTTAGTCAAAAGCCTCATGAAACATATTCAATACTTTTCAACTAAACACGCTCTGGCGTGAAGGAAAGGATCTCATCGGTTCAAATGCGATGTCTTGATAAATCTGCTACTTGAATCCGATGAAAGTAAATATTGAGAAAACAGTGTGCAAAACGGTCAAGCTATTCCAATGATTCCAATGTAACAAGCTGATATCCAGGAAACCTCCGTTAATTACCCCTCCTCTGGCTCCACAAATCTTACAAACGATCCGTTATTCTAAGTACCATCCCGGCGCTGACAGACAGGTCGGTCCGTGTCCCCTTTTCCCGACCTGTCCATACAATCACCGAAGACGGCCGATCGGTGCGACAAAGGGCCGTCCCAGCCCGCCACTATTACCGACTGAATGGGCTGCCGGCCCGCGGCGGGCCTGTTTTCGGCTCGGCATTTCTTATTCTGCGGAGCGGACCGGTCACTCTCCGTCCGAGATGGGTCCGCTGATGTACTGTCTGTCACTCAAAAGTCCGGACCGGTCGGCAGGGAGGGGGAGGGTCTCCTCGCGCTGGGATGGGGAGGGGGAGCAGCCCCCGGCAGGTGGGACCTTGAGTGAGACCGTCCCCTCCTTGATCCGCTTACCTACCCCTCCTGGACAATTCTGACGGTTCCGGGTCTAAGAGGCAGAGTCCCTGCTTCATCCACCTCATATCTTAAAAAGTACCGGGTTGAAAGGAAGACGGGTCTTACGGTCAAACAACTTCACTACAGCACCGCAAATGACGCCTGATGGCAGCACACATAATCAATATGCGCATTGTGGATTTAAATATCAACAAGGTCTTTAAGAATGACATCTGACCGTAAAATCAACACAAAGGAGACTTGCTATCCGATCGCACGGTAAACGTATGGATCATATATCCCGAAACGCTTTTTGCTAGGTCCTACTGAAGTTATTTCGGGTCGTGACACGTGGGATGATTTATTAGGATTCAGGATAAATATTATTGGAGCCAACTTCTCCGACAGGTGGCTGGAATAGTGCACATATAGCTGCTAACATGTCCATTGTCCACGCATGCGTGAAATACCCAGTCATGTGGTCCCTTCTGTCTTGTGTCATGGTGTGTACCAAAAGCAACGGCTTGTGGCCCAGTCCGAGGCCATCAACAGGTGGTGAGCTACTGGTGTCCCCTGTCTCTATTAAACGGTAATAGCATGGGTAGGGCAGACTCGAGGACAGTGATCGGGAGTCCGAGCTGACCTGAGCTAAGTGGGACTGAATCTCCTTGCACGGGCCTGACTCGAGCCCGGGCCTGACCTGAGCTGGGTCGGGAGGGGACTGACTCGAGCCCGGGACTGACCGGAGCTGAGTCGGGAGGGGACGGACTGCTCGCACGGGACTGACTCGAGCCCGGGACTGACCTGAGCTGGAGCTGCCGGTGGCCGCCGCCCGCCCGCTGGCTCCCGTCGGGCTGGGGCGCCGCTCCGACTGCTCCGGAGCCGGCGGGGAGGCGCGCTCAGATTGGCTGGCACGGCTGGCCGGCCGGTCAGCGTCGGCAGCGGCCGACTGACGCGACTGGCGACCCGACTCGCGGTCCGCCGCTGTGGGACACGGGGCGGCAGACACGGTCAGACAGGTCAGCAGAAACGGTCAGATGGACGGTCAGATGGACGGCCAGACGGACTGCCAGACACAGACGGAATCTACACTACGATTCATTTTTTTAGCACTGTCAGCAGCTAAAGAAAAACACTTCGAAATAAATCGAACAGTTTTAAAAAGAAGTCGGTGGGCATATCACCAACACAGGCAACACAGGGCAGCGCACAAACGGGGCTCGTGGCAGCCATCAGCCAAAGCGTTTGACCAACGCGGACAACTGTTGTTAATTGGGGCTTTAGGGCGTGCCGACTACTAAGGTCATTTCGCGCCCATATTATATCGACTCACCGATAAGGGCGCGCGCCGGGTAGACGCGGAGTCCGTTAAAGGCGTTGACGACGCGCGCGATGTGCGGCAGCTGGAGCAGCAGCTCGGCGCAGCTGCGGTAGCCGCGGCCCTGCCAGTCGAGCGGCTCGTCCGGCGCGGCGGCGTCGTGCAGACTCGGCAGCCGGTCGGCCGGCACGCCGTCCGGATGGGAGAGCAGCACCTGCGCCAGCCGGCCGGCCACGCGCGCCGGCACCGGCTCCGGGCTGGTCCGGCCCGACGGCGGCTTCTCCGGCCGCTGCGGCTGCGGCGCCGGCTTCGTGGGAGACTGCGGCGCCGGCTTTGTTGGAGACTGCGGCTTGGATTGCATCGGCGGTTGCGGCTTGGACTGCATCGGCGGTTGCGGCCTCGACTGCATCAGCGGCTGCGGCCTGGCCTTCGGCGCGTCGTCGTCTGACGGAGATGTTTCCAGCGACCGGTGCCAGTAGTAGGAGGACGACTGCTGGGAGCGGTAGTTGGGTGGCCGCGCCGGCGTCGAGCGGCGCACATACCGCGATGCCAGCACGCGAGCCGTGGCGCCGCGCTTCTGCGACGGCTTCTGGCGCTCGACCATCTTCTGGATGTGTGCGGTGGAGCTGTCGGCGACGGCCGTCACCAGACAGTCGCCGCCGGGCAGCAGCTGGCACCGGCACACGTCCGGGATCGACTGCAGGAAGGCGCGCGCCGTCTGGAAGCCCAGCTGCCGGAACGGCAGCGGGCTGAACACGAGCGACTGGTAGTCGCGGTACAGGTCCTGGATGGCCAGGCCCGACTTGGCCGAGATGAGCAGGCTGCGCACATCGCGCTTCACCTGCGCCATCAGCTGCTCCCGGTCGCCGGAGGACGCCATCGCGAGCGGGGCCTGCGCACACAACACACTCGTCAGACATAAAGATCATGAACAACTGCTACTCGCTAGGAGGGCGTATCTTTTGAGGCAACAAGCTCAAGCCGGAACCTTAAGTGTTAACTGAAAATGTATTCTACTGTACAGGAGTTCCGCACAGCTAAAAGCAAAGCCATGCATAGTTTGGAACTGTGTCGTCCGGTACCAGTTTCCAAACAGCTGAAACGAAATTCGCAAGTGTAGGTGTTGAAAATTTTTATTTGAAAACGAGGGCTACCCATTATCGATGGCAGCATCTAAATGACTAGCTGCTCGCAGAAACTTGAGCTTAAATACGGCTACAAATAAAAAGTTGCTCATCAATTGCATGCGTTTTTCGGCGAAGCCGTACTGTAGCTTTTATTTTATAAATTATGTATTAATTTGTAAAATTGTCAAAATGGGGAGAGTTTAACGGTAAAATCTTGCCTTTGATGGTCTTCAGTGACCTCAACGTTGACCTGAGCGATAAGTGGCAATTATGCTTCCGAAAGAACTTTACAGAAAGCTATCGATTGCCTTTTCTACCTTTCTTAGTTTCTGAGGTAGGCTTAAAACGCCACCTTCCCTTCCCCCCACCATAGCGAAGTTGGGTGAGACCCATACCCGGGCGCGGATCAAACATACGGGCTTTAAATCACTCAGCCGTTCCTACCGCCAATGACAATATGCAGTTTTAAGCACGGTAGAACTGACCTTGCGACGTCTGTTGAGCGGACGGGACGGGCTGAAAATACGACTGGATCCGACTATGCCCCGCGACACGATGGATACTGTGTGTCCCCCTCAAATGGTCCTGTCCACAGGCGCCGCCACCGGCGGTTCTGACGTCACAGAGGGGCGCGCTCAAAGGGAGGCAAACAGGCGCTGAGGGACGCGGCGAGGACCGTGATTAAATTTTGACAGGTTGATGGAGTTGGAGACGGGAGAAGGCCCGCTGCAGTTTGCTGATCAACACTACAGACCCACTACCCGATGAAATCGCCCGCGCTCGATGGCCGATTTACAGGAAGATTTCATTCAGACATCCAATTTCTAATGTAAGGTAAGTACTAGGCATGCTACTGTCTTGGCTGATGCTAATCGACCGGCACAAGAGGCGACAGGTCACCCTTTAAGATCACGGTCGCACGCGCAAACATAATTCCACTGCGCCCTTCTCAGAGAAATGTCTCCACTTTACCTTTGAAATAGCCTACAGTAGATGCTGTAGGCTTGAAGTGTCCCCAACTAAGCACGCTGATAAAAACGACTCCAAACGACGCTATTGTCTCGAGAAAGATTTCACCGGTGAAGGTCAATTACCCCGCGTTCGATGTCTCTCGGACGGCGAAGATTCTATGCCGTCCGTCCAATCACATTTCATAACCGCAGCCGAGCCCCCGCTGACCTTGGACGGGATTGGCCGGACGGCAAAGAATCTTTGCCGTCCGGGAGACATCGAACGCCGCCTTCGATTGGGGTCATGGAATTTTGAGTGTAGGTGTAGAACTGATTAACTCGGCTCGGTGGTAGTGGAATTTACGTTGTGATACGCTGCTCCTTCCGCGAGTAATTCGTGAAAACCGGATGGATTCATCCGCGATTGAAAATTGACATAGCACTGCAAAACGAGGACTAAAAATCGACTGCTGAAGTTATTCTACATGTACCTAATGGTTTATGAAATTCACAGCATGTACCTACATACACAGTATGTACACAGTATATACGCCAAAATATGGCCATAGGACCCAGGGATAGAGAATATATGATTTTTTTGTGCTTGAGCACCCTCGTAAATTCACATATTTCTATATACAGAGATTTAAAGGTTTCTAGATGTAGTAATGTTCCAGTGGTGCTTGGCTTTCATCTGAGACACAAACTGTTTTGTGTAAGTTGCGAGGACAGTGATGCTGTTGGGAAAGCGTAGCTGTACCTATGTGCTTTAGCATGCAAGAAGTTGTCTCTGCCACTCGCAAGGTGCTAGAAAAGCACCCCCTTGAATTATGAGAATCCTCCACCTCTAGTGATGACTGTTCGGCACACCCCATGGAGGACGTTGCTTTGGCCCTACGGCCATGCCACCAGACAGATAGCCAATGAGCGCCAATCAGGCCTTACGCCGATGGATCAAGACCCCATGAGCTGTGCTTAGTATAAGAATCAGATTAAAGTCATATTCTGGTGCAAACACCAAACATCCCAGCAGAGCGATTCGTGACGAAAATGTACCAGCCTGCAATGCAGTTGCTCAACCCGACCGCGCCGGACAAAAACTTCAATAGCGCCGGTCTGCCCTGTGCTAGCGCCTTAATTCTTTCACGGTGTGGCTCGGAAATGGTTAGGGAACGCTATGGTATGGTGCACTAACGGGCACACACTGTGCAAACTGCTGTAGGTGAAACGAAAGCAAATATTTTTAAGTAAAAAAACTGCGATTGCAACATGATGACAAATGATTAGATCACTGCCAAACCAAAAAAGATGGCGTCAGGTTACAGCTCTCATTGACACAGGGAGCTCTGAAAAGTTCATCAGCGCAAAGCTCGTCCCCGCACTCGGCATGAGGGTGCTGCCACGATCGTCTAAAGTCTCCATGGCATCGTCCAGTCTCTCAACACAGGTGCGAGGATACCTACTGCGTGTCAACCGTGACCGTTGACGATCGGGAGTACCAGGAGGTCGAACTGTCCATCCTCCTGGATCTCTGCACGGACGTCATTCTCGGCATTCCGTTCCTCCAAAGACACGAGAGTGTAACCCTGGAGCTCGGTGGCGACGAACCCGAGCTCAGTATCTGCAATCTCGCGCAGATGAAAGTCAGTCAGGAGGCATCCCCGAGGCTCTTCAGCGACCTCACCCCCGACCGCCATCCCATCGCGACCAGAGCACGACACTTCAGCCACGTGGACGAGAAGCTCATCGAGAACGAAGTTCAACGTCTGCTAAACGAGGGCGTCATCGAGCCAAGTCGCTCACCCTGGCGTGCCCAAGTTGTCGTCACACACACGGAGAACAAGAAGAAAAGGATGGTCGTTGACTTCTCTCAGACTATCAACAGATTCACTGAACTGGACGCGTATGCTCTGCCGAACATCGGCGAGCTCGTCAACAAGGTCGGGAAAAAACAGCTTCTTCAGCGTGCTCGACCTCTCCAGCGCCTACTACCAAATCGAGAACGACGCATCTGAGAGACCCTACCTACACAGCGTTCCAAGCGGCAAGAAAGCTGTACCAATTCAAGCGAATCCCCATGGGGGTGACGAACAGCGCAGCCGCCTTCCAGCGCGTCATGAATGACATCATCGCGGCCAACAACCTGAAGGAGACCTATGCTTGTTTGGACGACCTGACCATCTGCGGCCAGACGAGGGAGGAGCACGATGAGAACCTCCGGGAGGTTGCCGATGCGCTCCACCTCACGCTGAACAGAAGCAAGAGCAAGATCGGCCTGGAGACGGTGAATACCTATCCTCGGTTATTCCATCCAGCGAGGCCAGCTGAGACCGGACCCCGAACGAATGCGTCCACTTCAAGAGCTGCCGGAACCCTGCGAAAAGAAGTCTCTGCAACGGCTCATTGGCCTGTTCGCGTACTACGCCAGATGGATCCCCTCATACTCTGAAAAGATCCGTCCCATCATCTCTGCATCGTCGTTCCCTCTGAATCCTGACTGCAGAGCGGCTATCCAGCAGCTGAAGAAGGACATCTCACAAGCGGTCGTCGCCGTCATCAGAGATGACGCCCATTCACCATCGAAACAGACGCTTCCGACGAAGCATTCGCAGCGACTCTTACCCAAGACAAGCGTCCTGTGGCCTTCTTCTCACGCACTCTGAACGAAGCCGAGAAGCGTCACAGCATCGTCGAAAAGGAGGCCTACGCCATCGTGGAGTCTATCAGAAAGTGGAGGCACTTCCTAACCCACCACTTCAACCTGCTCACTGACCAAAGAACCGTGAGTTTCATGTTCGACAACAAAGTGTCGAGCAAGATCAAGAATGAAAAGATTCTTCACTGGAGAATCGAGCTCTCGCCACTCTCGTACACCATCAAGTATCGACCAGGACGAGAAAACATTTCTGCTGATACGTTCAGCCGCGCCCACTGCGCAGCCGCCTCACATCCGGCCCTGGAGCAGCTGCACGAGTCTCTCGTTCACCCCGGAGTAACGGGGTTGCTGCACTTCGTGCGCAGCAAGAATCTGCCCTACTCCGTGGATGACGTGCGCCGCGTCACCTCCAACTGCCCGGTCTGCTGTCGATGTAAGCCGAACTTCTTCAGGGCCACCTCCGCGAAGCTGGTGAAGGCTACATCTCCATTCGAAAGAATCAACGTGGACTTCAAAGGTCCCCTACCCCCAAGTCCGAACGGCAACCAGTACATCCTCACTATGACCGACGAGTTCTCTCGGTTCCCGTTCGCCTATCCGTGCCGGGACATGACAACCGCCACCGTGATCAAATGCCTCACTCATCTCTTCTCCATCTTCGGGATGCCGGCATACGTGCACTCCGACCGCGGTTCAGCTTTCATGTCAGCTGAGCTTCGATCATTCCTGACAGGACTGGGGATCGCCACGAGTCGCACGACACCGTACCACCCCGAAGGCAACTCACAATGTGAGCGGCTTAACAGCACCATCTGGCGTGCCGTTCAACTCGCTATGGAGAGCAGGAAGTTGAGCAGAGGACAATGGGACGCCGTCCTGCCTGACGTCTTGCATTCTATCCGGTCTCTGTTGTGCACAGCAACAAATGCCACCACACACGAAAGGATGTTATCTTTCCAGCGGCGGTCTGCGACGGGAACTTCTCTACCATCCTGGCTCCTCAACCCCGGGCAGGTTCTCTTGAAGAAATACGTCCGCGGAAAGCTTGACCTGCCAGTCGAGCCAGTCGAACTCCTGGAGGCGAACCCGCACTACGCTTTCGTGCGCTATCCCGGCGGTAAGGTCGACACGGTCTCTGTGCGAGATCTCGCCCCCGGCGGTTGTGCACAGCAACAAGGAAACGAGAAGGGAGAGGAAGCGGGCGAGCCGGGGTCCCCGGGCATCCGTTCGGAGCCCTCGAGCACGCCACTTTCGAGCCGCCAGTCCCCGGTGCCCTCAAGTGCGCCGCCATCGCACGAGTCAGAAGCGGTCCCGGGACCCTCAAGCGCCCCGCCATCGAGCGAGTCAGAACCGGCGACCGAAGTGCGTCGGTCTAACCGGACAAGGAAGCCAGTGGTGCGCCTTAACATATAAGAGCGTGTACTGAGGCGCTCATCGAAGCCAGACGTGCGCCTTAGCTTATGCAAACGTGTACAAAGACGCCTGTTGCGTTGTTTGCTACATAGCTGCTCGATTTCTGCCTACTCTGTCTTTTGTTCGTTACATCGCTACTCGATTTCTGCCTACTCATGTCTTTCACACAGCGGGGAAAATGTGATAAACCACCCATTACTGTTGAATGTGGTGCTCTCGCTAATATCTGTTGTTTCTGTTTCGTCCTCAGGTGCACACTCATATCGGTCGAATTTAGTTGAATAAGACCATTGTATTCATACTATAACTTTTGGTACCACAATGACGTTTAATGACCGCACATGTCAATCCAAATAGGTCTAAAATAGTTTCAAAAAGTTGATTTTTTCCCCAAAGCTGTCAACTTTGACCTCATTTCGAGACCCTTAAATATCATTAGTTTTCAAAATCATTTTGCACATATTTCTTATGGGGATGGAACCAGAAAACGACCAGCACGCCTAAAAATTGGATAAAATCAAATTCACCCTATTGCTAAGTACCTACCACCCTAACCTTTATATTTAAAAAAGTTTCACTTATCTAGTCATACTAGTCATAATGAATGTTCAAGGTTAGTGTAATATCCCTCGCCTGTATAGGTGGGTGGGGGTGGGGGGGTCGAACGGACCCCCCCCCCATGGTTTTTCGCGAATAACTCGCGTAAAAAGCGGCCGATCGCGACGAAACTTTCAGCACCCTCGCGTTCATCAATTTCACACCTATCCTGAAAATTTCATGACCCTGACCCAAATGACCTTTGACCTGTGACCTACTTTTCGTGACCATGTTTGGCTGGAATCGCGATTCGGCGTATGTCGGCTCGCATTAGCCGCGTGTTTGCAGTCTTTTCGTGGTTTCAAGCAATCAAACATGTGATATGATGTTGCCCCCATGCATTAGGGCGGGTGTCAAGGTCACCTGAAGGTCAGGTCAGGTCATTGACCTTTGATGACCTCGGTTCACTTTTTCGAGTTTTACATGTTTCTATGCCAGTTTTTGGGGCTGAATTCGAATTTAGCAGCCATATGAACATTTACGAAGTAGTTTTGGTGCCTTCGTAACATGTTACGAAGCTGTCAGAGGCGGTTGCCACCTACTACAAATACCCTTACTGGTTGACCTGAACTGACCTGATCCGACCTGGCCTAAATACATGAAGACATCATCTGTGATCAAAACTAACATGATATTCGTGATCAGCACCCCGAAAAAACCCATAGCAGCCACACTTAAAACGTTCTAACAGGTCCCGATTTTCCTGCCTTTGGGGTCATTGACCTGACCTGCAAGGTCAACCAATGACCTAGGCCCTTAAAATTGGGTATCATCGGCTTCCTCTCGTCACGGGCAACACGCTCGTTTTTTCCGCGAAGCTCTAGCTCGATCAGGGGCGAAACGGCAAAGGGGGTCCAACGGACCCCTCCCCCCTTATACGTTCGCGGCTGGAAAAACACCAATACGGGCGAGGGTTATGAGGTTATCAAGGTTAGGTTAGGTTAGGTTGTAGCAGGAAGGTTCAAGGTACGGTTAGGTTGTAACTTGTAGGTTAGGTTAGTTTGAAGGTTTGTACATTTTAGATTGTAGGTTGATTGATAGGTTTGTAGGTTGTAGGTTGGTAGGTTGCAGGTTTGTAGGTTATAGGTTGGTAGGTTGCAGGTTTGTAGGTTATAGGTTGGTAATTAGGTTTTAGGTCAGTACCTAGGTAAGGTTAGCTCAGGTTTGATAGTGTTTTTCTGGTATTTGCACCACATGTTAATGTAGCATATTTGGATTCAGGATGTCACATTAGTTAACCTTCGCCCCAGTGGGGGAGGGGCATATGTTACCATCCTGTCGCGTTTTTTTTGCGCGTGAATAAAAAACCGCGGCGCGTAGCGCCGCGCCGCTTGGGGTAGCTTTTGGTACATCAATTTTGGACAATGTGTGAAATTTTTGACCCCAGGTCATGTCAGGTCAGGTCACCAGGTCACGTTAACTGACCAAGCCTAAAAAAGTTTGCAATCATGTCCAGCCTGCAGTGTTTGTCAGAAAGGTTTGAAACTTGGTGGATTGCATGATGTTATGGGCGCCTACAATTTGTATATCTCGGATTTTTTATATCCGTGACCTAAGGTCAGGTCAGTGGCGTGACCATTCCATTACAAGTCAATGGAGAAAATGATTTAGTCCACTCGTGATGACCAAGGTGTCATTTTAGCTGATAGCCTCTAGACAGATCATCCGAGGTCACTTGAGGCTACAAACAGTTTTTTGCCAATAACTCGCGATTGGAAAGAGATAGAACGCTGGGGATGGTCTCATTGTGTTTGCCTTGTTGAGACGCATCGACTGATGTGCAACATGACCTTTTCCGGTAAGGTCATGACCTTGACCTGAGGTCAAATTTTGAAGTTGACCTTTCAAGGTCAAATTATAGTTCATTCGACGCGTCTCGGCGAGGAGAACACGATTCTGGCAATAGAAATGTCGTGGCTTTTTGTAGTCGAAAGTTATTGTCGAAAAACACTTCGTAAAAACAGCTATTTTTAGAGTTTTTGCCCTCTGGAGGCTAAACCCTTGACCTGAGGTCAATATTGATAATGGCCTTTTCAAAAGCAGAGTTCAAAAGCTATCGATTGCTCTTCCATGCGTTATTCTAGCTACCATAGTTCCTGAGATAGCGGCATATTTTCTGAAAAATATAATGACAATCGGCAAATTTTGACCTTTGATGACCTCTGGTGACCCCAATATTGCTCTAAGATGAAAAATGACCGAAATACTTTCATACATACGCATTGAGAGCTATAAACTGCTTTTTACTGCATCTTTCTATCCCTCTTAGTTTTTGAGTTAGAGGTGGGTGGTAACATATGCCCCCCCCCCCACTAGGGCGAAGTTGGCTGAGACCGCCACTGGGGCGCGGGATAAGAATATGCCCAATTCATGTTTTAAAAGTGAATCGAGCTTTTTCTGTACATTTACCGGTTAATCTGCTCCTAGAGTATGTACCTAACCAGTGTACCAACTAAATTTGGTAACTTTCACTAAAAAAAATCATGCGGCTGCTCTGCACTGGAAAATGCAACTGCCGCCATGTGCCATATTCTGCTCATGCGAAGCTATGCCTGACGTGCGCTGAAATTTTCGGCACGATCCCAACACTTTCCCAGACATATTCCTCATAGTGCATTTTTCCAGTCTGGCCCTTCTGTAACATTTTTAACCCAAGGAATTGAAAAACGCACTGGGGAGGAGTTTCTCCCAAGGATAAGCCAAAAACCTTACCTGTTAGTGCTTAGGCATACATTTGGTAGAAGCCGGTTCCAGCCGAATTCCTTGTATTGTCGTCGGTTTCCTTCACCTGCTCAAAAGATCGTACTTTGAAGCAATGTATGGATGAACACAATTAGACGTTATGATAATGCTTAATACAACAAAACCGTGAAATTAACAGCAAACATATCATACCGCTCCTACAATGAAAAACGCATGGACACGTGCTTACGGGGTAAACTACTTGAAATCAAGGTTAAAATGAAAAATTTCTGCGTTGATCTCAGAAAGTTTGTTCAATTGTTGGTGCTCCTGAAATATTAGCCAATGAAATTAGAGGAATTGCTCAATTTGCCGTGCGCCTTGTGCCGTGCCTTCAAAGCGTGTAAACTTTTGGAAAAAGCATGTGAAAGGTAAGAACCCTTAGTTTTCCAGCTTGAAGACCGATAATCAGCAGGTTTCTTTTAATCTCACCATAAAATTACTCCGTTTGCAACTAATTTTTCTCACTAAGCCAGACAATCCACCAAGCCAGACAACCGTGAGCAGAATAATTTACATGCGCAGGAAGCTTGAGCAGCTTAAGCTGAAGTGTATTGAATGATATATCTTTAAACCTCGGATCGTGACGTATAAATCCCCCAAAAGTCAAATGCTGCTTTAAATTTCATAATTTCATCAGTTCATTAAAAACTGTGGCTTAAATTTATTTATGTTGCGTCAATCTTGAAGATATCAAGGGCTTAATAATATTTTTTGAATTAGTTATTTTTCTTACGTCAAGTTCTTACATTTTCATTTACAACTCCACTATTTTGAGCTGGCGCGGTTCTCGCGCCATATTTGAAACTTTCAAACGGAAAAAGGGGAGAAGGTGCGGAGCGGCGGCAATATGATATTATTTATTTGATGCTTCCCATCAGTGCTGCCAGATTTGGAGGATTTCCGCAAATCTGGAGGATTTTGAACTCTATTTGCGGACAAATTTCGCTTTTGGAGGATTTTTGATTCTGGAGGAAAATCTGGAGGATTTGTCGCCCGATTATTATATTCAATATCATGGAAAAATATAACACATTCGAGACTAAAAAGGCATTTTCCTGCCCAGCGTCACCCTACCCGTTAGGATACATCACGTCCTTTATCACCGTGAGACTGCAGAATGTCTCAGTCTGTAGCTATATCTACGAGGGTACCAAACTACTGGCGGATCTAAGGGGGACGTTTGGGGCAAATGCCCCCGGCCCGCCCTGCAGCACCCGATATCGACGAAAATTTTCGTTTTTTTTTTTGGAGGATAAAACGAAAACACAGCAGTGCGAAAGGATTCGAAATCCGATGAGTTTTGAGAATTTGGGGAAACTTTTTTGGGGGGTATAGCCCCTCGCAGCGTCCAAGACCGCCTTTCTATATATACCAATAGGATTTGGAGGAATCTGGAGGATTTTTGTAACTGATCTGGAGGATTACAGCCTTCCCCATCTGGCAGCACTGCTTCCCATTCACTGAGGGTGTTTCCCTAGTTGGCTCCTTGTTGCCTCCTTGTTCATATCAATATATAAATGTTACCTTAGATATATATCACGATTCGATATTATTAAGAAGCCGACCTTGCAACAAGACAGCTTGACGTCAAGGTAAGTAAACCTCTCTCATCTTGATCTGCAATTACTTTAGCAATTCAAATTACTTCACCTTGACCTTACCTTGTCTTATATTTTCCGGGTATTTATGCACAGTGGCCTGTGGTACCTGATTTTGTCGAACTTTTATGATAAACAATGAACAAGTAGCAAACAACAATTTAGCTTATTTTGATGCATGATTTCAGATTAAAAAATAGGCTAGTTTTTAGTTAACCCACGAGCTGCTGGGGGGCATTAAGTTGCCCCCTTTTCATTTGGTGGAATATCTCCGAAACATGATCAGCTACGAACATGAAACTTGGCATACTCATAGCTTCAAATGAATACCTAGACAATGTTTGAGGGAAGTTTGGTGGTTGTAGCACTTGAGATGACGTCACAGTGACGTCTGAAGTTTTGTCATTTTCTGATATTGACCATTTCTGATGTTGCTGAACATTAAACTCAACTGTAAATGAACTAGACAGCACCTGCTGTCATCCAAGTACACTTCCAACTAGTTTCTGACCAATAATCAGTCCTTTGTATTCAGTCTCATATATCAGATATATCATGAGGAAACTCAGAGTCGCAAATCTATAATTTGACCTCTGACGTCACTGTGACGTCATTTCAAATGGGATCAACATCAAATTTGGACACAAACTCGGGTAGGTATTCAGGAAAGCTTGTGCAAAGTTTCACTTCTCTTTGATCTCTTCGTGTTGGGACGATATCGTCGTTGAAGTAAAGGGGGGCAACCATATGCCCCCCCCCCCCCTGCGGCAAGTGGGTGGCACGGAGGCCCAGTGGCCGCTGGGTTAACCCTCGCCCGCACATGGGGGGGGGGGTGGTTGCCACCCCCCAGGTAGTCTTTCTGCTCTGCACTCAACATTTTTAGAGCTAGAAGGCTGAATTTTCGTATAGCTGCTCGTCTATCCTTTCTTGATGTCCACTGAAAATTTCAAGTTTCTGTGATTTTTGGTTTCGGAGATATGACCTTGTTTTTCAGGTCATGTCATGACCCAACTGGCCGATTCTCAACATCTTGCGTTTGCCATGGGCCTTGTGAGCTTTTGACACCCTGATTTCGGCCTTTTTTGCCAGTCTTACTTCCCACCTATCATGGAACATGTTGTTCGACGATGTACAGGGGTCAAGGTCAGGGTCAAGGTCAACCTAGGTCATCTAAGATAATTGCATTTTAGGCAAGCTGAATTTACTTTTTGTGAATTTTTTTGACTGCATTTTTGGTAAAAGCTTCTCAGATCATGATTTCATGTAATATGGACCCAAAAACAATCGGTGCACACATCAGTATACACACAGACACACACAGACATACAAACACATATAATTGACCTTGACCTAACTTGACCTGAAATGACCTCAGCAGCAAAATTCTGGTCGGTTACTGTGACAAAGAGGTTCTAGCTGGCTTGGCACCAGAAAACAGCATCGTCATCGGTATTTGATAAGCAACGCACTTGATATCCAACGGTGACCCAAAACAGCAACATTTTTTTTAGTTTGACCTGACCTGGAAGGTCAATGACTGACCTGAGAAGGTAAAACTGGGTATCATTGGATTCGTCTCTTCCCAAAGAATCTTTTTGGTCTTTACCGCTAAGCTCTATCTCCAACTGGAACGAAATGGCGCGGGGGGTGGCAACCCCCCCCCCCATGTGCGTTCTAGGATGGGAAAATGGCATGTGCGGGCGAGGGTTAAGTGTGACACTGAGCATATGCCAAGAAATTAATTGAAGTGATTCTGGACATTCTGACCCTTGTATGCCATTTTATGTATCTCCTTTCAGAATGTCTTCTGTAAAGAAGCCAGCCACCCCTTCTGGAAGACTTCCTCCAAAGTCTGTGAGAAGCCTTTCAAAAATAACACCATCTACCAGAGGAAAGGAAAATGAGCAAGACAAGAGTATATTTACTACACCAAAAGTTAAAATAGCAAAACGTGAGTCTCTGCTTCAAAGTAACCATGCTAATGAAAGCATCAGATTGTATGATGGTGATATAGAATATATTCAGTGCATGTATTTTATGATAGGTAATTGATTGTAATTTGTAGCTTTGCTTTAATCTTTCCAAGCATACACTCTATGTCATATGCATTTACTTATATAGTTAGTGCTTGCGCTCAACTTGGCAGAGGGAATAAGGCAGTTTTATCTTTTGAGCATTAATATAATCTTAAGTGTTCTTGGTAAATAAATTGTAAATAAACAGTAATGGACTGTATATGGACATTTTGTCCCAACAACAAGCTTTTGGCAATTCATTACTCAATATTTCCTGGGTATATAAAAATGGTTCATAAATGTTTGACAATTCATTCTCAATGTAGATAGAAATCTTAACTTATTTCACTAACTGCAGACCCTAACCCTCGCCGGCACAGGCCATTTTGCGTCCTTCGACGGCACAAGGGGGGGGGGGTACGACCCCCCCTCGCGTTTGGCCCCTGATCGAGCTAGAGCTTCGCGGAAAAACGAGCGTGTTGCCCGTCACGAGAGGAAGCCGCTGATACCAAATTTTAAGGTCCTAGGTCATCGGGTGACCTTCCAGTTCACGTCAATGACCCGAAAACCGGGAAAATGGGGACCTGTTAGAAAGTCGTAAAGTGTGGCTGCTATGTGGTTTTCCGGGGTGCTGATCACGAATATCGTGTTACTTTTGATCATAGATGATGTTTTTAAGCATTTAGACCAGGTCGGGTCAGGTCAGGTCAGGTCAACCGGTAGGGGTTGTGACGGGTATTCGTAATACGTGTCAACCGCCTCTGACAGCTTCGTAACATGTTACGAAGGCACCAAAACTACTTCATAAATGTTCAAATGGTTGCTAAATTCGAATTCAGCTCCAAAAACTAGCCTAGAAACATGTAAAACTCGAAAAAGTGAACCGAGGTCACCCGAGGTCACCAAAGGTCAATGACCTGACCTGACCTTCAGGTGACCTTGACACCCACCCTTATGTATGGGAGCAACATCAAATCACATGTTTGAACGTTTGAAACCACGAAAAGCTTGCAAACGCGCGGCTAATGCGAGCCGACATACGCCGAATCGCGATTCCGGCCAAACGGAAAAGAGGTCACAGCTCAAAGGTCATTTGGGTCAGGGTCATGAAATTTTCAGGGTAGGTGTAAAATTGATCAATGCGAGGGTACTGAAAGTTCGTCGCGATCGGCCGCTTTTTACGCGAGTTATTCGCGAAAACCTTAGGGGGGGGTTGCATCCCCCCCCTGTGCCGGCGAGGGTTAACATAGGGCATGTGATTAAATTCCAATGTCAAAATGTTTGTTCAGCTGTCTTAACCCTCGCGGGTGGTATCGGTTTTTCGCGAATAACTCGCGTAAAAAGCGGTCGATCGCGACGAAACTTCCAGTACCCTCGAGTTGATCAATTTTACACCTACCCTGAAAATTTATTGACCCTGACCCAAATGGCCTTTTACCTGTGACCTATTTCTCGAGACCATGTTTGGCTGGGATCGCAATTCGGCGTATGTCGGCTCGCATTAGCAGCCAGTTTAGCAGCAATTTAGCAACCAGTTTAACATTGACGAACTAGTTTTGGTGCCTTCGTAACATGCTACGAAGCTGTCAGAGGCGGTTGACACCTACTTACCAGCAGAACCCCTACTGGTTGACCTGACCTGACCTGACCCGACCCGGCCTAAATGCATGAAGACATCATATGTGATCAAAACTAACATGATATTTGTGATTAGCACCCCGAAATACCTCGAAGCAGCGACACTTTACGACGTTCTAACAGGTCCCGATTTTCCCGACTTTTGGGTCATTGATCTGATCTGGAAGGTCAACCAATGACCCAGGACCTTAAAATTGGGTATTATCGGCTTCCTTTCAGCACGGGCAACACGCTTGCTTTTCCACGAAGCTCTAGCTCGATCAGGGGTCAAATGGCAAGGGGAGGGGGTCAAACGGACCCCCTCCCCCCGTATACGCTCGCGGCTTGTAAACCACCAATACGGGCGAGGGTTAAATCTCTGCATGTTACTATGTAAGAATCATCATGTTTTGGTTGCTGGTTCTGGGAATTAGAACCCACACCACGATATTACAAGCTGTGTAGGATCTGGTAAGTATGTGCTGTGCAGCTGCCTCGGCGGCTCCGCCGTGTCATCTGCCCCCTGTGTCTGACCCGGGGCCGTGCCACGACAGGTGGCAGTCTGCGCACGCCGCTGTCGGTGGACCGTCGCCACGGCGCGGCGCCCAGCACCCCTGTCGGCGGCACCCCGGTACGGCGCAGCCGCGGCTCGGCCGGCGACCCGCTGGCCAGTCTGCTGGCCGACCAGGCCGTCACCGTTAAGGTTGGCGTGCGCGTCCGACCCATGACCGACAGGTGAGCCGCCGGCCGCGCTGCGCAGGCGGTACCGTCGGTACCAGCGGTGTGTCCAATAATCAGTTGTGTTGCTGAATTAATCGTGCAACCATTTTCAAGCAAATTATTCCAAGACTGATGTCTTAGTTGCACTATCTTTAAAGTGGTTATCAAACCAGGATTCTGTGTGTGACAAGGAGCGCTCAGACCCGGACGTCAGCAGAATGGTCTCCGGTGACGGCTCCTGTTTGTATGTCTGTGTGTGACGGAGCGCTCAGACCCGGACGTCAGCAGATTGGTCTCCGGTGACGGCTCCTGTTTGTATGTCTGTGTGTGACAGGGAGCGGTCAGACCCGGACGTCAGCAGAATCGTCTCCGGTGACAGCTCCTGTTTGTATGTCTGTGTGTGACAGGGAGCGCTCAGACCCGGAGGTCAGCAGAATCGTCTCCGGTGACGGCTCCTGCGTTCTCCTGGACACCGAGCTGCACCCGTCACAGGCGTTCTACTATGACCACGTGTTTTGGTCGATCGACCCGGCGGACCAGCTCTTCCACAATCAGAAACAGGTGGGACAGGGGTGCACAAACTCGGTACCGGTCCGCGGCTCCGAGTTTGTGTACATGCTAACGACTGCCCCTGACCGATAACTGTGTTTCCAACTTTTTTTCTTGCATGTTCTGCTCCTCTCGATCATTTGAAGTGGTCAAACTGAAGCTTTTGCGATGTACGCACTCACTCCTAGATTATGAAGATTTGCTTTTGTATTTTTATTGTGACTTGCTGTTTGTTTCATTAGCTATTGATGTGCGATGCATTCAGGTGTACGAGAGTGTCGCCGCGCCGCTGCTGAAGAGTGCGTTTGAGGGCTACAATGTCTGCCTGCTGGCTTATGGACAGACGGGCAGCGGAAAAACGTACAGGTAATGCCTTTTCAGTCGCATGTTTGAAACCTGTCTGTGCTGACTGGCTGTATTGCTTTGACTCTAGACTTTCACGGCGTGTCTTGATTGCCTTTTCCCGTACCCTCTCCACCGCTGTACTTTGGTCGCTGACCCGTTTGGTCGGTGCACGCCTCAGTATGATGGGCAGGCTCGGCGCCGAGGATGCCGGTACGGAGGAACCCTGTGAGCTGGCCGGCGTCATACCGCGGTTCTGCGTGGACCTGTTCAAACAGACGGCCAGCGCAGAGTACCAGACTACAGTGCAGGTGAGTACCTATCAGAGTACCAGACTACAGTGCAGGTGAGTATCAGAGTACCAGACTACAGTGCAGGTGAGTATCAGAGTACCAGACTACAGTGCAGGTGAGTATCAGAGTACCAGACCACAGTGCAGGTGAGTATCAGAGTACCAGACTACAGTGCAGGTGAGTATCAGAGTACCAGACTACAGTGCAGGTGAGTATCAGAGTACCAGACTACAGTGCAAGTGAGTATCAGAGTACCAGACTACAGTGCAGGTGAGTATCAGAGTACCAGACTACAGTGCAGGTGAGTATCAGAGTACCAGACCACAGTGCAGGTGAGTATCAGAGTACCAGACTACAGTGCAGGTGAGTATCAGAGTACCAGACTACAGTGCAGGTGAGTATCAGAGTACCAGACTACAGTGCAGGTGAGTATCAGAGTACCAGACCACAGTGCAGGTGAGTATCAGAGTACCAGACTACAGTGCAGGTGAGTATCAGAGTACCAGACTACAGTGCAGGTCAGTACGAGCGTAACGTGCACTGCCGAAACTGCCAAGGTGCTCAGCAGGCCAGCATTGGTGGACCAGCTTCATTCATTTCCGTTTCATTCATTTCATGTCTGGCTTGAGACGTATTAATCATATGGGGAACATTAAAAGAGATGTGCTTTAGCTGGCAATGAACATCAACATTTTTTTCTTTTTACTGCCTTTCTCTTCGTTCATGGAGACATCGCGTGAGACTAACGACTCTCCCCTCTTCTAATGGCGCCACGCAGGTCAGCTACTACGAGATCTACCAGGAGCGGATCCGGGACCTGCTGGCCGCCTCGGACGACAAACGGTCCGGCCTGCGCGTGCGCGAGCACCCGAGCCTGGGGCCGCACGTGGTCGGCCTGACAGCCGTGGCCGTGGACGGCTGGCCGCTGATGAGGGTGAGCAGACGTGAGCAGTGAGCACTGCGGCTCAGGATACTGGGAAGGCTATCGTAGGTAGTTCCGCTTGATTTGAGTCATATGTAGATAACAGTAGAACAGTTCTAACAGTTCTACTGTTATCTATGTTTGAGTCTATCATGAGAAACTTAATCAGTGCAGACTGCATTGTCATAAAATGGTCGCCGATGACCGTAGATAGATGCAGTCTGTTTTCCCTAGAAACGCGAACACTATGATCGTTATTGGGATCTTGAGTTGCTGTTTTGCAATTTTAACTGGGCCGTGCCGACTCGTATTTGCACCGTGCACTCCAACATGGTCTCATGATGTCTTATGTTTGCGGTGGCTGTTCGGACAGAGTCTGATGGACCAAGGGAACCGGCTGCGTGCCACCGCCTCCACGGGCATGAACAACAAGAGCTCCCGGTCCCACTCGGTGCTCACACTCACCGTCACACAGACTCAGGTATGGCGTGGGCGACTGACTGCTGACACTCACCGTCATACAGACTCAGGTATGGCAGCGGCCACGGGGCAACGTACCGCCGGGTTTTAACACACCCTTGGCTCAGTTTTTAATCAACGGGCGCTGAACACAAAGCAAACTGTATTTGGGATGACGAGGCTGGTGGCGATGCCGTCAGGTCATGTCAGACCCCCAGTCCGTATCTCCTGCCTAATTTTTCACGCCTGACGCGGGTGTTCGACCGTCGTCCGGCCCGGTCACAATTCTTCGCTGTGGCGGCGGGCCGCTGTCCGCTTTGGCTGCTGACGGGTCTCTCCGCGCCCCCAGACGGAGACGGTGGACGGCGAACAGCTGGAGAGCCAGCAGACGGCCCAGGTCAACCTGGTAGATCTGGCCGGCAGCGAGCGTGTGGCGCAGGCGCACACCACCGGCGTCCGACTCAGGGTCAGTACGGACCACTCGGGGTCAGTACGGGCGGCTCAGGGTCAGTACGGGCGGCTCGGGGTCAGTACGGGTGTACGGGCGGCTCTGTAGACATCGAAAGGGGGCTGTGGCAGCTCAGCTAGGGTCTGACAGGGATCCTTTGGCGGGGATGGAGGGGGTTCGGCGGCAGCGGGCGGCAATTGGGCGCTGACGTTAGCAGAGCTGCACCAGTTCAGAGATCTGGAGTGTGAGGGAAGCCCTGTCTAGTGTGTCATTAAGACATGATTTGTGTCGGTGAGTTGTTAGTTAAAGTTATTAGCTCTCCTCTAGTCCTCTCGTGTTGGTGGTGAGCTGTCTGAGCCCGCCAAGCCCTCACCTGTGACCTGTGACCGGACAGGAGGGCGTGGTCATCAACAAGTCGCTGCTGACGCTGGGCAAGGTCATCATGGCTCTGGTGGACGGCGGCAGGGCGCACATTCCCTACCGGGAATCGGCGCTCACCTGGCTCCTCAAGGTACGCATGACGCCGGATGACGGTGTCCGACAGACTCTTTTTGAGACTACTGGCTGAATGTGATAGCTTGTGTGCGGCGATGCGTATTTGAGAACCATAACATCATCATGTTCACTGTCCAATGTCCAGTCTAGTGTTCTATCAGCTGCGCTCTCCCTTGTCCCTACTGACCAGATGTTCCGTGCCCCCACCAGGAGAGCCTGGGCGGTAACTCGCGGACCGCTATGCTGGCCACCATCAGCCCGTGCTCGTCCCACGCCGAGGAGACGCTCTCCACGCTCCGCTACGCCTGCAAAACCAACCAGATCGTCAACAGCGTGCATGTCAACGAGGACCCGCGCGCACGAATCATACGGTCAGTCGGCGGGCGATGCAGGGCGGGTGAGCGAGCGGAAATATGGGCTTACGAGTAACGACGAGTGGGTCCAGGTGAATACGGACATAGCACGGTTCTGTTGATGTAGTTAATCTGTATTCATCTTGGTTCTGTTCATGGTTCTAAGGGCAGGGTCTTGTAAAATGTTCTATTACAATAATTCAACGCCTTTCATTATCGTTTTCCAAACCGATTATGAACCGGCGACAAACAAACGGGACTAATTTCAGCTTAGCGTGCCGTGTTTTTTCTGGTGATGTGGATAGTAAGAACTAAGGACTGGTTTATCACTGCCCACTGAGCTCAGTCCTCTCTGTTGTGTGTAGTCCTCTGTCCCCGCAGGGGGCTGACCGTGGTCAGAGCTGCTGCTTAACCGGGGTCATCTGGCCCCGGCTTTGCGGCGGCTGTGACTTCGGCCAGTAAGGGGAGTAGCGCCCCCTCGGCCCCAGCTTGACGCGCGTTTGACCTGGACTTGCCTTGCTTACTGGATGGATTGTCTGCAGGATTGGCCCCGCAGGGGGTTGGCAGCGGCCTGGGTTGCTGTTGGACTGGGTTCCTTGGGCCCTTGCCCCGCGGCGACCCTGGCCTCGGCCAGCAAGGGGAGTAGCGCCCCCTCGGCCCCAGCTTGACCCATGCTTGCTTGCGACTTGCTTTGATTGCTGGATGGACAGATGGTACGGTCCGACTTTTCTTGGTTTCCGTGGTTTTGTTTCTCTTGAGCACCTTTTGTTTGCTTTTGCTTTGCTTCTCACCGGATGTCCGCGTTTCGTTCGATCACAGCTTTCTGATTTCTTTCCCCCTTTTTCGTTGTTTTTTGCACCCGCAGGAACACAGCCGAGTTGGGCTAGTGTAAGGGGAGTGGCGTCCCCTCGGGTACCAGCCGGTTTTACTAGGCTAGGCGAGCCGACCCGTACCCCAGGACAACGGGATCCTGGAGGTTGAGCCCCCCACCGTGCGGAGCCAGTCGCGGTGGCTGGGCAACACGCCTCTTTGGCCCTGAGTTCTGTAAGGGCGGGACACTCAGTGGGGCGCCGCACTTGAGGAGCCATTCCCAGTCGTGACGCCGCCGGGGGTGGTGTCGGAGAGGTGTCGCCGGCGGGGTTCGGGCACTTGTGCTCGTCCTCCGTCGGTGGGACTGATCTGTCGCTGCCCCTGGCGGTGACTCGGCTAGGCGTCAAGGGAGGAGGCGGTATCCGACCGTGGGGGGTGGTGAGTCTCTCTCTCCCCCGCGGAAGGTGCCGCCAAGTCCCGTACAGTCAGCTCGGCCGTCCTAGGCCTTGTAGCGGCGCCGTTGCGGAGCGTCGGCGGCCGAGCTGGCGGAGACCAACTCTTTCACATGGATAACTTGACCGATCCCCCTTCCCCCCAGTCCAATCCCTCGGCCTCGGCCGATCCTCGCCCGTTGGCCTCGGCCGACAGGCGAACGGTGCTCGACAAAGGTCCACGATCTCCTAAGATCCTTATCTTCCGGAGCGCAGACAGGGAGCTGAGCTCTCTGTCGCCCTTCCAGCGGAAGGATGGCTGCGACCGGTTTGGTTCAATCGTTCGTTGTGACCGGATGCGTGATGGCGCGCTGGAGGTCGAGTTCAGGAAAAGCGAGGAGGCGGCGAAAGCGTTGGACGCTACTCGCTTCGTGTTCTCCGAGGGACGGGCATCCGGCCGGAGGCTCGTCTCCATCCCGCTTACAGTGGAACCTCACCGATCTAAGAACTCCTCACGAGGGGTCATCAACTGTTTCGATCTGAGGGGAGTGAGCGACGAGGACATTGCGGACGGGCTCGCCGATTTCGGCGTGACAGCGGCTCGCCGCATCATGACGAAGAGAGGCACGGTCTCGACCAACAACATCATTCTGACGTTTGACTCGACTGACTTACCGAGTGAGATTCGTGTGGGCTACGTGAAGGTTCGCGTGCGGCCTTTCGTCCCAGCGCCCATGCGCTGCTTCCGCTGCCAACGTTTCGGCCACACAAAGGACAACTGCCGAGGAAGACCCACGTGCTCCAAGTGTGCTTCGCAGGACCACACTGACGAAACCTGTGACTCGGAGACCCCCCGATGCATCAACTGCGGAGAGGGGCAGACGCCGCACTCCGCGTATGATAGGTCTTGCCCTGCATACGTCAAGGAGAAAGAGATCATGACCATCAAGGCTACCAGAAATTTGTCTTTCAAAGAGGCCCGGGAGGTGTACAACCAGAGTCACCCGAAGACCTCGTATGCCCAGAAGGTGAGAGTCACAAACTCTACCGATGCCTCCCAGATGAGTGTAGCACAGCTCGTGCAGCTTCTCAAACGATTCGGCCTCACCGTCGTAGCCACTGGTGACTCAGCGGACACCACGGCGCCTCGTGCGCCGCCGAGCAACACAGAGCAGGCTGCTCTAGAGTCAGTGTGGGGTCCACCCAGTCCCGCTCCAGCCGCGAACGGTGATGGAGACGGCTGGGCCGTCGTCCAGCGCCGACAGGGTGGTCGGCGCCCCCCGGCGCAGGGTAAGGCGCCACCCACCCCGCCCCGCCCCCGACCGCCCACGGCGGTGCAGGAGGCGTTGCGGCGGGGGGAGGAGGAGAGGAAGGCACGCGAGGCGAGGAGGGCTCGCCTCGTCCAGAAGGCCCTCGAGGCTAAGGAAGCCTCGTCTGCCGACTCCGCCTCCGGGAGTGCCAAAGCGGCTGTTGCCGCTGACACCCCGGAGACACCTGAGGCGGGGACTCGGCCCATCATGGGTCCCCCGCCGCCTCCTCCACCTCCGCAGCGGCGGCCACCACCGCCGCTGCCAGAGACGCCTGTGTCGAGGACACAGGCCGCCGCCTCGACATCCCCGTCGGGGCGGCAACAGACCTCCGCGGCTCCAGGGCGCCTCGCCAAGCGGCAGACGCCCCCGAGCTGGTCACCCTCGGAGGGTGACGCCCCCCGGGCGAAAAAGCCCCAGCAGGGCTCGAGCCACGCCCGATCTGCCTCTGCTGAAGGGAGGCTACACCGAGAGGGCTCGGGGCATCCCCGTATCCGTTACGGGGGGAGCGCCTCCTCGGAGTTAGAGGACCTAGTCTAGTCTTTCAGTCTAGTCATTTCCTCTTTTATCCTTTTATCTTTTTCGCGCTATTGCGCTTTTTTACCAGGTGCATTTCTCTCGGTGCTTTTTACCTTTTTTGTGGTCAGTCAGGTATCTGTGTGCGCCTTTGCCTCATGTTATACGCGCCCTTTTTGCGCCTTTTTAACCACGCCTTTTATTCTACAGTGGAACTGTAGAGGCCTCCGGGCCAACTACCAGGACCTACAGTCTCTTATCCGTTGGCGCACACCCCTTGTTTTAGGTCTCCAGGAGACCAAGCTAGCGCCAAACGTTACCTTTGCCATCAAGGGCTACTCTGTTTTTAGAAGAGACCTGGACACCCCTACCATTGCCCATGGAGGTGTGCTTCTGGCGGTTCACCACAGCGTACCTGCTCGCCAGGTGCCGCTGCAGACTCCCCTGCAGGCGGTGGCCGCCAGAGTTGATTTCAACCACCGGGAACTGACAGTGTGCTCTTTATACCTACCACCAGGTATAGCGCTCCCGGTGGTTGAGCTGCATCGACTTGTCGATGAGCTTCCACCTCCGGTCCTGGTAGTCGGCGATTTTAATGCCCATAGCCTGGCGTGGGGATGCGACACGACTGGCACTCGTGGTCGACTTTTAGAATCTTTTATCCGCGATGAGGCGCTGTGTATTTTAAATACAGGACAGCGCACCCATTTTACAACACCCTCCGGTCAAACATCGGCTCTGGACCTGAGCTTAGTCAGTCCGCGGCTAGCTCAGCTTTTTACCTGGTCCGTCCATGACGACCCACTCGGGAGCGACCACTTCCCAGTGTGGCTGGAGCACCAGGAGTCCCCAGTGTCAGGCAACCGTCCACCTAGGTGGAATGTTCGGAAGGCCGACTGGGGCGAATTCCAGGCCGCCGTAGAGGCCACGGTTTTATCCAGAGCCGACGCCTCTGTGATGTCTACCGATGATTTTACATGTTTACTCATTGACTCCGCAAATGGGTGCATACCCAAGACGTCGAGTCAGCCTCGTCGTCCTCCGGTCCCGTGGTGGACCAAGGAATGCGGAGATGCGATTCGTGCCAGGAAGCGCGCTTTTAGAAAGTTTGACCGGAGTAGTACTACTGAGAACCTCATCGCTTTTAAGAAAGCGCGGGCTTTTGCCCGTCGCGTTTTAAAAGAGGCAAAGGCTGTTTCATGGCGCACGTACGTGAGTTCCTTAAACCGTTTTACTCCTACGACCCAGATATGGACACGCATGAAGCGCATTGAAGGCCGGTTCAGCTCTGTTCCGCTTCCGGTTTTAAGAGTGAACAACACGGACATATCCCACCCTTTAGACGTCGCAGAGACGATAGGCCGTGCACTCTATCAGCGCTGCCGAGGAGAGCCGTCCTCACGACCTGCACCAGCCGCCGTGGACTTCAGCACAGCTGAAAATTTGATGTACAATGAGCCTTTCTCTATGGCTGAGCTCACGTCTGCCATCAGCTCGTTGCGCAGCGTCTCAGAAGGTCCGGATGCTGTCCACAACGACATGCTCCGTCATCTCCCCGCAGTTGCCCTCGAGGCGCTGCTAGCAACCTTCAATTCGCTTTGGGAGACTGGCACTTTCCCTGAGACCTGGCGGGAAGCCACTATCATTCCTATCTTGAAGGCTGGCAAGTCGGGACATGACCCTCTCCACTATCGGCCCATCTCTCTCACATCATCGCTTTCAAAGCTGATGGAGAAGATGGTCAATGTGCGTCTTAGCTGGTTTTTGGAACATCACGGTGTTTTTACAAACGCCCAGTGCGGTTTTAGAAAGCACCGCAGCCCTGTTGACCACATTTTAGCCCTCGACACCGAGATACGCACCTGTTTTACTGAAAAGAAGCACCTTGGAGCACTGTTCTTTGATATTGAGGCGGCCTATGATACAGTGTTACGACACAGAATACTTTCCAAAGTACACAAGTACGGCATACGCGGCCGGATGGGCCTCTTTATTAAGAACTTTTTATCGGGTCGTCGGTTCAAAGTCCGAGTTGGCAGTAGTCTTTCGAGCAGTTTTACTCAAGAGAACGGAGTTCCCCAGGGCGGGGTGCTTAGTGTGGCTCTCTTTGCAGTGGCGATTAATGACATCGCTGATGATCTGCCGGTCTCGATCGGTAGATCGCTCTTCGTGGATGATTTTGCCATTTGGTTTGCCGCTTCAAGCGCTCGGCATATGGCCAGACAGCTGCAGCTTGCAGTGACGCGGTTGGAGAGATGGAGTCGTGACAACGGTCTTCGTTTTTCAACAACGAAGACCGTCGCTATGCACTTTTGCCGCCGCCGCTGCGGCGACCTTCCCTTGGGAATCCAGCTCTATGGACAGGTGATTCCTACTCGTCCGGTGGCGAAGTTTCTTGGGATCTTTTTTGACAGTCGTTTAACGTATAAAGAACATTTTAGAACGCTTCGGGAACGATGTTTTAAATCCCTGAACGTTTTAAAATGTGTCGCCCGCACATCTTATGGTGCGGACCGCAGGACCCTTCTTCTTCTATATCGATCTATTGTACGATCGAAGCTAGATTACGCTTCTTTTGTCTACGATTCAGCGAGTGAATCTAGCAAGAGGGTCCTGGATACAGTCCATCATGCAGCACTCCGAGTAGCCACCGGAGCATTCCGCACCTCGCCCAGGAGCAGCATTCTTGCTGAGGCGCATGAACCGCCACTTTCACTCCGCCGTCAGATGTTGGGTATGCGGTACGCGCTGAAACTGCGCCAATTTCCTATGCACCCGACGTACCCATACGTTTTTTCACGGCATGCCACCCGATGTAACGGAAGGTTACGACCCTCGTTCGGAGTGCGCATGAAAGAACTGTTTTCAATAGCTGACATAGCATTGCGTAACGTTCGTCGTACCTGGGCTGCGCCCCCTCCACCGTGGAAAAGTGTCAGTCCACAGGTGGATCTTTCGCTTTCTGCAGTTCCAAAGGGCAAGTTGCTGCCTGCAGAGGCACGAGTCCGAGCCTTGGAACACCTTGCCTCTTACGATGGTTTTATTCCTGTATTCACAGACGGCTCTAAAACACCTGAGGGAGCGGGCTGTTCTTTCGTCGCTGGCGACGATACCCGTTCATTTTCGTTGCCATCTTTCGCCTCGGTGTTTTCATCGGAACTTGTTGCCATCGAGAAGGCTTTGTGTTTTATTGAGGTATCGGACGGACCTTTTTACTTGATTTTATCGGACTCCCTAAGCAGCCTGTTGGCCCTACGGAGTTTTAATCCAGCCGACCCGATCGTTCAAGACATTTTAGCTCGGCTTCAGTCAGTAGAACAATCGGGTAAATCTGTTCAGTTCTGCTGGATTCCCAGTCACGTTGGCGTTCATGGCAATGAGCTGGCAGACGCGGCTGCAAGGCGTGCTGCTGCAGCACCCTGCACTCGTCGGTTGCCATTGCCGGCGCGTGATTTTTACCCTGCTGTACGATCTTTTATTCTAACGGAGTGGCAGGCAGAGTGGCGCCTGCGTGGAGGCAGGAAGCTCCGAGAGGTGAAGCCGACTCTGGAGCATTGGAGGTCTTGCTCGCAAGACAACAGGTCAAACGAAGTGATTTTATGCAGGCTCCGCATCGGTCATACGTATGCGACGCATGGCCACCTTCTCCGCGGAGATGAGCAGCCCGTTTGCGGCGGGTGCGCCGTGCCTCTCACCGTCGCCCACGTGCTTTTATCTTGTCGACGCTTGGAACCGGACCGGACTCGCTACCTGGGCCGCATCGCTCCGGATATCACCGTCCGCCACTTGCTGGGTGACGAGTCACCCTGGGTTTTATCTGGCAACATCTTTTCCTTTATCCGTGCAGTCAAATTCCAAGCGATTTACTCGACCTGACCCAAATCCTCTCTAGTCTCCTTGTCTAGTCAGTTGTCTATTACGACGCTTTTGCGTTGTTTTATTTTACCCTGTCTTTTTTTATAAAGTCTTCTACTTTCTAGTCTTGATATCTATAAAGTTTCTTCTTTTGAAACACTTGTTTTACTAGCGCGACGTTATGGGCGCAAAATGACCTTTGCAGTCGACGCGCCCTAAAGCCCCAATAAACAAACAACAACAATGTGTAGTCCTCTGTGTTGTAGTACTCTGTGTTGCCACTGTACCTTACCCCGCCCATCCGTCCCTCTCTCAGTGAGCTACGGGCGGAGCTGGAACGGCTGCGTCAGGAGCAGAGTACGCCGGTGGCGCCGGCCGCCGGTGAGCCGGCCGATCAGCAGTCTCCCTCCACCGGCACCGACTCGCCCAACGCCATCCGCCACCGGCTGGCCATCACCCAGCTCAAGCGGAAGCTGCAGCAGAAGGAGCTGATGCTGCGCTCCCAGCACAACGAGCTAGAGGAGGCCAAACGGTAAGCGGAGCGCGGCGGTCATCGGCTTGGAACTGCAGGGAAAGGAGGGATTTGTAGTGTACAACAGTCCTGTAGGTCTGGTAAACAGTAATTGGATAAATGAAGATAACAGGCATTTCAATGACTGTCGGACTCTCAGTGATCACCAGCCGGTTTGCGTGTTCTCATCGTCTATTCCCAGTCAGCTGTTTTAGTCCAGCGGTCTGTATCCCGTCCGTTCCGTTTCAGCCGTCTGGCGGAGGGCGGTGGCGCCGCCCGGCCCGCCGCCGCCGCCCGCCCGTCGGCCGGCGTGCCGTTTGTCGGTCACGTGTCGCAGCCGTCGCTGGTGAACCTGCTGCCCGACCCGGCGCTCACCGAGACGGTGGCCTACCCTCTGGCCGAGGGCGACACCACGCTGGGCGCCGCGGAGACGGCCGCTGTCCGACTGCACGGACTGCTAATCGACAAACTGCACTGGTGGGTGGGGACGGGACGAGAGACTGGCCACCTCAAATGCGGTGGGAGACAAAGGTCACTCTGGTGAGGCTGGCTGGGAGGTGAGCCCCGGACAGACAGGTCACTGTGGGGTGCGACGAGCTGGGAAGCGGACTGCCAGGGTGTGTGGGATTTCTGGCCGCAGCTGGGCAGCAGACGAGGACTGTGAGATACTGGGATTGGGCGGTGGATGTGATTTTTACATGAACTTGCCCAGGTTACCCATGACCCGTGTGACCTGTCGGCTGTTGTCCCCAGCTCTGTGACCCGGAGCGGCACACGGGTGACGCTGCACCCCAGCGCCGGCTGTGTGTGCACCGTGAACGGCTCAGAGGTGACGGCGCCGACGGCTCTGCAGCACGGCGACCGGCTCGTGCTCGCCGGAGAGGTGTTCCTCCGGCTCCATCTGCCCGCCCACCCGCTGCTCGGGCTGCGAGACTTCGCCGACGCCAAGGCAGAGCTCGACAGGAAAAACGAGGAAAAGTGAGTGTGTATTCATTCGTGAAATATTGACCATTAATTTCGTGGCTGCCCTTTATAGAAGGAAGCATGCATTTCTTAGAATTGTTGTCATTGAAGCTCAAAATATGTCCTAATAAAAAAATGATCGTAAGTACGACCCCTGCAGTATGTGTGCTGACTGTCGATAGTGTTTGCCGTGTCCCGTGCTGGCCCTGGGCGTTGACGAGTGACCGCCGTCGCGCCTCCAGAGCTGCTCAGGAACAGGAGCGACTGCGCCAGCGGGTGAAGCAGGAGCTGCTCCAGGAGCTGGAGCAGGAGCAGGCCGATGCCGAGCTGGAGAAGCGCGCCCAGCAGATACAGCTCGAGAAGCAGATCGACACGCTCAAGGAACAGCTGGTACGCACGGGATTGAATTGAATGGGAATTAGAGGAATATAGTTTTTCTAGCTCTTTTACAAGACCGCATGCAGTCAAACAGATGGAAAGGAGGACACACAGGTATGCCAGTTCGGGCCCGGGTTTGGCCTTGTAGGCTCGAACCGCTGCTGCCGCTCCTTCCGGCTCGTTTCCGTGCTCCGTCTTCTAATAGTTGCCCATGTGTTTCTCAGGAGCAGCTGAAGGAGCAGGAGCGTCGCCCTCCGGTCCGCTCGACCGACAGCCCGGCCGACTCCTCGTCTCTGAACGTCAGCCTCTACCACTCAGATTTGCTCGAGGTACGGTGTAATCGGTAGCACAGAGGAACGGTCGCACTTATTACAGCTGCCTGTGCAGGACTCTGCGTCGGTTGTTGTGGAATTCTCACTCGCATTGGTCAACGTCGAGTCTCGACACTGAATCTTTGATCCATCTGTCTCGTTGAGTCTGACGATGCGCGTGGCCCGCCCTGCAGCAAATTGAGGGTGTGTTCGGCGACTCGTCGGGCCGCGGCTCGTCGGGCCGCAGCGCTGCTCCCTCTGCCGCTCACCCTCCCGTGTCGGCTCCGGACGCGGCGCGGCTCTCCCAGCTGGTCACCGAGGGCAACGCGCTGCTCCGACGGCTCAACAAAAAAGTGGTGAGTTCTTACGAAATTGCTGAAACATTGTTTGTCTTGAGACCGCTGGCAGGTGTGCCGGCTTACTGTCATTGTCTGACGTCTTATTACTGTTTCCAGTCGTCAATGCATGTGTCGATATTTGATACCATTCAAGAGGCTTGTCAAATGAAGCATTGCATCCTTTTTCAGAGTAATTGGTACCTTTACTTGAGTTCTTTCTGCTCTCCCATTTCCAGACGCTGAGTTCCGACCTGGAGCTGAGCGGCGGCACGCTGCGTCCCGTTGCTATGGTTACGGACGGGGAGCACGGTGTGTGCACCAGCTGGAATCTGGAGACCTTAGAGGACAAGGTGGCTTCGCTCCGACAGCTCTGGGAGGAGGTGAGTTCCCGGGCTCGCTCCGATAATTCTGGGGGAGGTGAGTAAGATATGGTGCGCTAAACGGTCCGAGAGGAGGGAGTCTTTGCCCACCGCCCAGTGCCCATTCATGAATAAAGTATAGTAGATGAACCGCGTGGGACTGAGACTTACACAGCGGTACAAAGAGAATACTAAGCATAGGCAGTGATCGAATGATTGGAATTAAGCTGTGGAATGCACTCACTTGAAGGGATGTAGTAAAGATAATCGCCATTCCACGTTTACGCGAGACTGATGATGTATCGCTACCGTTGCAGCGCGACTCGTCGTCGACCTCGCTGTGCGACGTCAGTGTGGTGCTCGACTCGCGCTCCGGCTGGCGGCAGCAGCACGACCTGCGCCGCAGCGGCCGGCTTGCCGACGACCCGGCCGGCGGCGGCGGCCGGCGCCGCTCCTCAGTCAGGGGCAGACGCTGCAGCGACGGACAGCCAGGTGAGGAATGTAGGGTCAAACGAGGGGATCGGAGGCGGACCGGTGAGCAACAGAGACGAGAGTCGAATACGAGAAAGGTACTGATTGTTACTTCAAGGTGGGAGACAGACAGCTTGGTAGGTGAGATGATTATGAGCCGGTCGGGCCGGTCAGATCCGATCTGATCCGACCGTGACCTGAATCCGAACACCGTCTGCCCTCACAGAGGAGGCGGCGCTGTCGGTGGCTGAGTTCTGTTCGCCGCTGGTACACGAGTGCGCCGACTGGCGGTCGGCCGGCGCGCGGCCCGTCCTGCTCGGTATTCAGGCACTGCAGACAGCACTCGGTGCCGTGGAGGGCGTGTGGCGTCAGCCGGCTCTGCTGCGCGCCCAGGACAGCTTCACAGAGGTGAGACGGAGGGCTACGGGACCGGGATGAGGTAGCGGCCTGGGGAGACTATATCGATGCCCTGATTTACGCCACGGGCCACTACGCCGAGTGATAGCTTTGACCTGTTGGGTCGTCACCCATTTTCGGTATTTTTTGTTCATTTTTTTCATTTTACCGATTACAACTTTTTGCTGGACTGTTTCATAGAACTTTCTACAAATCGCCTGTATATTACCCATGCGTTGTTTACTTCAGGCGCTGGTGGGTCTGTTGTCACGATGGTTCCGGCTGAGCTCGGCTTTCGCTGTGTGGCGGCGCGGCCGTCTCTCCTCCGAAGAGGACGTGGAAGCCTCGATCTCCCAGCTGGATGACGTGATGGACAGGCTGCAGAACGGCATCGGCTTCATCTACCAGGTCAGTGACAGTGCCACAGTGGACAGACTCCGGCTAGCCTCTGCGCCCCATATAGGTCTCACCGGCAACGTTCTGCTGTAGCTGCTGTCCTGTAGTTTGCTATGTGAGCTTTGCTCGGACCGTTAGCAGGGTTTTATCCCATAGAGATCTTATATGCAGATATAGAGATCTGTTTATAAGATCTCTATGTTTTATCCAGCTGTGATCTGTTGTGCGAGCTCAGGTCTGTGACGTTAGCCCGTATCTCCCCGTTGACAGGGTGTCGGCGGCCGAGTGAGCAGCCTGGCCGAGGAGCACCTGTCGGGCTGCCGGCGGCTGACGGTCCGACTCTGCCGACTGATCGGCACCGCCGCCGAGGAGCTCACCGAACCGGAGACCATGGTGAGAACAGTGGACCCGAGAATATGTCAGCTCTCTCGCCGAAATGTGAAAATGGGATAGCGTTGTGGTCAGAGCATTTAGAGTTTGTTCTGGCTGACTTGGCCTCGCGAAGGCTTTAGACTTCCTGCTCTGTCTCTCTGACCCTCCCTTTCCTTTCGCTTGTGTCCTCAGACCAAGAATCTGGCCAGTGACACCCTGGCGAAGCTGACCTCCCCGTCCCCGGCATGTCTCCGTTCCTCAGATTGAGGAGTGAGGGCCTGTCCAGCGACTGAGCTGACTTTCCCTTGTGTTCCTCAGACTGAGGGTTTGTCCACTATCCAGTGACGAACCGACTGAGCTGACTTTCCGTTGTGTTCCTCAGACTGAGGGTCTGTCCAGCGATACCCTGACGGAGCTGACAGCCGGCGCGGTGATGGCGCTCGACCACGCCATGCTCCAACTGATCCGCAGCTGCGAGGACGCCGAGGTGCTCATCACAGGTGGGGAAACGCTACGCATTACCGTATTGTTTTATGTTCAGCTGACCTGAAGAGGTCAACTGACCGTTATTCACACCCTCTTTAGCAGAGATATGGGTGCCTGGTCTGGTTATGACTTATAACCGACGTTTGGCTATGAATTTCAGTGTGGTTATGCGATTAAAGTCCGAGACCTAGCTAAGCTTACGAACATCGAACGGTAGGCGTTTGTATGCAGAGGTGGCCCTGCTGCAATACCAAGTACCGGGCAGTGCCCGTATGCATATCAGGTGCAGCTTACCGAGTTTCACACCTTTCACGACTCCACACACAGGTCTGGTGGACGACTCGGTGGCTCCGGAGTCTGCCGACTCCGGCGGCCTGTACTCGGCCGCTCACGAGCTGGTGGCGTGCTTACGGAGCTGGCTGCAGCGGGGGCGGACTGTGCAGGTTAGTTGCGTACAGCTGCGAACGGAGCTGAGGTTATTACGAGCGAGCGAGCGAGTTCATATTGAATTAAGGGAAAATCCTGAGTATGAGCGGCCGGCCGGCCGTGGGGACGCTCTTCAAAAGCTAATATCTTCCGATTGACAAGCGGTCTTCTTTACTGAATGTCACTTGGACGTAAAAGTTCTGTGGTGTGATGGCCACCATGCGTTCTTGCCAACCACCGCACGTGGCGCGTGGTAAAGTTGGACATTTTTTAAGAACCCCAAAATTGCAACCTCAATAACGGCACAACGGTTGGGCCGATTGAATTGAAACTCGGTACACAGTTAGGTCTCCATCAGATAATTCATCTGCATGTGTTAAGGTTAGGGTGCTACTGCACGTGCGCACGTGCAGGGGGCGTTTCCAGATCTCGAGAACGGCTGGGCCGATTGCGTTCAAATTTGGTACACGGTTGGGGACCGGTTAGTAGGGTGCCGTGCAAAAGTCATTTTGGACCCCGTTTGCACGTGCGCACGTGCAGAATGCCGCTTCCAGATCTCAGGAACGGCTGGGCCGATTATGTTCAAATTTGGCACACCGCTAGCGACCGGTTAGAAGGGTGCTTTCCACAAGCCCGTTGGAAGTACCCTCTCGCCCTTTCGCGCGTGCAGGGCTCACTATCTCGCTCGCTCGTTCTTCGCCCAAAAGGCGTTTTACTGGTCTTAACGTCTCCGAGCGCCTGACACTCACCGCTTGTCGTTCTTAACTTGTCGCTCGCTGCTAAATGTTCATCGCTGATAAGTTAGCGTCGAACACCCATGTAAGTGACGCTCTATAACGTAGCTCTACGTTAATCATAGTGTTGTTGGCCGTTGCAATGTTTTGCTTTCAAAGGAGCGGCCCTTTTGTTATTTTTCAACTCTGTTGTAGTTGATCAACTCTTTTCTGCTCTAGACAGCACTCTGTGGCGTCTTCTTGTATCCGTTGTTCGCCTTCTTCCCATCCTTCTCACATAACACGTCTCCGTGTCGCGGTCAGACGGCAGCGTCTAGCAGTGGCGACTCGTCGGGCAGCAGCGACTCCGACCCTTCTCTCAAATACCGACTGGCCAGCGTGCAGCAGGCGTGCGGCTGGGTGACGGCGCTCAGCTCCGCCGTCAGACTCATCGTGCTCGCCGTCGACCGGCATCACAGAGGTAGGCGAAGATATAGTACAGTAGAGTGGACTGTGTTTGCCGTATGACAGTTGGCCTCTGGTTGAGGTGGGCTAGTGTGTCCGTGTGAGTGTTGAGTGTTGACGTTGTACTGATGTGGAGTATATATTGCTATAATAATACCGGTTGACATGTTTTAGTGCCGGATCGGGTAGTTAGCTACGGCACTGCAGAACTGTCAGTTGCGCTTTTCATGGCCTTCCTATCATGACTATGTTGCCCTTTTATCACCGCGGCGTCGTGTCCCTGTCTCACAGGCGCCCGGCTGGACCGGGCCACGCTGTGTGACGCCGTCCGGAAGCTGCTGCACTCGTGCCGCCGCCTGACGCCGGCGCTGGCCGCCGCCCGCAGTGCGTCGGCCGGCGGCGGCCGGCGCTCGGCCGACGCCGGGCTGCGCCAGGGCCGCTCGGAGCTGGCGGCCGCCGCCGGCGCCGTGCTCCGGCACCTGGACGCCGCCGACGACTCGGCCAGCACGGTGCTGAGCGGCGCCAGCGACGGCGGCGCGTCGCGCGCGGCACGCACCCCCGACACCACCATGTTCGGCTCGCTGCTCGACTCGCCGGCCGGGGAGTGTCTCTCGCCGCTGCCCGCCGACCAGATGGCCGCCCGGCTGCGTCAGGCCGTCCGACAGCTGGAGCGCAGTCCCAGCAAGTCGAGTTTGCGCACGCCAGACAGTCCCGTCAAGGGCCGGGTACAGTTCAGTCGGCCGGCGCGCGCGGACCGATCCTAGTGCGGTCGAACGACAGACGGACAGCCCGCCCAGGATCCGCGGGCATGGGAGGGGAGTGGGGAGCAACGGAGAGCAGTCATAGTGAAGTAGATAACTAGTGGAACGCATTGGCGCCGTGTTCGTGACAAACTGTTACGGTACAGTGTAGGCTTGTAATTTTTCCGCGGTATAGCAGTAGGTGACACGTTTGTGTGTGTGCGTGTAGTTATTACGTTCAAGGCTCGGCGTGTAGCGACGTTGCTATGCCTTTTTGCTTCCATTCTACGGTCAGTTGTGGTTAAGTTACAGTAGTGGGCATGACGCCATTCGAATTGTGATGATCTAACCATCTTTACGCTTGAAATCATTGCACATTTCCAGGTATCGGTCGACTCTGACGGACGGACGTGTCATCTGATCTGACGAATCGCTGACTTCACTAGAGTGAATACTGATAATGAGACATAAACGGGCCGCACCGCGTGAACTACCGCTTAGGGCCTCCTAGAGTAACGTCTATCGCCGGTGTCATGGTCTTGTAACGCATGCTTCCCAAAGATTAATGTGTCGGGCTACGTAGGTACTGGTACTGAAGATGAGGTGATCTGACCTTTCGGAATGCGATGCCGTAACATCGTATGATAACGGAGGAGGGTTGTGATTGTGACCAAACGTCCGTCATCAACAATGTGAATGAATACAGTGCATTTGTTGTTTGGTGATGAACTTTCGGAGGACGCTCATGCATCCAGTTGGCTTGGTGTTCGGTTAAAATATGGGAGCGCGTATAGTAACTCGTCACTTTTTCCATAGCATCCGTTCTAGTTTTGCAATCTGTTTGCCTTTTCCAGTACAGCGGATGGTTAGCCTATGGTCACTCACCCGGTTTAGGGCCATGGGGCGATGGTGAATAAACATGGAGCACTCTGGAGCTGTAGGGGAGGGCTCGAGGGGCTACTGGCCGCCCGTCACCGCCTAATAAGCCCTGCAGGGTGGCCAATATGACGTCACTGATCATTCTATGAGGTGCTGCGCCGCCCCAGCGCATCCAGTTAGTTTGATAACCATTTTTTCTGAACATTCATTGATTTTGAAACAAACTTTAGCATTAAAATCAATTATCCGAAGCACTATATCCTCGAACGGTGTCGAACATTCTCTTCCCCTCTCCTCCCCTCCCGCCCCTCCCTCACTTTCCTTCCACACCGTGCCTTCCACATTTTCCCAGGCAGGTTGGGGCGAAAGTGGCGCACGCTGCAAGCACATTGCAGTGGAACCTCTGGAAAGTTTGCTGAGTGTTATTAGTATTTTTCGTAATATTGATAATCTTCTCCTCAATTTGATTGCTTCCAGCATCGTTATTGGTGAGTGCAGCTTTTAATTTATTGGTTTTCCGCGTTCATGGCCATCGGCCCGCGCGCCATGTTCGTCGTTTAACATGTGGTTTATCATCGATAATTAAATGTGAATGAGCCCAAATCTAATTAAAGTTTCTAAAAAATCAGATGACTGTGCTATCTGGGCTTTGTTGCTCATTACAATCACTAAGGTGGAGATATTACAAGACTTTTGAGCTTCAGAACATATGCTTTGGATTACAGAAGAAATTACATTTGATGCCTGCATGCATGCATACCGATACTGGATTTTACGGAGCTATATTATGGATGGTGCCTAATGCTGGACATTTTAGTGGTAGACACATGAACTGTGTGGTGGATTTCTTGGTGGATTTGGGAACATAGCTGTAGGGTTCAAGTGCATTTGCGTCTGGTTTTGATCTTCAAGTGCATCCTTGGCTGTTGTCTGGATTGGTATACTATGCGCCATGCGCTACCTACTAGGCAGACTTCAGGCAATAACATGGATTCAAAGGAGGTGGTTAGGTTATGAGTTGAACATGCAGGACATTGACTTAAAGCCAGTTTTCCACCAGAAAGAATTGTCAGCTGGATATTTTATCTTATCTATTTAAGGCATAAAAGTTGCCGTAAGGTTTCAGCAGCAATGTCATAAAAGAAGGTTTATGTATAAATATAATATTGGTAAGGTTTGCTAGTACTTTTTTACATTAGTGCTCAGTTTTCACATGACTGCAGTGCAGATTAAATTATTGGGCAACTCAGTTGTTGTTGTTGTTGTTCTGGGTTAGGGCGCGTAGCAGCTTGGCTCTTGCGTCCAACTGGGCAACTCAGGCATAGAGTAATTTTGGTGATGTATCTGTTAGTACCATCCTCAAACCATCCATCCTCAATGTGATTTAAATCCAGTACCTATGCTTTGAATTGAGCACCAAATAGGCAATGTCTAATCCTAGCTCACATCTTAAAACCTAAACTGAAACCTAAAATTGGCTTTTCATAATCTAGTATCTTGCAATGGTAAGTTTGTCTAGGATTCATATGTGAGCATGTTGTGTATGAAAAAATTACATGACAAGATTTGAATTATGTTTGCCTTTAAGTCCTGATAACTTTCATTTGGTTGTTAAATTAGTTTTGTGACCTCTCTCTCTCCACATTATGAAATAAGCCATAAGGATATCTATCCAAATATATTTAGTGTGTTATATGAAAATTATTATCTGTTTAGAATTCAGATGTTATACCTTCAAATCACACTGACTAAATCTAATGTGCTAGAAAATGAATAGGTATTGACACATTTGACAGAAAATTCAGTATTCATGGTGGTATGTCCACACTGCAAATTGTGTCTTTATGGGTACCATCTTTCCTTCTCTCTATTCACATCCACTTAACTGTCCCTGAAGTTCCTGACCAATCTGGCAGTATTTAATATATCAAAATTTAGTGAGAATGCTTGCACATGCATGCTGTCAAATTGCAATGTGTTATTGGTGCCTGTACCATAAACACAGGACTGATGAGCGATGACAGACTATCTTATCTTTTTTGCAGCGGAAGTTGAAATGTAAATAAAGAAGGAATTTCAAAAACTCCTGGCCCTCAGTTTACTGGTGCCATCATTCTTAAAATTAGGCAATCATTTAGGAGTATAGTGCAGGCTGCAGACGACGACATTCATGATTGAGAGGATGATGACATGAACCATTTGCTGCTACCTCTGTCACTGTTGTTGCTGTTGTTAGGGAGTACTGTCTTACAGATGTATTATTTTTACACATGCACATTGTGTTATCTGTTTAGGCGTGGGCCACCATGTCGCACCAGCACCGCTACAAGAACACGGGCCTGGACTCGGCCGAGATGCGCCGCCGCCGCGAGGAGGAGGGCATCCAGCTGAGGAAGCAGAAGCGTGAGCAGCAGCTCAACAAGCGCCGCAACGTGACACTGCCAGAGCTGCAGGACGACGAGGTCTCCTCCACCGGAACGGTCTGTCCCAAAAACTCACTGGTTTTTGAATTATGGAAAAGTGCAAGACAGTTGTTTGAATGCTGTCAACATTTATTGTTTGTTTTCCATGCTGCTCTCTTTCTAAAGATGTATTTGTGATGCATGAATCTGTCCACGGAAAAAGATGATGCCCTCTCGCCTGCCGCCCTTCTGTGTGACTGTGTTTTCTGTCTACCCGTCAGGAGGTGCCACAGCCGACCATCACCAAGGAGATAGTAGACGCGCTGTACAGCAGCGACCTCGACCAGCAGACGGAGGCCACGCACAAGTTCCGCAAGCTGCTGAGCCGCGAGCCGAACCCGCCCATCGACGAGGTGATCCGTGCCGGCATCGTGCCGCGCTTCGTCGAGTTCCTCAAGGTGGACGACAAGCGGCTCCAGGTGAGAGGCGACGGCGTGGAGTGCCTGGAGGTTCTACTTTCCCCTGTGTCCGACTAGATATCACTGCTCTTTGCTCTTCCAGCAATCATTCAGTAGCTGTATCCAATTACATTACTTGTGGTAAAATTCCTACTTTATGGTTTGCGTGAGTTTGTCTTTAGCTTCTAAAGCAGCACGATGTAAATATGACCACGTCATGGAGTAGTATGATGCTTATGTCGACCGCTTACATTATGTTTTTAGACATATATCCGCCTATCAATGAAGTTCATGCCGTCCGTAGTAACTGTCTGTGCGGTGACCACCGATTCCACTGTGTGCTCGCTGATTCCTTCCTCTGCCTGCCCTCAGTTCGAGGCGGCCTGGGCGCTGACCAACATCGCGTCCGGCTCGTCGGCTCAGACCCGACGCGTGGTCGAGGCGGGCGCCGTGCCGATCCTCATCGGTTTGCTGCAGTCGCCGCACGAGGACGTGCGCGAACAGTCCGTCTGGGCGCTGGGAAACGTGGCTGGAGACTCCCCCGAGTGTCGCGACTATGTGCTCGAGCAGAAGATGCTGATGCCGCTGCTGCAGTGAGTGACTCCATTGGATCAGTGGTGTTTGTTGCACGGGGAACTCGCAACTGCGTTTAACTTTTTAACCACATTTTTTGCTGACATTGTCTCGGTAACTGTCTGTTCGCATCGACTTGTATTTGTTGACTTATTATCAGTTCTGAGCCTCTACTGGTTTTATGTGGTATATCTTTGCTCTCTAGTCCTGTCTGGTATTTGTCGGTAAAAACGCATTCTTTAGGACCATATTGAGACATGCATCCTCAGAGCTGTCAGTCTTGTCATTGTAATTTCCTACCGACCCGACCACATGCTGACCGTTCGCTGTGTCGCATCTCGTCAGGATCCTGGCCAACGACTCCCAGCGTCTGACGCTGAAGAGGAACGCCGTCTGGGCGCTGAGCAACCTGTGCCGCGGCAAGAACCCGCCGGCCGACTTTGACAAGGTGTCGCCGTGTCTGCCGGTGCTGGCGCGCCTGCTCTTTGACGCCGACTGCGAGGTGCTGGCTGACACGTGCTGGGCGCTCGGCTATCTCTCCGACGGGCCCAACAACAAGATCCAGGCGGTCATCAACGCCGGCGTGTGCCGCCGCCTCATCGAGCTGCTCATGTGAGAGACTATCCGCGCCGCCGTTCGGGGGGTGGGTGGGGGGGGGGTAGCGGTGAGAATCCCATAGGAGGAAAGGGGGAGAGGGTTTAGTGAACGTCTAGAGCAGTATATTGCACGGTTCGATATTGCACTGCCTCCCTATATTCAGTAATATGATTTAATTGTGTTTTTGCACTGGTTTCCACTTTCCTCTCAGTTATGAACAATGCGTACTGCGTTGGTACTGATCCCCGCTACCCTCCCCTCCGGTGAGCAGTAACAGCGAGCAGTCGGTGGTGTTTGTGTACTGTGTAGTATGTACTGACCTCCGCTACTCTCGCCCCTCTCTGAGCAGTAACGACGAGGTGGTGTATATGGCTGTACTGACCCCCCACTCTCCACCCTTCGCCCCTCTCTGAGCAGTAACAGCGAGCAGTCGGTGGTGAGCGCGGCGCTGCGTGCCGTCGGCAACATCGTCACCGGAGACGACATGCAGACTCAGGTGATCCTCAACTGCCAGGCGCTGCCGTGCCTGCTCTTCCTGCTCAGCTCGTCCAAGGAGAACATCCGCAAGGAGGCCTGCTGGACCATCAGCAACATCACTGCCGGCAACAAGGCGCAGATCCAGGTCCGTGACGCCGCCGCCGCTCACGGGCGCTTCCCAGAACAGCTACTCGGTAACACCTAGACCACTTGAACAATTGTCAACGTAGCAATGGCATCGTAGCACGATAGCTTTGTTATGTTTTGTGTATCCGTGCGATAAGATTCTTTTTTCCTTCAAGTGGTCGACTTGAAGTGGGTGTTGATAAACTGTGCGAATGTTTTTTAGGTGGATCAACCAGCCTGGTAAACGTCTTCATTTGCTTATGCTTCTTGTAATGCCAGACTGTTGTCAGCACTCACGCGTTGCCATGCGTGTCATTAGCAGCGCGTTTCCCACGCCGGGCATCCCGTTCCGTCTGTATTGCCCCCGACTGATATCACCGACCCCGCGTTACCCTCGCTGTGACTGACCGTCCTGTCCCCACTGCCCGCCTCTGACTGACCGTCCTGTTCCCGCCGCAGGAGGTGATTGACGCCAACATCTTCCCGGTGCTGATCGAGATTCTGTGGAGGGCCGACTTCCGCACGCGCAAGGAGGCCGCCTGGGCCATCACCAACGCCACCACGGGCGGCACGGCCGACCAGATCAAGTACCTGGTGCAGCAGGTGAGCGCGCCGACCGTCGGCAGGGTGCCATTACGGGGGGAATGGTGGGTCTCGTGAATGTTGTCTGGTGCAACGATAGCCGTTATGCGCTGTTGTGATCTCGTAGACTCCTCTAAGATCCGTCTGCAAATGCAAAATCTTTGCGAAACCCTAGTCCCATCCTCAGTAATTCATCCACGTTTGTTTACTCTGGTCTTTGGGTGGACTCAGTTTGCCGAACTTCTGACTCTATAATCAGTCCAGCGGGGATCCCACGCTTACCTTGACCACGAGCCCGTGTTTGATTGAATTTCATCTCATTGCTGTCGTCCCCGTGCACTGAGGGATCCCTGGTTGGCCTCTGGAGCCCGTCAATGTTCCCAGCTGACCGCCGTACCCCTCTGCCGTCAGAACTGCATCCCGCCGCTGTGCGAGCTGCTCACCGTGATGGACCCCAAGATCATCCAGGTGGCGCTCAACGGCCTGGTCAACATCCTCAAACTGGGAGAGGCCGAGGCCAAACAGTCGGGACAGAACCCGTACGCCGTCATGATCGAGGAGTGCTACGGTGAGTTGCTGTCGCGGGGACGGAGATGGGACGCAGAATATGTCGTCATGATCTGAATGTCGTATTAAGTGCAGGCGCCGCATGAATGGACACTTTTTTTCGCTCAAATTCTATTCCGCTAAACCATCCTCCCGCAGGTTTGGACAAGATCGAATTCCTGCAGTCGAACAAGAACCAGGAGATCTACCAGAAGGCGTTCGACATTATCGAGACGTACTTTGGCAGCGAGGAGGAGGTGGCCCAGGTTGCGCCGGCCGACTCTCACGGCGAGTACGAGTTCTCGGCGCCCAGCGACGCGCCCACCAACATCCAGTTCTAGCGGCGCCCCTCGCGCGTCCTCTAGTCAGCCGGTGGCCGCCCCCGACCGACCGACCGTGGCGCCATGCGCGCGCCACACGCAAACTGACTGTGATACACTGAGAGCAGCGCGTGCCTGACGTCCGAGTGCTGACTGGGAGTGAGTGGCTGAGTGGGAGTGTCTGAGTGAGCGCCTGCGCGGACCGGACGAGTGTGATGCGGACGAACGCGGGTACTGGCAGGCGGGACGGGCCCGCCTGTCTTCTCTCCCCTGTGTTTGTGTGCAGTGTGCGTCTGTGGGACTGAGTGGAATACGGCCGGCCGTGACGCGACGGGCCTGTTTTATACGTGTGTCTGCCGCGCGCCGGCCGCTGAGCGCGGACCGGCGGTCTCTGGGTGAGGGTGAGTGAGCGGGGAGTGCGGTGGTGAGTGAGCTGGTGAGAGGGGCCCGCCGACGGGCCGAGTTGACACAGTGACGGACGGACGGACGGACCTGCGCGGCACAGCCGGGGGCTGCCGCGACCGACGCCACCCTGCCGACGTTTTACCCCCGGAGCCGAGCGGCGCGCCGGAGCCGAGCGGCGCGCCGGCGCCGGACCAGCGGCTGGACACGGTCCGACCGCCGGCAGCGCCGCTCCACGGTCTGATAACACAACGTCGATTTTGTTAATAATTTATGGAGATATTTGCACGATTGTAAGACTTTTCTTTGTGCCTCAATAAACGTTTAATCCATCTGTTCGCCAGATGTTTAAGCTATACTTGTTTTGTGTTCTCGCATCAGTAACATTCAGCGCCTGTAAGGCTACGTGAGTTGTTTCTTGTGGACGGCGTAAACTGGCTCCGCGGGTATATCGTTTCAATTCTGCGCGTTTCAATGCTGCGTAACTTTTCTGTGCATACTTGTTTCGGTTAAATCCGCCCACCGTGTCTACAGCATCCTGTATTGTATTCAAAGCTCTGTAGCCGTGGTAGCCTATAGTTGTATGGCTAATCGGTCTGTAAAATGGCACGGTGTTGCAGCTTGGCGTTTATCTCGCGCTCTTGGAACATTGTCACCAGTGCGACTCCGTGGTAACCTTGCTGCCTCTCGGAAATGCCGCCAGAGGTTGGTGGTATTCGAGTATGAGTGCAGAAGACTGGTGTTCTGGAAACTCACATTATCATGGTCTCCCTGGGCTGTCTGGCGCTTAAATCGTCAGTTCTTCTGACTCTAATAGAAATTGTTGCAACGTCATTTGAGATGCCTGGGAAGTGAACTTACCGTGTTTGGCAATAATATAAAGTTCACCGATGTTAGGGATCTCGATTCGATGCGCTGCTCCGCTAGCCTCTGATTGACCAGCCGCTCCTATCAGATAGCAATTGTCACTCGCGGGTTAAGCTGACATCCCGTTCGTGATTGCGTCTCACGCCAATGTCTGAGTTCGGCTCTCGGCAGCCACCCGTGCCCACAGTGTTGGGGTGTAGTAGGTACCGAGCCGTGCTCGGAGCCCGGGTCCGGTCGGCGCCGCGCCATCTGACGCCGGTGGGGGAAGTCGCAGTGGGCCGTGCGGCCACCAGGCGGGCCGGGAAGGGTTGTGTGAGCGCCGGTATCGGTGTGGGACGGGTGGCGGCGGCGGCACGCAGGGCCGTCAGTGGTGGCCGGCCGGCCGCGCGGCGCGTGTGGGACCCTCGGCCGGTGCAGAGGGAGAGAGCGGCACGCAGCCGGGAGATGACGGACACGGCGGGCGAGCCGGAGCAGTTCTGGGACGGCGCGGCGGCCAGCTTCAGCCCCGGCTACGGGGCGCAGAGCTGTCCGGAGCAGCCGGCGCCGCCGCCCACCTCCGAGCAACAGCAGCAGCCGGCAGCGGCGGCGGCCGGGGGCAAGGCGCGCGGCTCCAGCCGCCGGAACGCCTGGGGGCCGCACAGCTACGCCGACCTGATCACGCAGGCGATCCTCAGCACGCCGGAGCGCCGCCTCACGCTGGCCCAGGTCTACGAGTGGATGGTGGCCAACATCCCCTGGTTCAAGGATAAGGGCGACAGCACCAGTTCGGCAGGATGGAAGGTGGGTCCAGGGGACCGGGACTGCGGGCCGCAGCACAGCGTACTGATCGTCCAGGGTGTGAATGCATGAGAACCGTTTGTGTGAGACTCCGTAAACCGTGAAATATGACCATGTACGAGGGGGTATCGAAAAGTTCTGATCATCACATAGAAAATATAGACCGATTTTGATGATTTTTGGTGGGTATTATATTTGGTTCTTAAGAACAATGCTCCCGCAAAGAGAATCCTGAGAAGTGGTTTTATCTTATGTAGGAGAGACTTAGAAGTAAAAAAGATGAGTATTGGGCCCATTGAGGACCGAACCGTCATTCAACTAATGCATTTGAAACGGTATCACACTGAGAAAATACATCAAGAACGTGAAATTAGTTTATGGCGAGGAAAGCCCATCTCATGCACTTACCGAAAATGAAGACATAATTTTCAACTTGGTTGCATGGCCCTTGCAGGGGAGTCAAGAAGTGAGTGACTACCAGTGACTGCCAAGGTGGTGAATGTGAAGGAAGTGGAAGACCTCGTCCTTACAGATCGTCGTGTGACCTTTCAGATGATTGTGCAACAGAAAGGTCTCAATGCTGGCAGTGCCTGAAAATATTATCAGCGAAGAACTACAGACGATAAAGGAGTCAGCCCGCTTAGAAGTTAATGTGTCTACTTTGTTCAAGAGAAAAATGCGTCTTGGCCTTTCGAAATGAAAACTAGGCCTTTTTTAGGAAATTGAAGACACCTTCGAACATTTGATGACTTGTGACGAATGCTGGGTCTATGTGTATGATCCAGAGACAAAAAGATGATCAAGAAGTTTAAGCACGGCATATCTGTCCTTCTTAAAAGGCGAAGATGCAGAAGCCGATATGGAAGGTCAATGCTATCAGTGTTCTGGATCTGGCGTAGAATAGTCATTACCGACTGTCTTGATGATGGTCGGATAATGATAAGCAAGCACTACTGCACACTTTTGAAGAAGTTGCGAGATGGCCTCAAGCAGAATCGCCGCAAAAAAAGCCCAAGAAAGATGTTTTATCCGCACCGACAGCGCCCCCGCCCATTCGTCCTGAGCTGCGATTGAAGAAACAACATGATGTGGACATTAAATCCTACCGCATCTAAGAAATTCACCTGACCGGGTATTAACTGACTCTTGATTGTTACGGGACATGAAGAATCCACAGTATGGCCGGTGATTTAAGGACAGAAATGACGTCATTGATGAGGTGGAGCAGTGATTTACGGGGCAGTGCGAAGGTCCTACAATGACCGCCTGAGGCAGCTCAAGAAGCAATGCAATAAGTTTGCAGTCGTGTGTGGTGACTTGTATAGGAGTAATGAACATCATGTAAAAAATTCAAATTTCTATTACATCTAATTCATGGTGATGATCAGAACTTTTCGATACCCCCTCGTATTTCCTGGTCACGAAGTCGCGGTTATTCATGCTTGAACCACAAGGCTCAACTTTTTTATTGGGAAGCTGTTGAATGTTTCGTGTCGCTACGTGCACCGTCTGGAATGGTGCCTTTTCGATCAGCGTTGAGCTCAGAACTTATAATTATGCCTACCGGGCAACACAAGCATCTTGGTATTGTTTGCGTCGATCAACATGCAAATAGGTAAAGTTCGTGAAGCAGCCGGGTTGAGTTGAGATAAACAACTGCACCTGTTTATTGTATACCTAATGGTAATTCACATGTTGTCTAGTGCACTGGTCTCAGTACGGGTCAGTACAAGGCAGTCTCGTACTGGCGGGATATCTCAACTCTCGGTGAGCGTGCGCCCGGCTGGTTTTGCGGCCGAGGGACCTCGATGAACGTACGCGTGCAGACTCTTCTGCTGTGATGGACAGGCGCATGCCGCCGTCTCAGGTCGGAGCAGTGGCTCTGCAGTGTCCGTGGTCGCTCCTCGACCGATCGGTGCAGGCGGTGATGGCGGCCAGCCGCGGTAGCCGCGCCGCTTTCACAGGAGCGGCCGGTGTCGGCGGGCTGTGATCGGGTGGCACTGGGACTGCTAGGAACGGCAGGCTCTCTTCTCCGTCTGGAATTGTTCCATTCCATCCTGGACTCCTCTGAACACCTCTCCGTTTTTCCGCTCCGTCTGGGGTCCTCTGAAGTCATCTCTCCTCCGTCTCCAGTCTCCACTGCGTCCTGGACTACTCTGAACGTCTATCCACTCCTTCCAAATCTATCATTCCTCTCACTCTTCGTCTGAACGTCTCTTCTCTCTTGGGCTCCTCGGAGCAAATATTACTTTAATCATACTCGGAGCGTCTCTTCACTCCATTCGGGTCTCTTCGAAGCGTCTCCTCTCTCCCTCCGTTGCTCATCTGGAAGTTTCTCTGACCTGACTTGATGACCTGAATCCAGATCTCTGGTGCTCACCCCACCCGACCTGGCTGTGCGCACCAGCTGACTAAGCCTGCACCTTGTCCGCTGCGATCTAGTGCGGCTGTCGCTGGCTCCGCTATCGGCCGAGCTGCCCCGGCGGCCGACTTGTGACCGGCCCCGACCCTATACCCGGGTGTGCAGCGCCGCCGGCACTTGGCTGTGACCACGCGCCGCCCAAGGTAGCGTTTTTCTGGCCGCAGGCACTCTCACTCTCTGGCGGGAGCGGGTCGGCAACGCACTGCGCCGGTACTCACTCACTGCGCACCGGAGGCAAAAACGCCGCTCGGCCCGATGAATGGAGCCGGCGCGGCGCCGCGCTGAGCCGCTTTTTACCGCAGTGCCGCGCGCGCGCGACCCGCTTCCGCGAGCGCCGCCGAAAGAAAGCGTCAAAACGCGCCCGGTAAAAAACGGACCACCGACAGGTGTAAGCGCCTTGCACAGCCGGAAAAGAATCTTCTCGGACAGTGTCTATTTATATGGGGTTTCGAAGTCTCGAAACATAACTGGAGACATCAGCTCTCCGGGGAAAAGCATTTGACCATGGCTAGCTGTATTTCTAACAGATTGACTCCTAGATAAGGAGAGAGATCGAATGCTCATGTTCTTGTTGGGTGCTTGGGATGTTGATGGTATGGCTCTCCAGGACCTCGGCTCGCTGGTCAGCGCCGCAGTGTCTGTTTCACTCCTGCTGCTACGGACCTCGCCCGCCTCTTGGTCAGCGCTGCAGCGGCGGTCTCGCCCTCGGTGTCGGCTGGGAGCCCGGTCGGCCCTGTATATGCCCATCCGTCAGTCAGTCCCATCTGTCCGCCTCTGGCTGCAATGCGAGGGCGTTCTGCATGCTGTCAGGTCTGCGGCGGGCGTTTTTGTCGCCGGCGGCGAGCATCTCGCGCCAAGGTCGGCCTTGGCAGATCCTCCCTCTCTCGGCCGTGGTGCCAACAGGCGCCGCCGCCGCCGCCGCCACCGCCGTCCCGGCCCACGCCTCCTTGCAACACAGGACGCCCCTCAGCAGTCCCACTCGCCCTGTAATATATTCCCCTCACATGCCCCCTCCCGTGGCCGGTTTTCGCCCATACAGGTTCCTTCTTTTTCGATCGTCTTTTCGCAGCCTCGTCCTCGTTCTCGGCCGTCTCTTCCTTACATAGGTATGTACAGGTCTCGCGGGTTTTAACGGTAGGTTTTGCACCTAGAAAATTTAGTGTACTTCAGGCTATATCTTCGTCGTTTTAAGTGTTGAAGATGCGATCGACTTGTTGGTTCACAAGCCGGCCATGATCGTGTAAAATGGCTTCATCGTAGATCGATTAGTTTCTGAGATATAACCGGAAATGTAAAAGTGCAAAACCTACCGCTTAATCTCGCGAGAGCCGTACCTGTTATGGCAAACTCTTCTTTTCGTACCCTGCCTCACCCGTTATCGATGTTTCCTCCCTTCCCTACAACTGTCTTTTCTCGCAATCTCTTCCGGCTCCATTTTAGAGTTCTCGCCCTGTGGCCATCTCGGGATGCGCCGCCTCTGTCCATCAGGGGATATGAAGATCTGCACGAGACCTGTCAGTGTTGGTGTGTGTGTGTTCAGCATGCACCCCGAACCGAGTCGACAGGGCCGGCTGCCCCTCTGTCCGCTTGCTGCGCGGCTGACGCGACGTCGCCGCGTCCCTTTTGTCACAGCGCGGTCAGGGCCAGACTCGCCTTCCGGGTCCGGTCCCGTCTTCTGACGCGGTCCTCGGGGAGGTCACGGCGGGTGCTCGGGTTCCGGGCACGGGACTGGTGCAGATAGTGCCATCGGTGCCGTTTAATACGGACGCATGCGATCTGAAGTAACCAATGTCACGTTTTGTTTTTATGCGCGTAATGCGTATTATACCTATTGTGTATGCATTGACGGTCGAGCCAGAATAAGTATTCACTAATATAAAATGGGGGGCTTTTGAATGATGGGGGCGAACGGTTAAAAAAAACGTGACAAACATTTGATTACTGAACCCTTGGCTTTGAACGCGCTATGCTTGTCCAAGTTCCGGCTAATGTTGTGCTTTTGCCATGTTTTAAGTTGGTTCGCGTCAGTAGGCAGAGCACGACTGTACGGCAACTTGTAGTTTGCTTGTAGGTATGTCCGATTAAGCGCAATCTTCTCGTACACTGACTGTAACTTGTAGGTACACCGAGAATGCGGTCACATGCAGACCGACTGACCACACACGTCATGTATCGTCTCGCTGGGCCGGGGTACAGTGGTCGACCGTCTGGACGGTTCCACGTCGTCGCCCGCTTATCAGTCAGCCAGCCCCGTGACTGGGCGCCTCATGAGTCACTCCGCCGTTCAGTGTGCCTCCTCGAACGGTATCCCCCGGCGGCCGGCCGTCTGCACGGGTCGCACGGCCCGTGCCGCCGCGTCCTCGGTGAGTGAACTGCGGGCACGATGACACGGGCCGTGTCTCAGTATCCGGGCGCTTCACCCCGGACATAGACAATCGCGTTCGAACCCCGGTCGTCAACCCAGAGGACAGTGCAGCGCTCGCCAGTCGCCGACACACAATCCGGCAGATTCGGAATACGGCAACAGCTATATTATCACAAATTACTTTAAAATGATGCGTCATAAAAGCGCCCAGAGATGCAACAGAATGCATAACAAATTATGAAATTACAAATGCTCGTGTGTGTAGGCACTTATTTATTTTTGCTGCGAACAACATTTTTGGCACATTTTTCTAAAGATAGGTTTCTAAAGATTTCTAAAGATACCTACAGTCAGTTCTGCACGAATTACGAAATCTCGGAAGTGCCTTCTCAAAAACCTGCTTAAAAGTTCATACACAGACTATGCACGAGTAACTGTCAGAATACCTAATGGTCCGTTTTATACAAATCGTAACAGTGGAGCTCTTGGTGGAGCTGCTCAAGCTGCAGCAAGCTGCCGTTCCGGCCGCTGGTGTGCGGGACTGCCCAGGACCTCAACACTAACCTGCGCATCCGGAGCGGACCCGTTTCGGCTCTGCAGAAGGCCATCGAGGCCTATCTAGCCGGCCTCCCCGAAGACACCAACCTGTGCGCTGTCCACGCCAACCGTGTTACCGTCACGCCAAAGGGCATTCAGCTGGCGTATCACTGATCGCAGGAGGCAGTCCAACCCAGAAGGACAGCACGGCCGAAATCGCCCCTGGCGGCAGACCGACATCCGCAAAGAAGAAGATAACATGCAGCACCAAACGACAACACGCCCCGGACGCAGCTTTACGGCTCTGGCTGGAGCTGGCCGCCGTCGCCGCATCGCTCGCCGTTTATAGCCGGCGCTGAATCCCCTGACCGGTAGGCAACCCGCATAGCTTCTGGGTACGGCGGCGCAGTGCGCCAGCCGCCGCCAACAGCGGAAAGTGAGCTCGGTAAAAGCTTGGACGTTTGCTCCTTCGCGCCTCGCGGCAGCCAGCTGCGGCTTGGAATAAAAAGTGAAATGTATTCCAGGCACGCCGCATGATTACCGGTGCCACTGTGCTCTAACTCAGGCCAGACAGTGGCTGCGTCTGCACCCGCTGTGCTCACTGCATGCCCGCCTGCCGGCTTCTCCACACGCAGCCCATGCTATCCACTGACACTGGCCGAGCTAACGAACGCTTCGGTCAAGGCGTGTCTGTCCTTACTTTCTCGGGCACAATTCCTGCAATGGTCCCACTCAGCGAACATCGATCGCGCCCTTGGCCCTGGCGTCCCATGAATGCCTTACAATGCCCATTGTCGACATCACGGGGAGGCTCACATGTCCCTCCGGGAATGGCTGACCCGGCGTTCGTGAAACACTTATCGCCCTTGGCCATCCGCGGAACTGCCTATCTCTGTCTGCGGCGTCTGGGGCTGAGTGTACCCCAACCCGCTGCCCCGAGCTGTGCACGGCTGACGCTGCATTCACGGCTCCCTGTACCGGGTCCTACGTCAATGCCGGTGAGTCGGCCGGCGGGAGAGTCGGCGCCGGTCGCCGGCGGCCCGCCGACACCCGACCGGCGCCCGTAACCGGAGCCGCGCCGGGCCATCGCACAAGGTCGCCGGCAGGTCACGTGCGCCAGCCGCCGCCGGCTGTCCAACGGGGAGGGGACGTCTCGGCTCAGCACCGGGTTTAACGGTGTCAGGTCTGACCATTGTGATTGATGGTTTGATACCTGCACTTTCGGTGGGCATTGAGTTACAATATTTTTTGTTTGTAAGGAATGCGCAACAAACGCGCCCGAAAAAAGTCGATGCTAAGAATGACAACGTAGATGGCAAGATTGCCGATTTAGCAATGAACTAGGTATTTATGACGATTGTCACCCAAAGCCGCATCCTGCCCAACCGGCAGGCAGCAGGTGTTCGGTGTTCAGATTGATCCTTCAGTGTCGGAGGCGCCTTGAGCTCAAGCCGCAGTTCCAGAGCCGTGCCGCCGTGTCGGGCTGTATCGACAGCCCGGGGCGGAGCTGCCGTCCGCTCGCCGGCCCGGCTGCCTGCACCACCTGTTGCCACCCCGACCCGCGGGCCGCGGCGGCCGGCTCGGTCCCCTCCCCACGGGCCGGCGCGGCCCCACCGGCCGGCCAGTCACGCGCAACAAGGGCACCTGCCCGCGGCGACGGCGGCGGACCGGCGCGAGACGAGAGGGTTGGCCGAAAAAGCGTAAACAAGGTGGTGCGTATTCCGCGGAGGTGCGGGTGCCGGCTGACGGGCGGCGTGTGCGTGTGCGTGCGGGCAGTGGGCTGAATCCCGGGCCGGCGCGCGGGCGGACGGTGCGGGTACGGGCGCCGATCCGGACACGTCCGGACAATGGGGGCGCCAGCAGGACAGGCCGGTACGGGCCGCTCAGCTGCCGGCCGTGGGGTTTACCGAGCGGAAAACCGAGCCGAGCCTCCCGGGTCGGTCCTTCTCCGTAATTACTGACCGCCGGACTGAGAGGTGCGGCTACAGGTGCTGGCTGGCGCCCGGCATTAATTATCCAAAGCAACCGACATGCCTCCGTTTGTTACCGAATGCATAGTTATGAGAACAATGCCTTTATCTGTCCCTTTTTATCATCCCAAAAACAATACTATTGATCCATGCCATGGCTCGGGCGCCTCTAAAAGGTTAAACTCAGACAACATCGCCATCGTTCTTAAAAAGAATCGCAAAAATCAGCATTGCCATCGTCCTCGCAGTGTCTTTCAGCGCCCCATGACCTTTCGATATTTAATTCCATTACGGATAGTTACCGGATGACTGAAAACGAATTTCGTGAGACCGCCACGTAGGTCAACGTGAACAGGATGTAACACATCGGCGGTGGCCTGATGACTATTTCCCATCCTGTCCAATACCTGCAGGGTCCCTTCCTTGGGGGACGGGGACAGGGGGTAGCAGATAGATGAACCCCCAGGTAGCAGGTAGCTTAGACAGTAGCTCCCAGCCTGGGGCCATCGGAGTCTGTCCGAGAGGGGTGGGCGGATGGCGGAGGCAGACGGCCCACCTGCCGGGGGCGGCCCCCTCCCAGCGCGTCGGTATGTGACCGGCAGGGACAGGCCGCCGGCGGGTCAGTCCGGACTCCGGAGTGACATTGGCGGCCCATCAGCGGACCCATCTCGGACGGAGGATGACCCACCCGCTCCGGAGATAGTATGCCGAGCCGAAAACAGGCCCGCCGCGGGCCGGCAGCCCATTCAGCCGGCAATAGTGGCGGGCAGGGACGACCCTTTGTCGCGCCAATCGGCCGTCCCGTCCCGAACTGTTCGGGAAAGGGGGAACGGACCGCCCCTTCGAGCCCTGGTATGGTGCTCAGGCTGGGTAATGGGTAATGAACGTTGGAATGAGGCGCGTATCCAGGGACTGCTGGAGGTAAGGTCACCCAATATCGATGTGACGACCAGGAGCGCCTTGACAGTTCATTTTTTTAATTTTTTCAAACCTGATGCCTACTAATCAGCTTCAGGGAGACTTTTGGACGAGGTTTGAGTCCAAATATTTTGTCTTCAGAAACTCAAGAAGAAAAGAAAGCAACGGTACTATGATTTATTTTGTCTATCGCGTGCTCTTTGGCGGTTAGATCTGTAGCCGATGTGTTGCGATTCCAGCCTCTCCACCGGGAGTAGTTGTTTATCCACCTCCTTCCCTTCCCTCTGCACCTGACAGTTCACACGGGCAGCTGCTCCACAGGTGATCATCAGCGCTGAGCACATCCCCGTGACACGCAACGCGGCATGTAATGAATTATCCTCTTCAATAGATAGATAAAAAATAACAAAACACAACATACGAGAGGTAGGTATGCAAAATGTAACAAAATAATGACAAAAACAGGCTCTTAGATCAGTTTGTGTGAGCATTACACACCAAGACATATTTAAGTGACCTGACTTGTCTCACCGTCTGCAGCAGTGACTGGACCTATCCGACCACCTGCAACAGTGACCTGACCTATCTGCAGCGCCGACCTGACCTGTCCCACCGTCTACAGTAGTGACCCGACCTCTCCCACTGCCTGCAGCATTGACCTGACCTACCCCACCGCTGCACCGACGGACCCGCACCGCCGCCGCCGCCGCCCATCGATTAGTAGACGGTCCACGGTTGGCGGGTCGTGATGGGGCGTGACACCGCCTCTCTCAGAGGGCGATGGGAACGATGGGGGCGATCCGGTACAGGCCAATCGCGGGGGACTTTGTGCAGCGGCGAAACGGCCGACCTTCTCGTGCAGACGGCACAATCATTTACTGCAAGGCTAATTGACATTCACATGACCGAAGGTTCACCAGGGATTCCATTTCACATGAAACATATATATTCGCACTGACATTTGCAGAACGGGAAATAATGAATAATATGCAAGTGAAACCAAACGGTCTAAATCAATCCAATTCATCAGCTTTGATGACGTGAACTTTGGAAGCAACTACCGTCATTTCAATCTTGATAGCCATTACTTATCGTGCCCTTTTATTCCTTTCTTCCTGTTAGTGATGTAAGATCGTGCATTCATTCAATGCATATGGTAGCAATGTCTGTGGATACTTGATGGCGATCTGGGAATCTGAAAAAGAAAACCATAAGAGACAATTATATATAGTACTCGGTGCATAAAAAGTATAGAAAAAAAAAAACGTAACGTAAAAACGTAAACGGCATAAGCCTAAACGAAAAGCTGACGTTCTTTTGCATGTTCCATGGCCAAAGCACAATACGTCGGACGCCGTGTTTCAAAGGTCGGGAGAGTGGACACCATGCGTCAAAAGTCGGGATAGCAGTCGAGTCAGGACGGCTCGTCCCGCCACCTGTGCAGGTGCCGGCCGCAGCGGCAGCGTGTCTGGCTCGCCGGCGCCGGCTGCCACGCCGGCACCAATTAGCGGCCGTGCAGAGGATTGGATGTTCCTGATTGGACGGCGTGCAGAGTGGACGGCACGCGTCGGGAGTGACGCGGTCTCTGCTCCCACGCTGCAGCGAGCGGCGACTGAGTTCTGACGTAGGAGTCCGTGGTTGAGGCAGATGGGACAGGAGACACGGACGACCTAGACAGTTGGTAGTCGGTATATGGGACAATGGACATAGGACAGTCGGGAGTCGGGCCAGAATAGACACAGACAGTCTGGGGTCGCCCGCGGCATATGTAGGTATATGAGACACAGAAGTCGGGACAGACTGGACCACAGACGGGAGATAGTTGAGTAGTCGCAGCGAAAAAACTTCGTATACCGATCTGTTGAGACGGACGCCAGGTCAGACAGAAGACCGAGACGGGCTGATAAGGCGACAGAGCTGCCTTGAATGGCCAGGACACGCTCCCCCCACCCTTTCATCAATTGGTTAACCCCTTCGGCTGGGCATTTGCACCGCAAACGTTGCAGACTCGAGTCTCTCCCTGTGTAAATAAAGCTCGGCTTTATCAAGACCATGACAAGGCATTTCCCAGCCGGGTTTTCTCGGACCGTTTCACGGGTCGGTCGGCTGTGGTATAGTCCCTCCCAGCCCGTCGGCTGTGGTATGGCCCTCCCAGCCCGCCAGCTGTGATACGGTACCCCCAGAGCCGGGGATCACCGGCCGCTGAGTCGGCAGCGATGACCGACCGCGGGGTTCCCTGCAGTCCGCCGCCCGCGGGGACACCGCTGCGGGCGCTGGCGGACTTCCCAGGAAACGATGCACGTCACGATGAGGGCACAGTCCCTGCTACGGCCCACGGCAAGGAATCCAACCTTTACACAGAGCATCAACTCGGGCAAATGTATCGGAATTCTGATGGAATACCGTCAGCCATTGAGACAAATTTAAAATGACTACGTACCTATTTATTCCCTCTTGCCAGGAGCTGCAGCGTAACTGTAAGGTCCGATTGATTTGTCAGGATGCTAGGGAAACAGCACGCACAAGGCACAATGGAGCATCTACCTAATACCCAATTGTGTGCCACTGATGCCTTTTCAGTTCGCCATTAGGCGCTCGACAGGTGTAATTACGTGCAGTAGCTCGGCCCTTGTTCCAGGGAAGCTAATTATGCACCTGGACGTAATTTATATCATCCGCATAATAAACAGCTTGCCCGCTGCCTCGAAAAGGCTAATGTGGTCCAGTGGGAATGATATTAGAAAATTTTGCTGCAGACTGGGGCCTAGGGCAATAGGTGGACAAAGTTTAAAGACCTTACATCAGGTGCATAGTTTTTTCTTCTCTTAGCTATTATTCTAAAAAAAAAAGTCGAGATGCGGTAGCTACTGACTCCCGCCCGGTCCGTTCGGGCTGATGTCAGCTGAATGGGACCAGCAAGCAGTAAAATACTGTAAAAGCCGAGCTCGGTGGATCTTATACGACAAACATCATGCCACGGCGGGTCAGGACGGCTGACGGACCACCGCCGTCCGGTCTGGTCCCCATCCCTGGGTCTATGGTCCCGGTCCCCGGTCCGTCACGGACGTCGGACATGGCGGTCTGCCCGGCCGGGGGACCGTGGCGCCGGCAGCGACAGGCCGGGGCCGGGGGCGGGGGCGGCCGGGCCGCAGGTAATTACGGCGCTGGAACTAACGGGCCACGGCATGCAACGCAGCGCGGCGCACCAATCGATGGCGCTCACGGGCGCCAGGTCCGCCGCCGCCGTCCCACCAGCGCGCCACGATTGGGGCCGCCACCCTACCCGTGCGTCAAGCTTGCCGCTACGATTCGATTAGTACGGTGCTTAGCTGAATTGCGGTATATTATTGGCAGTGCACACATCAGTGCTATTGGAAGGTCCTACTGACACATTTAAGAGCATAATTTAGCTGAAGTGAAAGTGTATGTAAGTACAGTTGTACAAAAAATAAAAAGTCATATTAAAAATGAGGTCCCGAGTCAGTGCATTTTTTATATGAAGCTGGCTTCCGATTCTACTGATATTGATATGATAAGGTTACACACTTGCACAGCTTATGCAGATTAATGTTTACACTTTACTGAAATATTAACCCTCGCATGTGTGCGGCGTTTGCCAGCTTCTAATGTGTAGGGGGGGGGGGGGGGTCGGTTGGACCCCCCCTTGCCGTTTGGCCCCTGATCGAGCTAGAGCTTCGCGGAAAAAACGAGCGTGTTGCCCGTGACGAGAGGAAGCCGATGATACCCAATTTTAAGGTCCTAGGTCATTGGTTGACCTTCCAGGTCAGGTCAATGACCCAAAGTCGGGAAAATCGGGACCTGTTAGAAAGTCGTAAAGTGTGGCTGCTGAGGGGTTTTTCGGGGTGCTGATCACGAATATCGTGTTAGTTTTGATCACAGATGATGTCTTGAAGCATTTAGACCAGGTCGGGTCAGGTCAGGTCAGGTCAACCAGTAGGCGTCGTGACGGGTATTCGTAGTACGTGTCAACCGCCTCTGACAGCTTCGTAACATGTTACGAAGGCACCAAAACTACTTCGTAAATGTTCAAATGGTTGCTAAATTCGAATTCAGCTCCAAAAACTAGCCTAGAAACATGTACAGCTCGAAAAAGTGAACCGAGGTCACCCGAGGTCACCAAAGGTCAATGACCTGACCTGACCTTCAGGTGACCTTGACACCCACCCTAATGCATGGTAGCAACATCAAATCACATGTTCGAACGTTTGAAACCACGAAAAGCTTGCAAACGCGCGGCTAATGCGAGCCGACATACGCAGAATCGCGATTCCGGCCAAACATGGTCTCGGAAAAGAGGTCACAGGTCAAAGGTCATTTGGGTCAGGGTCATGAAATTTTCAGGGTAGGTGTAAAATTGATCAATGTGAGGGTACTGAAAGTTTCGTCTCGATCGGCCGCTTTTTACGCGAGTTATTCGCGAAAAACCATGAGGGGGGGTCCATCCGACCCCCCTACACATGCGAGGGTTAAAATCCTGCGACACAAAATTCTTGTTGATAAACACAAACAAACTCCCCCTCTCTTTGAGGATTAGGTTGGAATTAAAACTGCGGTTCATTTGTTTGTTTGCTTCAATAAGCTCCGTCGAAATGCCGCATATTGTGGCGATAAGACGGACGCAATTTATGCCCCACGACCGTGGGTTATATCCGTGCCGACTTGACACGCTAGAAAATGTTGTGGCGGTCCCAGAACGTTATGGAACCACTAAATCGGCGGCGGGCCCATTCATTTCGCGGTGTGGTGCAGAGCGTAAGAGCGGGATCGATCGCAGCCGCAGCGACTGGCGACTCCGGCCGCCCGAACCGATAAACGGAGGCCCGGATCCAGACGCACAAAACGAATAAGGAGAAGCCAACCGTTTAAACCACGGCAATTTTGTCTGCCAGATAACATTTTAAAGGATCTTGCTTAACTTGAGATACGATCATTTGAAACTGTTAACATATTTTTTTTATCAAATAGCTAAATTTGATCATCCAGCGGTCCCAGTTGTACCAATGCTAGGCGTATGCAGGCGATTGCGAAACTGTCCCTATTTCATCGTTGATCGTTGGCTGGCGCTGATATGTTACTGGCACCTAACGTTCTAACCAGCTGAATTCCTGCATTGAGGAGGGATAGTGGGTTCGTTAAACCATCTGAATAGAAGTTATCTTCCCCAGCCAGAATGACGAGTGGTTATCAGCGAGTCGGAATCGTTACGGCCCGGGGAGCTGCCGAAATCGAGTTAGTCGCCCGGCCGCCAGCCGGTCGTTAGAGAGAAATCCCAGGGAATGGTGGCGCAGGGACGCGGATTACCAAGTTCCGCGGGATAAATCAAATTGCTCGCAACTATTCCTGGGCGAAATCTAGCTTAATTCGCTCCACATATGAAACTTCAGGACGGCTCTGCTACCTCGGAATAATGCATTGTTGATCTGGACGTCATAATATGCAAAGACAGCTTGGCATACGGGCTTAGCCGGTAAAAATGTGATCGTATCTGATGGATACAAATGTCACTGCCTAAAAGTTACCAACGTTAAAATTGACGGTAAGGTAATCACATTCAGACTGTGATACAGGGACGGGAGTATTCGTCGGGAGCATTCATTGCATGTTTCCAGTTATGATTAACAATGGTGCTCGCTATACTTAAAGAAGGTACTATTTTCAGATTGCGGTAAGTTTTAGGGCACACTGCAAATGCACTTGCCGTAACATTCGATCCAAATAGATAGCCAAATGGTTTGCCCTGTAGAGCATCTCTATTCTATTCATGTCCGTTCTCCAATGTTTATTTATGGGCTATGGCACCTAGGACAAAAAGGATTCACAATCACAATTACAATGCAACAACCATGAAGCGCGGCGAGACTAGCAGTAAAAAGCTGCTGGACCGCAGTCCTTCAGGAAATGGTCCTGGCGTGTGCCTCGGTAGAGGGCCACAGAACGCCTTTGGTTGTCGATGGGCCAGGTCGGACCACCAGAACACCTCTGGGTGCCGGTGGCCCGTCGCCTCGGAAGAGGAGCACAGGACACCTCTGGCTGTCTGTGGTCTGTAGGGCGGTGGCGGCAGGGCGGTGGCGGTAGTGACCACCAAGACACATTTAGTTGCCGATGGGCCAGGGCGGGGGCGGAAGAGGAGCACAGGACACCTCTGGCTGTCCGTGGTCTGCAGGGCGGTGGCGCCCCGCACCCCGTTGCCGGGTGCGCTGCACGCCCCGGCAAGAAGCGGCCGCTGCCGGCTGCACGCGGCCGGGCGGCGCTCCCGGCCTTGGGTGCCGGCCCAACAAAAACAGCGGCAACCGCCGGCCGGATGCAGGTCAAGGCTGCAGTGCGGGGACGGTGCGCCGCGCCGCCGCCGGCCCGGCCCACCGGTGGGTTGGGCAACGGCCCGGTAAAAACGGCCGCCGCCTAATGCAACACCGGGTGACACAACCGGGCGGCGCCGCTTCTTATGGACGCCGCGCGACGATCCTCCGACGTGACGCGCCTGGCACTGCACGACCGCCCACTGTCCACTGCACGACCACCCACTGTGCACTGTACGACCGTTCGCTGTCCACACTGTCCACTGTCAGACTGTCCAGTGTCCACTGCACGACCGTCCACTGTCCACAGTGGGGCTGTCCACTGCACGACCGCCCACTGTCCACTGCACGACCGTTCGGTGTCCACACTGTCCACTGTCAGACTGTCCACTGCACGACCGTCCACTGTCCACTGCATGACCGTCCCACTGCACGACCGGTCACTGTCCACAGTGGGGCCGTCCACTGCACGACCGGCCACTGTCCACACCGTCCAACTGTCAGACGGTCCACTGCACGACCGTCCATAGTCCGCAGTCGGACTGTCCACTGCATGACCGTCCCACTGCACGACCGGCCACTGTCCACACTGTCCAAATGTCAGACCGTCCACTGCACGACCGTTCACTGTCCACAGTGGGGCTGTCCACTGCACGACCGTCCATAGTCCGCAGTCGGACTGTCCACTGCATGACCGTCCGCCGCCCACCGCCCGCCGACTGACTGTCAACCGTCCCACTGTCCACACTATCCAGCTCTACTGTGCGACGGTCCATCGCTCAGTGTCGATCACAGTCCGGCTACCTAATGGACTGCTTCGCAGCCGAGGATTTCCGGCCACTGTCCGAATCGGAATGTCTCATCCTGTGTAGGTACTGCTCATTCAGGGAAATTGTGGATACAATTCTACAACACAGCTTAATGGTTTATGAAAAAGTATGCACAAAAAAGACAGTTACCTACGCAAACTTTACACTCATATGCCTTCTGATAAAAGTGCAATATCAGTGAAATTCTACGCGGCAAGCGCAACTTTCGCTTGGCGTGGTTTAATTCCACTCGCTGCCGCCGCTCAGAGCCGAGCTTTTCCATCCAGCTGCGCCAGCCTTTAGAGCGCGGAGAGAGCGCGGCGGCGCGGCGCTCCGGCTGGAATCTGTCTCCCGGGCACGTCTGGCGCCGCGGCGGCCCGACCTACCCCACGCCGGCCGGCCGTCCGGCGGCACGCGGCCTATTGATTCCCGGCGCGCCGCCGCCGCCGCCGCCGCTGCTGCAACTGGTGAGCGCTCGGCGGCGGCAACAGGTGCCCGTCGACTGGCGGCGGGACGGCCACCTCCTCCGCCGCCGCCCTCGGGCACGCTCCAGAGGCACCGCTCGCCAACCAAGGACAGCGCACTGTGCAGGTGCTGGCGAGGCCTGCACGCCCGTCTCAGACTGCCGGGTCTGCGACAGCGTGACGGATGACAGCCAAAACCGCTGATTCCGGGATCAAGTGACCGCTAGTTTCACTTCAAAGCGACCGGATTAAATATGATTCATTTAAATCAAATAGTTGCATTATCTCATATAATTTGCACTAGAAATGTTATTTCGCATTAAAGACGTCCTTTCGGTATACACCCAACGCGGTCGTCTATATCGAGGCGCCGTATCAAAATCACAACCATCAACACCAGTTGACCAATTTCGACCTATTCACGACAACGGAAGATCCCGCCAAGCGCGACTGGCGATAACGCGACGATGCACACCTACATTAGTCCCAAAATACGTCGCATAAGGTATCTATGCACCTGTATAAGTAGCAGCGTATGAGTGGCGTTCGTCAACCCGGACTGCAAATGATGCGCGTATCTATGGAAACTAACCGTCCATGCCTAGCTGATCCGTCGCGGCCACCACGTCTATACAAAGTGTTGCATTGAATAAAGCAAGTCTATCGCAGGCTAAATGTTTACAAATGCATACATATTTCTACCAATGGGTCTTCTCCCTTGGCTGTTTTTAATGTGTTTTTTTTCCTGGCGAAATCGACTTCTTTGCTCTTTTTGCAAAAAAAAAACTTTTTAAGATGAGCGCAGCGCAGACTTGTAAGAGAACACAGAAAATGAGAATAAAACAATCCCAAATACACAATCGCAACAGGCACGTCACCGCGCTGTTTGAGATGCTGAGCTCTCGACATTGAAAATTACGCTGAGGCCAGTCCTCAGTGCTGGCTATAACGTCGTCTCTGACCGTTCACCGACACACGGGATTGACGATGCTGGTATGCTCACCAGCCCTGTTAAAGTGTATATCCGCAAACGGATACCTATGCTGTGAAGGGGTAAACTGATGGGATTAACTTTGTTCGGAAATACATGCAAAAGATTTAGGACCTGCACACTGCAGCGGTTGCAAAAGCAGATGTACCTATTGTATAAATGATACAATGATGCACACCGTTAATAATAAATGCGAATTAATTTTTATGCTTTGTACTGGCTTTCACACGGAAAAATGCTCACTGCATTTAAACATTATTCGGGGCGATATACGACACAATGATGATGTCAATATTTCCAAGCAAATCATTGTGATGTTCCCTCGCGTGCTATCCTATGCAATATGTCAGCCAAGACGTATATTTTCTGCAAAGTGCAAAGTAATATTAATAATAAGCCCCGTTCAATACCGCATAGAGACTCGTAAAGAAATAGGTAGAGTAAGTAAGGGTAGGGTACCATTCTAGGGGAAATGTGGATACTCAGGCCTCAGCAATTGCAAAAGCTGCCTTGTACTGCCTGAATCGGTGTATAACCATTATCGCCTTGCTCCGGCAAGGACCTCTCATTGCCAAGATATCTCTCTGATATCCTGGTACTTCCCGGATGGCCCGAGTTCCAGCGCTTGGACTTAAACGTTCAAGCCAAACATTGAGGCCGGTGCCGTCCGGCCTAGCCCAACACGGATCCGGGTGTGGGGCTGGGCGCGGGTTCCGCGCCCTGAGAGGTCACCAGCCGGCTCAGCCGCGCCGCACGGTGCACCAGCCGGCGCCGGCCCGTTTAATTAGATGTCAAAGCAATTTGGCTTGCCGGCCGACATAATGAAACGTTCAGATTCATCGGCGGAGCGTGGTTTGAGGCGCGGGCGGGCGGCTCGGCGGGGTGGGGTGCGCGCGCCCGCTGCCAGCGCCGCCTCCTCTATTGATCCCGGAGCAGGGGTCGGCCGCGGCGCCAGTGCCGGCCGCCGCGCGCCGATACGCCCAGTTAAAGCCGCCGGCCGAACGGCCCGGCTCGGTCGACCGACCCACTCCGTTGCTCAGCGCCGCCAGTAAGCACAACAAAGCGGACTCGGGGGGCCGGGACGGCCGGTCCTCGGTGGTCCGCGACCCGCGACAGACGCCAGCGTATGGCGGGACGCGGGAACCAGTACTATACCGACGTCAGCGCTCGGCAAACATGTCTCAAGCATCTAATGTCTTTTTCCGGTGCGAAATCAATGCCCGTAGTCAAATAAAAACATAGTTTTCGAATTTTACAAACACGACTAAGAGCTGACTCGGTGTGCGTATGGAATTTGACTTTTATTTGTTATTTAAATTAAATAAAGAAAGCTTGATGTCAAATCGTTAAAACCTTATCAATTGACTCCGTCTTAGTTTTCCTCAATGAAACACAAAACCCTTCGAAAGATTTGCTATAGAAAATGCACCATCCAACAGCTAAGTGCCGTTGCATATCAGCGTTCAGCCTGAACAATCACATTACCGGACAGCCATCTCGCAGTTCGACTGTGCCGCGCTCGCCCGGTTCCGAATCGACCGTCCGCCCGCCGCCCGCGCCGCGATAGGCCTGCCGCCGTTTTTTCAGTCGGTGCGCTGCGGGTCAGTCTACCGGTCCAGGCGTCCTTCGGCCCGCCATCTAGGATCCTGAAATAGAATCTGGCTGATGCTGTGCCGCAATACGCGACGGCCGCTCGCTGCGAGCGCGGCGGCGGCGGCGGCGACAGGGGATAACACTGCGGAGTGCGGAGATGCGACACCACCGGCCTTACGAGGTGGACATATTGCTTCAATGTTCAAATTTCTTAATCAGCTTCAATAGCTTTCGCTGGAAATATGCATAAGCATTACCAACGGGCAACGGCAAGAGAAAATGCAGTAGCATGCACCTACCGGATCCTTGCTTTTCTCTAACATATGCGAGGCTCGATGAACGTCTCGGTATGTTGTTGTTTTATCGGGCATTCTGGAGACAAGAATGAGGCTCCATTTACTAAATCGCCGTTCTTTCTCGAGGAGACAGCAGATAGAGGGTGACTATTCCCCACGACAGAGGCCGCAGAAAGCAGGCTGACGGAGCGGGCCGCGACTGCAGCGCAGCTCTGAATCGGCGCGTCTCCGTCTCACACGTCTCCATGACGGCAACCACAGCAGACTGCAGTCTTTTAGACCCAGCTGCAGTCTGGAGGAGACGGCTACATAGTCTTTTGGCTCTGGCTGCAGTGTAGTGGAGTTGGATGCAGTCGCTAGCCAGCCCATGTGCTGGTACAGCTGGCTGTAGCGCCGGTAGTGAGCGGCCGGGTGTAGGGCCGCCGACTGTCTCCGCGGAGAGGCTGGACGGAGCCCGGTCGGTCGGCCGGCCGCCGAGGCAGCGGAGCCGGCCGTTTAGCGTGGCCGGTCGTGCGTCAGAGCTGCGTGCCGCGGCCGATAGGCCGGGCCAGCCGCCTCCTCTCCCTACACGGTGCGCCGCCGCCGCCGCCGCCGCCGCCCTGACCCCGTTTGGAGCCGGCGACGCCAGCGGCGCCAGCCAGCCCCTCCCTCCCTCCCACTCCTCTCAGCCCCTCTCTCTCCAAATGGACGCTGCAGTGGATCGCAGACGAGAAGGGAGATAGCGTGCTTTGGAGAAGGCCCCGACGTTTATGAAGTTTTGGGCTACATATAGCGCTACAAGATTATCACAATCAATAATGCGATGACGACTACGGGACGAAAAAAGGAAACCTAAAACCAGAACGTAAATAGTTTTTTACGACTTCTTAGGCTAGAATAACGATCTGACCAAAATAAAAAACAATAAGTGCCAAATAACTAAGCATTGCTTATTTCAAGTGATGAAACAACAATAAATAAATAAATGAATAAATAAATAAATAAATAAATAAATAAATAAATAAATAAATTCATTAGTAAAATTAGTAAATGCTTCCTTGTTAAAACGATCGTATATTATTTCACGAGAAGATGAACGGAAAAAGCAATAAAACAATTACATTTTTCATTTCTTCGTTACGGGATAACTGATAAGGATGCAGACAACACGTGAAAAAATACAGGGATGAAATCGGAGTCACTGAAAGGGTAAAAATAAAAACGGAGGAAGAAAGAATACGCAAAGCAATGGATGCAGAAGATTACTCAACCTTCAACTGACAGAAAACAAGCTTCTTTTCTCATCAAAACATGTGTCATTTGTCAATACTACGATACGTATTCATACTTGTATCGATATTATCCATCTATTCGAAGAATGACTTCTTCTCAGTGAATCAATTCCTCCATAGTCGCTCTTTTCAAGGTGAAAGCATAAAGGCAGTACCAAAGTAGCTACTGACGTATCACACACAGGATTATTAGCGTGGCATATAATAATTAGCGTGGGAGTAGGTATATGACATAATTGCTGTGAGGGGTGCGTGGCTCAATGGCTCATTGCGTTGGAACAACTTGTTGTGCCGTGCTGATCACTATTACAACAGGAAAGTGCCCACATGAAAAGTGGCAAAGGCCTATAATGTGCGCATGCCTAACACGGTTATCGACGGACGACGAGCTCCGTTTAGCGTCATTTCCCGCCTGCCAGCCGATCAGTCGAGTGCCGACGTCCCATTCTGTCAGATCGCCTCCCCTTCCCACGGCGACACGGTGCACCCCTCCCCACCGGCACTTTACCGCCCAGTGACCCACTCCCGGGCCGTCACATTGCAGGCCGGCCGGCCGGCATGCGGCCCACGTCGGCCGGCGCTCAGTGCAGCGCTGCCGCTGCCGCCGCGCCGCTGCGCTGAGCGCCGGCCGCCGGCCTACCCCACCACGTTCGTCGTTGGGCGCGGCGCTGCGATGTTGCATGCCAGCCGGCGATATAGGGGCGGCGAGTGGCCGGCACGGGCGGCGCGCCGATGGTCGCCGGCACGTCAGCCGCCCCCGCCGCCCCCGCCCAGACAGGTGTCGCCGCCGGGCAAATGTCACCTGCAGCGGCGACGACAGGAAATAAGCTGATTGGATTGATCCGAGGTGCCAACAAAAAAGCTTAATGTCCGGCTCTGCATAAGTCAACGTGCAACCCTGACAAATGGACAGGTGATTACGGCGGTTGGTGCGGTGCAGTGCTGGACAGTGGACACTGGACACTGCTGCCAGGTCGGGCTTTGTATGGCGTCGGCAGAGGTGTCAGGTGTTGCATGGCAATCGTGCGCCACCCCGCCGCTGTCTCTACTCCTGATCCCCAAACTCTCAGTCCCTGTCGACTGCTCCTGCCCGCCCGGTGTCGGCGCCCTCTGTGCCGTGTGACAACTCCATCCCAGCCCCGGGCCGGCGCGGCCGGGCGGCCGGCCGCTGAGAAAGGCCGGGGTAAACGACCGCATTACGCACAGCCCTTCAGCGCCGCACCACTCACGCACAACCGGGTCATGAGGCATGACGTCACGGCGTGGTGGCAGCGGCCGCCAGGGGTCCGGAGACGCTCCGCCGCCTGCGTCAGCCTCCCTCTCTCTGCCTCCTTCCCTCCCTCGCCTCCCTTCACACCGCTCTCTGCTGGTTTCGTTACCCTTTCTCCCCAGCCCTGCACTCCTCTCCGCTCCTCTGCCTCCGTCGACCGTCACTCTGCCTTACCCACTGACACTCCATCTCTCCTATGCTCTCTTTCTTCTCTCTCTCTCTCTCTCTCTCTCTCTCTCTCTCTCTCTCTCTCTCTCTCTCTCTCTCTCTCTCTCTCTCTCTCTCTCTCTCTCTCTCTCTCTCTCTTATCATCGCTATCTCCCACTGTCATCTTTCGCTCCCAATACGTGCCCCCGCCGGCCGCCTCTCGGGTCGTTCAGTTTACTGCTGATCTGAGCTCTCGCTCGACGACCATCCAATTTTCTATTCCTCCGCAGTCTCCGTCACCAGTCTTACCTCCTCCAGCGAGGCACACATCTCCCGTCTCCGTCTGGCATCTGCCAGCTGGTCTGGCCGTCTGCATACATCTCGTAGCGTTGCCAGTTTTTGTCGCGTCTCCTTCGTCCCCAGCTCTGCACGTCGGCAGTTGCATGTTCACCAGAAGCCCAGTTCAGATTAAATGGTGCCAGTCAATGCGCCAGCAGGATCTTCATATCATGGCCCCACTAAAGGGAGGGGCTGTCCCAGATTTGTGGATGACTGATCGCCCATATCATCTGGGTCACATTCAGGTGCGCGGCCATCTTCATACTTTCGCCAAGGGTGAAAGCCAGGGGCATATTTCATGAAATAAGATGCTGAGTAGACGCAGGTGTTTGGAAAGGGACATGTCTTGCACAGTAATTGGGAATGTTTATTTGCCGAAGCTATTTCCGCATTTTGTGAGCTTGAGACGAGTTCAACGGTGAAATTCCTGTTGTAACGAAAGTTTTGCATGTTATAACACTCTGACGGTTCGTTGTCCCTCTGTCCACAGAACTCGGTGAGGCACAACCTGTCGCTGCACACGCGCTTCGTCAAGGTGCAAAACGAGGGCACCGGCAAGTCCTCCTGGTGGACCATCAACCCGGACGCCAAGACGGGCAAGAGCTCGCGGCGCCGCTCGCCGCTGGACCCATCGAAGGCGGGCGGCCGGAAGCGGGGCCGCGCCAAGAAGCGCTCCGACTCGGCCGGCGAGGGAGCCGACGGCGGCGCGGCGCTCGGATCCCCGCCCGAGGCCGCCTTCCTCGACCCGCAGACCATGCTGTACAGGACGGCGGCCGGCTGCGAGCGGCTGTCACCGGGGCCGCTCGGCTGGCCCGGTCCCACCTACCCCGGCCGACCGCCGTACACGCCCGACCAGGTCGGCTACCAGCCCGACAGAAACGGCTACCACCCGGACCGAAACGGCTACCACCCGGACAGAAACGGTTTCCATCCAGAAAGAAATGGTTTCCATCCAGACAGGAATGGCTTTCATCCCGACCGAAACGGTTTCCATCCTGACCGAAACGGTTTCCATTCCGACCGAAACGGCTACACTCCGCAGAACGGCGGCTACCTGCCGGAGCGTAACGGCTACCTGGCGGCCGAGTATCAGCAGCAGCAGCAGGAGCGCGCTGCCGAGTTCAGCCGCGTGGAGCCGGGCCGGCCGGCGGAGCAGGTGGCCGGTGCCGAGCAGGGCCTGCCGCCGCCCTACCACAATATCGCCACCTCCGGCTACGGCCTCTACTGCGGCGGCGGCGCGGCCCCCTTCGCCGCCGACATGCGCCGGCCGCCCGGTCTGATGGTCGGCAATGGCGGAATGCCCGCGCAGGACGTCGAACAGCACACCGGCTACAACGGCATTCAGGTGAGGACGGTGCCCGGCGTCCGGCGCCGAGCCACCCGTATACAGTTAACGATTAGCGACATTGGTTTGAGCATACTCCCAAACGCACGTTTCTTTTTGTACTGAAAGAATTTCTGTTCAAGCGCTCAGTCAAAGTAAATTCGTGCTGTCCATTACCGTATCGTTTGGCGTTTCCACCTCTGTGCACTGTGCCGTCGGTCCGGTGTGTTCACTCCGCTCTGTGTCTGTGTGTGTTCAGCAGGTGGCCTCGCCGCCGGTGGGCTCGTGTCCCATGTCCCCGGGCAGCGCGGCGGCCGCCGGCGAGGGCCCGTACCCGGCGCCGGCGGCCGGCGGCCGGCCGCCCTACGTGCCCTCGCCGTCGGCGGCGCCGTACGGTGCCTTCGTGTCGGCGGCGCCCGAGCGGCGGCCGGCCAGCGCCGACTCGGAGCCCCAGGAGCAGACGCCCTCGCAGCTGATGGGCAGCGTGATGGGCGCCCTGCAGCCGGACCCGGCGCTCAGCGGACTCGAGCTGGACGCCTTCCAGGGCGGCTTCGTCTGCGACGTGGACAACATCATCAACGAGGAGCTGAGCAGGGACGGCCAGCTGGACTTTGCCTTCAGCCAGGCGGCGGCGGCGGGCGGCCAGCAGCGGCTGGCGCCGGGGCGCGCCGGCAGCGAGACCCGGCTGCCGCCCTCCACAGGCCTCACACCGCGCTGGCACCAGCTCAACGCCTCCCTGTAGACCGCTGGGTGACGCCGGTGAGTACCGAGTATCGACAGGATCCACTGGGCCACTGTGGAGCTGGGAAACGCCTGTAGGTACTGAGTACTGACAAGATCCAATGGCCCATATATGTTGAGCTGGGGAACACCGACTAGTGCTGAGTACTGACATAATTCACTGGTCTTTTAGGGCTGAACAGCTCCGATGAGTGTCGAAACCAAGTTCACTTCAACTCTGTCTATCCCCCCCCCCCCACTCTTGTATGACGATTATAAACTGGCGACAAAACAGCCATTTGCCGCCATAATAGCTGTAGTCATTATGTTCCTAGACGTAAACGTCCTTGCTGAAAATGCATTGGTCTAACGTAAAGCACAAGCTAGTTATTAGCTTGTCATTTGGCCTGATGTACGGCTGCAATAACAGAACTCACTTGCAGTGATGATTAATTGCAGCACCTATCGCTCAGAAGCTAATTGCAGTTCGATGTCATTTGACCTGCGTCAGATCAATCGCCATGATGAGCGTTTTTATTAAAACAACTACTGAAAGGCAATGGAAATTTGACATCGCGTAGAATTGAGATGCAGCTCTTATGCCTATGAACACCAGCTGCTATTTCCACTTGCTTCAGTTTGGTTCGACTTTTCCAAAGAAAGCGTCTCATCAGAACCACCAGACGAATGCTCATACAAACAATGATTTTAAAATTTCTTCAAAAGTATACCTATTCCCGTCCTCTACTCTTCTTGCAATGATGATACGCTGCGCTGTAAAGACTGCTGTAATGATACCGGAATATTCGTAAATGCAACTTGTAAATATGTTAATGAAAACGCGCGCAGCCCAAGAACGTGTAACCACTTGTAGCGAATTCACAAAGCAAAACGATAACCATATCCATTGTGACACTGAGTCAGGGGAGGCCAGCATCTGGCTATAGTTATCACCCACTTAGCCCGATCCGGGTTAAGGTGGCAAGCCCTGAGGAAGTGGGAGAGCGACCGCCGGTCCTAGTCGAGGTCCCACTCGCCCGGCGCACTCTTGAAAGACTGGGGAGGAAGGCTGCCAGACAATAGGTCCCAACAGCTCAACCTTCTCCTGATGAGCTGGGGGAACGAGGAGGAACGGAGGCTATTGGTCCTGCCCACCCGATCCACTCCTGAGGAGCCGAAGAGGAGGCCATCGCTCGGGCCGGCCGTTCCGGCTCGGCTCGGCTCGGCTCGGCTCGGCTCGGCTCGGCTCGGCTCGGCTCGGCTCGGCCGCTCGGACCAATCTCCAGCGCGAGCAGCGCCCGATGGCCGCTCGTCGGCCCCATTCGTCGTGCAGCTCTCTCTCCGTGTCCCTGCCCGGCCGGCGGTATTTTCCGCCGGGCCGCCGGCTCGGCTGTCCGGCCGGCTCGTTCGCCGCCAGTTTGCCTCGGTATTGCCAATAAAACGTCGGCCCGTCTCCCCCGGAGTCTACGTGAGACGCTAAAAACGAGCGTCGGCGGGCCCAAACGGTCGGCCGCAGCGCCGCCGGCGCGTGCCCATCAGCCGCCTGCGCCGCAGCTGCGCCAGCTCAGCCCAGTAACGACAGCCCAGGGAGGCGGCGCCCGCCCGGGGACCAAACAGCCCGGCAGGGCTGCGCCAGCTCAGTGCGCTAAAACAGCTCCCGAGGCCCAGCCATCCGAGCTGGAGAGGCTGTACCATCTCTGAGCGCCTCCTTCAGCCAGGAGAGAGAAAAGGGCACGCCAGGGGATCTCCTGAACATTCCAATTATCATGAAGACGGACGACTGATGCTCCATGTTTGCCCAATGCCCATGGACGTACTGGATGGGTAATGCGACACAAAATAGCGTCTCATCTTTTCATCCAGGCGTAGCTGGGCAAATGGCAAGCGGTACAAAGGCAGGCAGCATTGCTAAAACGTCAATCATTTGTTTCGTTCCGTGATAGCATACCAAGGGCGGCTTGGACGATAGGCCACCAGCGAGAACCAGTGTCTTCACCGCACGGTGGATGGAATGAGTTCAACAACACTGATTGCCAAAGCTGCTGTCAGCTACTCAAGCACTGTCAAATGAGGACAAGAGGGCATATGTGCGCAGTGTGCATGCAGAATCCCGACCGAAATTCAGCGATTGGTGCAAGCATCGGGTTCAGCGCCAGAGCTCGTTCAGCCGGCAGCCCCCACCCCACCATTCACCAGTTCTATCCTGAACTCGTGGAAAAGTTAGCGAGATACGCACGGTCCATTCTGACATCTAGTGTTTAGTTTGGCCTGAAATTGGCCATCACGGCGGCTCCTCTGAGGCGCTCCGGTCGGCGAGGAGCGCGGCCGACCGCTCTCTGCCGGGGATTTCAGCTGTCGAAGCGCCGACCCAATCGTCGGCCGGGCCACCGTCGGCCCCTATATTGGAGCGGCTTTTTGCCGGCCGGGCGCGGCCGAGTCGGCGCTGTGCCGTGGTCGCGACGTGACCCCGCCCCGGGCCGGCGGCGGCGGCGGCAGCGGCACGCGGCGGCCCGGCCGTATTGATTCCGGCTCGGTGGCAGCGGCGGCCCGATCGCTGCGCCGGCACCCACCCCGATCACTTCACGCCCACCGAGCGGCGCGCCAGTTCACACAGCGCCCACACCCGTCATTGCATGGTCCGGACGTGGGCGATGATCGCCCCAGGACCGCGGTACGCGGGCGATGATCACCCCAGGACCGCGGAACGCGGGCGATGATCGCACAACACCCGTAATCCGATGATCGCCCCAGGATCGCAGACCACGAGCAATGATCGCATAAGAGCCGTAATCCGCGGACGATGATCATCCCAGAACACAAACCGTGAGCGATAAACGCCTAAGGACCATATACTTCGGGTGATTGCCGCCCAAGAGAACAACTGACCGCGGGCGAAGATCGTCAAGGACCATAGCGGCCGCGTGCGATGATCGTCCAGGGCCACAAACTGACCGATCCGACCCATCCGCCACAAACACAACACAAAAACGCAGAGGCGAGATTCGGAATTCGCGGGTTTACTGTTTGTCGGCCGGGGATAATACGAGCTGTTGTTGCCGCGAGTGATGAACGCGCGGAGATTTGCTAGGATGTATCCGAAGGCTTTTTGCCAGAAGAGGCACTTGTTGGCGATGCGGGTATGCGCGACGGTGGACCGCGGAAGGCGGACGGCGCCGCAACGCTCGGACGGGGGAGGGGGAGGGGAGATAGGGAGCTGGGAGAACAAAAGTTTGGATCGTACACAAATGCGCCCTTAGTGTCGCTCCGGACGCGACAGTGAGCATCCCAATTGAATGCTTCGTACATTCATGGAAAAAAAAAACATTCCACAAAGTACCCTACCTACACAAAATTCTGTATATTTCTATAATCGCCCATAGTTGATTTTATGATACCTTTCACAAAAAGAAGCTAGTGTGTAGGGGCATTTCTTTACCTACTATTCTTTCTTATATTACAGTTGAAATTGGATTGTCAGTTGAGAAAAATGCTGTCCATCAATTCTTCTTTTCCTTCTCCTCGTGCATTTTCTTTTTTCACTCTATCAGATCGACGTACCTACCATGATTTCAGCTCTCCCTAAACACCCGAATTCGAGCTCTGTTCCTTTCCCCGGCTGACCAGATCCCGCGCTCGGTCAGCCGGCCAGCCCTCATCGACGGCCGAAGGACGGCCGCCCGTCTCGCAGTGCGCGATGCAACTTCTTACTTCCGACATGATAAGACCGGCCACATCAATGACAAAGAGCCGCCGCGGTGGGCACCCGGTGCCTTTGTGACCGCTGCCGGTGGCAAAAAGCCGAGCTGCGACCGGAATCCGCCGGTGACCAGCGACCACTCGACTAATGTGCGACCCTGTCCGACTGTGGAATGAAGGAGCAACGTAACCGACTCGATGGGATTGGGAAGACGCTCGATTATGTGCATCTAATGGTCGTGATAAACGTTAACAAATTCCCATTAGCTGGGCAATGTCGTGAGCAAAGAGCAAAAGGCTCAACATTGAACATACCTAGGTATACGGGTTATTCGAAGGGCAAATGAGCTCCATTCATAATTAACAAGGGTTTGCCAGTCCATTCTTTTTGTGAGTCAGACCGTCAGGCAATTATCTATATGTGTCAATATTGGTGCACATTTGTTCCGCTGTGGCGCAATCAAATAGCCTTGGTGTGGGTACGCGCACTGCAATCTAAGCGACATGATAAGGCCGGTGGCAGACTTTTTAGAGGCGCTTTATTAGCTATCGGAGACGGCCGACGCGGCCCGTCCGTGCGAGGCTCCGTTGTTTTTGCCCCGGGCAGTCACGTGGCCCGATCGATCACCGTACGCAGCCGTGTTCCAGGAAATTAAAGGGCCTCGTCATCGCTCCCAGCTGATCTGAAATCCGGACCGAGCCGCCCAAATGGCCGACTGACAGACACAGCCAACCCGTCCGCCAAATGGCGGCTCGGGCGCTGGACCGATCGCCTACTTGTGTCGGTATGACGGCAGATTAATACGGTGCAGCTGCGCCGCCCAGCCGGGCCGCAGGTGCCGTGCATTAATTCGGCCGTCACTTTATTCGGCGGTGGGCGACGCGTTTTTACGCCGCTCGCCGGCGCGGCGTTACCGAGGCGTTTTGCCCGGTATTGATCTGGCCCGTGCCGAGTAACCGGCCGCCGCTGGACGCTGCGCCACACCCCGGCCGTACGCCGCGCGCGCCCGGCCGCACGGCTCACAAAACGGCTTAACTTTTCTATTTCCCGTGTGCCGCCAGCGGCGCCGTGTCCGCGGGCTGCGGCATTACCGGTGCCGAGTGCACGTCGTCCGCCGCCGCCGGCGCTCCCCGTATACCGAGAACAGGAGCTTCTGCCGGTCGCGGCGCATCGAGACAGAGCAGAGCGTCAGCTCGCCAGTGTTCCATTCAGGACATCAGGTGCCGCAGCACAAACGTCTTGTATGATGGCACTCTTATAAGGCAGCCAGCGTCTCCATATGTTTTGTGGATTATAGTGTTTGAGCGACGACACGGCTTTAAACCCCTCAATATTGCTGGGATATGGCGTTTCGCCGCGTAACATCTGCCATCAAAGTCAAACGGCGCCCCGAATTGTACCGCCGCTCGGCGTTTCCGCCGCGGCGCTTACGAGCTCTCCTCACAAACGGTGGACTCGTCAACACTGGCCGACGGGCCGACGGAGCGGGATCTCTGCTGGTGAGGTGGGTGTGGGTTCCGGGGGCGGGGGCGGCAGCGGCTGGGGGCGGCTCCGCAGTCGACTGCCGCGGGCTGGCGGACGGCCGGCCACGGCCCATTTCTTCTCACGGCCCAGCGACGGCCGTTTGGCCCCGGGGTCGGCGGGCGCTGGCTCCCTTCGGCGCCGAGCCATTGTACGACAGTGCCGCCACGGGCCGCCGCTCTGCCCCGCTCCCCTCCCCGACCGGGACGGCATCCGACCCACTCCCACTCTGTTTACCGACTGCCATAATCTCCTCTTGACTTGGAGCGAAAAGGGAGGATAAGTCACCCGCCATTTCTCAGCACCTCTGGAATCAGCTAACCGACAATTGTTGCGCTCTTTGAAGTCCGCTGGCCACTCATCCCGTTGGAAAATAGAGACTGGGAAGCCGAATGGTCCGCCACAGCCCTCGACTCAGACAGCAGGGCGGCCATTTATTGGCCGTGAGTTGAGAAGCCGCCACGGACTGTCGGAAAGACCCGGCACAACTGGCCACTCGTAGTGCGCCGCTCGGTTCTGCCCTACCCCAACGACCTCACTGCGGGCACCGGGGACGGTGCTGGGGTAGGTCAGCCGGCGGCGGCGGCCCGCTCAGCTCAGCGTCGCGTCGGCGGCCCGCTCAGCGGCGCGACCTCAGCGGCCGGAGCGCTGACTGGGCGCGTGCACAGCCATCTGACAAAAACGCCGCGTCGTTTCCGCGTGGTGGCCGGCAGAGGATGTTGCATGCCTGATCCGATCGGATAGCGGAGTGGCCTTGTGCGCCAGCGGCGCCGGGATTCCGCCGGCTGTATTCACCGGGAATCCGAGAGAGCCGGCCGGCGGGCGGGGATTTTGGCCGTGTTGTGTTCGTGACGCCGACTCGTGGGGAGGAACGGCGGATGGCGCGGCGCTCAAGGAAAACTCGGCGGTGGCCTTGGCTCATCGCCGGCGATATACCGTTAGTTTGCAGCCTGCGTGCGTCACCGCCGCTGACCCGACCACCTCGTGACCTTGGCATCTGGCCGCGGGCGACAGCGGCCCCGGCCGCAGCCGCCGGAGAGCTCGGTCAACGGTCACGACAGCGGAGGCAGTCCGGCGGCGTCCGCCGCCCTATCACAGCCGCCGGAGGGCTCGGACAACGGTCACGACGACAGGGGCAGCCCGCCACACTATCACAGCCGCCGGAAGGCCTGACCAACGGTCACGGTGGCCGGGGCACGCAGGGTGCGGCAGTGCGCTCCGTGAAACATCACCTATGCCCGCAGCTATGATTACAAAATACAAACTTCTAGCCCTACCGTCAATCATATGCCTATCGAGCTGTTCGAAACCTGAACCTAGCCGCCAAGAAATGAAAAAAAAAAATAACCTGAACTGAGCTTTGAGCAAGGTAAGTCCTTAGCGAAGTCGAGCTATAGCTGACCCAATTCCACTTATAGCTCAATGAGGTGCATGGGGCACCATTTCAGTATACAGTTCTACCACTTAACACGTAGACGGAAGCACCAGGTCACGACGAGTCGATGAGTTGAAGGCCGGTATTGGGTGTCGGTTACCGGAGCGGCAGTGCGACCTATGGCCACATTACTGGGCCCGGATCTGACACTTCCGTGCCTCTGTGTTCCAGGATGCCGACCGGTGCGCGGCGTCGGGCGGAACCGACGGAGGTCTCTCTCACTCGGTGGTATGTACCCGGCCACTCGGAGGCCGAGCGGGGACCGGTGCAGCCAGGTATATGAGGCTACAGCTGCCGGGCGGAAGCGGATCTCTACGCAGTGACCGACAGGACAAGAGATCAGCGGGCAGCGGTCACCAGGGTCCGCTGTCCCTACCCGAGACGCCGGTACTGTCGAGTTTCCCACAGACCACCGAGCATTAGGTACAAATCGGTCCCACGCCTTCACAGGCGCAGAATAGTTCAGCGACGGCACTGCTTGAATGTGTCCCTGGCTAGTTCGCCTTCAGTATTCTGACGGCGTTCAATCCTGCTGGTTGGGGTCACGAGTTCGCTGGGCCGGGGGAGCTGCGGCTGCCGGTGTCATACCGTGCTCCTCACACAGGCCGGCCGGACAGGTGCGGGTTCTCGCGAGCTGTGAATGGCGAGCCGGACCCTGCCGTCCGGCCGGCCTGTGTCCATCGGCGTACTACCGAGCATACCGCTGCAGCTAACGCTAGGCGGCGTTAACCGTTAAGTGCCAGTGTGATGAAGCCAGCTCTGGTGTAGCGAATTGCCCTAGGTATAACGCGAGGAGTCGAATGACGCCACAGAATCAGAGGGCGTCAGATATCGAGCAAAATATGCAACGTGTCACTAACGGTGACACCTAAAACCACCAGCGAACGACGAAGTGTTCAAATCGAAGTTAGCGATGGATGAAGCCTTTAAACTTTTCCAAATTCATTTTGTGAATGTAATGCTGCGTTACTAGTTACATTTAATCTATAAGTATTCATCTTTCCGATGAAGAACTGATAACTGCCCGGAGAAATCAGTCTATACGCGGCTGTTGTACGATGTTACGCCGCAACGTTGAGCCACCTCAGTGGTATGTTTTGACGGAAACTGTATAGGACAATCGCTGTACCGTGTCAAACGACGAAAACGACAAAACACCGTTTTCGTTACAGCTTTATATTGAAAGTAATATTTCCAAGTAATTTGATCATAACCAGTGATTCATTTGCATTTACCGAAGGACGGTGGCATTTAGCACCTTCTGAGTTTGTCCTTTCCTAAATCGGATGGGTGTGCTGGAGCACCGTTTTGTAATATAGTGCGAGAGCGTTCAGTGGATTGATGTGTCCACTCCTGGCTACCCTGACCGCAGCGTATTGTTGGGGAGAATAGGGGCGGGGTGTGCTGGGGCGAGCCACCGGCCGGCCCAACAAGTGTGTGACCCATGCATTGTTGTGTAGTTACGTACTGGTGCATTAATCAAACTCGCTATTTAGTGCATGCTGTTGGCTGACGCGGTGCAATTGTTGGTGTGACCTTTCTGTCTGTACATTTCCTTCAAGTGCCCGTACAGTAAAGGCCATTTGGCTGAATAGCCTGCGGCTGGCGTGGGGGGTCAACGAATCTTTCTATCGAGTGTGCACCGTTTCTGTTGCTGCTCCTCTGCGGACGATGCGTTTGGTATGCTGGCTCAGCCTGCGGTAGCGCTAGGGTCGCTGAGGGGACCCGTGTGCCACGCCGAGCCGTTCGGCGGGACGCGCCCCCTCCGCCGCCGTCATCTGCTCTCGATGTCTGTGTCGATGTATCAGAGCTTAGCTCAGAAACCTCTCCGCTGCCGCGCTCGTGATATACGGAAACCAAGATATGCACATGTTTTGACGATCATGTGTGCTTTTGCAACGGACCGGACCGGCCCACGCTATGGGCCGCGGCGGGCCGCCACGGCGCTCGAGTCTGCACCAGCGCCACCTACCCTGACGGCCGCCGGTGTAGTGGTGAAGCTGTGTGCAGAGGGCGCTCGGAGCAGTGGTTCGCACCCAGTGTGTGGCGTGAGCCCTTCGTGCGTCAGTCGGTGTCAGCGCTTACAGTTTTGACGTTCGCCCTCATGTCACTCTTTTACGCATTTCACAATGAGCTTAAACACGATATAATGTGTGGGCTTGTCACTGCTTCCTTCCTTCATCCACTCGTACAATAGCGGAGAGCCGGGCATCTTCGCCACAAAATCAAACTGCCCGTACCGAGCGGTAGTTATCAGCTCCCAAAATCGATCAATGTAAAATCGACAATCAGTGACCATCCATACTGTATGCTTTCAATCGATCGTGTTTAGCAGTCGTTGATCCCCACAGGTTTCTTTACGTCGACTGCTGATACACACTGTCCTGGCATAACATTAATTTATTCACCAACTTTATGTTTTCAAAGCATACAAGAAGCTATTTTGCTAAGCAAACCATTTACAGTTTTAGGTCCAATGGCCAGAATCATTCGCACTCAAATATTCCCTATTTTGACATCGCTGTTACCTGCGAGTGACGATATTTGTATCACCAACGCATCCAATGCCTCTCGCAGCGCGTTAGACCGCCCTGCCCGGTCGGCTGAGCCGGTCGGGTCGTCAGTGGCCAGCTCCGCCTGTCTGCACGGTGGTGCCACCACTGTGTGCGCACTGGGACCGGGCAATGCGCTCCGCTGACTGGTTTTGTGCAGCTGTTCACGTTTCGCTATGCGGCTCTGTTTCACACGAGTGTGTGTGTGTGCGTGCGTGTGTGTTCCGTGTACGATTTGGGAACGTGCTTTGTCAAATAAAAACCGCAGACGAGACCCAGTGTGTCATCCAGGCTATAGTTACTGGAGCATTTGGAACAATGCATTAGGCTGTAAGTCGGCAGTACAAGCGACGAGACTAAAGAATGGAGAAGATGGACAGGATGGATAAAAAGAAACAGATTAGGCAACTCCAAGAGTTGATTTTCTATAGGGAAGTTTGTTTTTGTTTCGAGATGAATTATTTTGAACATAAGCGGCTCCAGTTACCTGCACCATTCATTTTCCGGGAAAAGATTCAACCAACGATGGCTCGGAACTTCACACTTGGAATCTGGGGTGCCTCCTTCGGCATCCGTCAACATTGCGAATTATTCTGCAAAGACAGTGATGACTAGAGTACACGTTTGCCACGGAACCCAGCCAATGTTTACTTGAAGCATCCTTTTATGGTATTTTAAGTTCAATCTTAAGCTATGATGCAGCCTTAACACTGCTTAAAAATGGCTGGTACTTTGCAAACGGATAAAATCAACATCAAATTATTGCACGATCATGCAAATAAATCTGTTCATCAGTCATCCGCTACCGTTCCATGGTCAGATCACTAGGAATGCAGGGTCCAACACTTTGTAATGAACAAACTTAACAAGGTAACATGCATCATCAGTGCAGGACGCACCCCACGACTCTCTGGGCTTGTCCGATCTCCCGGCTCCCCGCGATAGCACTGGTGTCTGGGAGCTCCACCATACTGTCGCCGTGACCGGTCACGGGGCGGGCGTGGCCGACTGACCCCGGTCGCGTCCCCCGGCCGCCGTCAGCCAGCCCCAGCACGGCCTCACCTAGTGCCAGGTGTCGATGAGTAGCGCCTCGGAGCCGTAGCAGGCCACCACGCGAGGGAACTGCTTGTCCTCGCACACCAGCACGTCCTGACAGCGCACACTCTGGGGCAGGTTCCGCACCATGCCGTTCGTCATATACGTCCTGTCAACGGAGACCCAATGGAGCGGAGGTAAGCTTCAAGTTAAACGTATGCATATTTCATGCGTAGGCTAGCCTCCGCATTCGTATTATCCCGTGTAAAATTTGCACTTCAAGAGGCAAGTAAAAATGAAAGACATGGCGTTAAAACATGTTTCTTATTCACATATGTAACGTCCACAACCCCCACCTGACCCGCTATCAGTCATTGATGTCACCACGTCACTTACCTGGTCACCACGCCACTGACCTGCTGTCGATGACGCGGATGATGTTTGAGAAGCCGCCGGAAGCAGCCAGGGAGTCTTTACCCATGAACTGGGCGCAGGTCTGCATGCTCTCGTACGTATCGGGCTGCAGGTCGGTGATGAGCTCACCGGAGCCGTAGTCCCAGATCTGCAGCGCCTGGCGCCGCCGCCACGACGCCGTCACGATGTGGTTGGTGAAGCTGAAGGACATGCCGCCAGGAGATGACGCGGGTCAGCGGGCGGGCGGATACGGAGCGACGGAACAGCAGGCGGGAGCGGGAGGGCTGAGTGAGGTTGGACATACGATACGACGAAGCGAACGACGGATCACGAACGGCGCCGAGTGGGAGACGAGTTTTAGAAACAGGGGTGTTATCAGGTGCAGAGACGAGCAAGCATGTCGATTGTCGAATCATCGAAACAAATAGCAGACCTGGCTAGGACAACATGACATCTATCCGCATTTTACTATTTACAGGTGCGGAACTGTTTGTACGGTTAATTACTTGTATGAATGATAGTAAGTAGCGCTGCTATACCTACATCGACGAGTCGGGTCGCCTTGAGTCAATCCCGCGCACACAGGTCTTTTGTGGACGGGATGCCGTCTGCCTACTGACAGGTGAAAGTGGCCCAGCCACGCCAACGTACCTACCTATAAGTGTGAATTGAGTCCGTCAATCTCGTCAATGTCCGTCTGTCAGCTGAGTACTCACGGGTCGATGCTGAGCCCCTCGCCGCAGATGTGCGGTCCGTAGATGCGGCGCACGGCGTGCGGGTGGCGCATGTCCCAGAACTGGACCGTGTTGTCCCAGCCGGCCGAGAGCAGCTCGTGCGGCGTCAGCGGGTGGCCGGCCAGTGCGAACACGCGAGACCGGTGCCCGTCGTTGAGCGCGTGGTTCGACGAGGCGCTCAGCCGCCCGGCCTGTGTGCCCGTGGCCACGTCGAACACACGGATAATGCCGTCCTCGCCGGCGATCTGAAAGTACTTGCCGAGACAGTCGAAGGAGAGCGCCAGCACCTGTTCGTCCACATCCAGCGTCTGCAGACAATCGCCCGTCTGGAAGCGCCAGAACTTGATCAACCCGTCGCCGTAGGTGCTGAGCAGCACGGACGACGCCTTGCCCTCGGGCACGGGCACAAACTTGGAGCAGGTGACGGGCATGCAGCGCTCCAGGGTGTCGCTGTCCTGCAGCAGCACCATCTGACTGGCCGCCGTGTCCGTGTGGTGGATCGACGTCGAGCCGGTCACCATGCCGATGGCTAAGTAGTTGCCCCGGCTGCTGAAGCGGCAGCACATCACCTCGGACGGCGTGCTGATGGACGTGGCCACCTTGACCATGCCGTCCGTCTGCAGCTGCTTGCCCTCGCCGAGCATTGCCAGCGCCAGGGACTGTGAGCTCTGCTCGGCGTTGGCGGGCGGCTCCACTGAAAAAGACTTGCGCTTGGGCAGCGGGCGAGGCTCCATTGTCAGACGGGAGGAGGCCGTCAGAGATGAGTTGAGCTGGTTGCTTTGACCGTTACTTTGGCTTGGGCCATCGTTTCGTCTTGGTTCCGCCTGCAATCGGTCGCTGCTAACGTCGGATATCCGGACCCGACGCTGACTATCTTCCCCTACACCGGACACTCGTCTTTTCTGCGACGAAGAAGCCTGTTTTAACAAATTTGCTCCAGCTTTGTTCTTATCCCTGTGGAATACTCCCTTCAGGCCTTGCAGCATGATGCTTTAAAAACGCCGGATTAAAGATAAATTATTTCCAGCTCGCGCCGTGCGGAGCACCGATCCAGATCACTATTGCCCAGTGCCCTGTTAGCACTCGAGAACACGGGCGTAGGAACGTCATGAAAAGTGGGTGGGCCACCCTGTCAAGGGGCCTCCTTTTCCAGGGGGCCTCCTATTTTCAGGGGCCTCCAACTTTTGCCTCGTCCTGCTGGCTGCTTTCAAGTATGACCTCCAAATCTAGCTTCTGAGATCGGGCAGATGTACCCAGGGGCGTAACCGCTTAAGCGAACAGTGCGGAAAGTCCGCACCATTTTTAAAACTTATTCCCCTCCGATTTTTAAAAAATCTATTTGCCGCAAACGGCGCATGACCCCTGAAAACCCTTGCACAAATGTCTTCCTCGTTTCCCAGGTGCCCCCATTAGCTTCATAGGCGTCCTCTTTGGCATATACATAAGCGCCCTATGTATAGTCATCAGAGACATCCCTATATGTCCCACAGTCAGAAACACTTATATACAAACAAACAGGGTTGTCGCATACAATGTGCGCTTATCATAGGTGTCTGTCTCTCTTTAATGGACACTTGAAGGCGCCTCTCTTTGCCATGCCGGCGCGCCTGTTTCTTATGAATGCACCCCCATGGCATTGATCAATTGCAGTCTGCAGACCTCTATTGCATGTGGACGCCCATATATGTAGGCCTCAGAGGCGCCCCTCTTTCGCATTGAGACGCCCCTATGGGCTTCATAGGCGCCCCTCTATTGCACGTAGGTGCCCTACTGTCTCAGAACCGCTCCCCTTTGGCATGCAGACGCCCATCTTTCGTACGGAGGAGCCGCTGTGGTTCTTAGAGACGGCATGGTGCTCCCAGACGCAGATGGGGCTCTCGGAGTCGACAGTGTGGGACCTTCAGTCGCTGATGGGTGCCCGCCAGATGTGGACCCTCGGAGAAGCCGGTATGGGGCCCTCAGAGATGCCGGTATGTGGCCCTTACAGACACCGGTATGGAACCCTCAGATACTTCAGTGTGAAGCCCTTACAATTGCTGGTGTGGGGCTATGAATGCGCTGGCTTAAATCCCTCAGAGGCCGGTACATGGACATTAGAGCTCAGTGATAGCTTGTGTGGTGCCTTCAGTGGCCTTGTGGAGCCGTTAGACATCAACATGGTGCTCTCAGGAGCCGGTGAGTCCTCAGAGTCACCGGTGTGGGGCCTTCAGAGCTCCGAGATACTGGTGTGTGGCCCTCAGAGGTGTCGGTGTGGGTCCTTCAGATGTACCTATAGAGCCTTGAGATGCACAGGTGTGATGGCCCACAGAGGCGCCGGTGTGGGGCCCCCAAGAGCCACCGATATATAGGGCCCTAAGAGACACTAGTATGACCCTCAAATGCGCCGCTGTGTGGCGCTCATAAACACTGGTGTGGAGCCATCACAGGCGGGTGGAGCCGTTAGAGGCCGGAAAGGGCCCTTAGATGCCTACAAGGAGCCTTCAGAAGCCGGCGTGGCACCCTTAAGGGGATAAGCGTGTCTATTTAGGAGCCCTTGAGGTGCTCTCATGAGCTCTGTGGGGCCCTACCGAGCCGAAATATGGCCACGGCCAGTTGCCGCCGCATGGCTCTTCGGACTATCATTCTCAGGGGCCTCATCTGCCTAGTTTGAATAGAAGGGCCTCTCAGACCATCAGTCTCATGGGCCTCCTCTGGCTAGTATAAATAGAAGGGCCTGTTAGACAATCAATCCTAGGGGCCTCCTCTGGTTAGTATAAATAGAAGAGCCTCTCAGACCATTAATCTCAGGGGGCTCCTGTGGACAGTATAAATAAAAGGCCCTCTCAGACCATCAGTCTCGGGGGCCTCCCTAGAAAAGTGTAAAGGTGGATAGAGGGCCCCCTCAGATTCATTAGAAGTGGACCTCTCTGACTATCAGTCTCAGGGGCCTCTTGTGGCCAGTATGAATATAAGAGCCTCTCCTCAGACCATCGGTCTCAGGGGCCTATTCTGACTAGTGTGGATAGAGGGGCCTCCCAGACCGACAGTGTCAGGGGCCTCCCCAGACCAATGTGGATATTGGGGCCTCCTCAGATCCACTAGGGCCTCTCAGACCATCAGTCACAGGGGCTTCGACTGACAAGTATGAACAGAGGGCCTCCTTGGATCCATCACGGCCCCTTGGAGTCCGTGCGTGGGGATTCGTGGAACTTATTTTTACCGAGTTTGTTTATTCTGGAAGGTGACAACGTCCTCTCAAATCGAGACGAGGGGCCTCGAGTAAAAAGTGGGTGGGCCAAAACACATGGTTGGCCCCCCACCTCGAAAAGTGGGTGGGCACTTGCCCACCTGGCCCCCCCTGTTCCTACGCCTATGCTCGAGAACACAATTTGAATTAGCGCAATCCTGTTACAACTAGGTATAAATATCGTCACAGCCACCCAACCACTCACTTCAATATAAAGCAAACGCGAGGTTTTTCAATAAATAAATACGTTTTCACCCCATAATCTTGTTTTTAGGGTTGTGAAACCCAAGGCCGTATAAGGTGAAACCCCAACACTGGTTTGTTGTGGCTTGTGGCTCGGCAATCAGCTGGTACTTGTGAGGTTTGTGTACAATAGTGACGGGCTGTTGCTAGGGTGATTCAGGTACTTGTAATTCAACACAAAAGATGAATTGTGATTTCTTAAAAAAACAAGGTTGAGACAGTTCAAAATGATTTTATATGAGTACAATTACATAAAATTGAAGGTGGTTTAATTTTTTTTGTATATCAAGAACCAAAATTATGTACTTTTTAAGGTACTCAGAGAGCCCAGTACCATAGTGACGGAAAATCGAATTCTAACGGCGAGTGACGTCAGTGGCGTTTGAGACGGCGGGTGGAGTGGGGTGTGCGTCGTGCGGAAATTGTGAATATATTGCTCAGTCTGTGATTGTGCGGTTGGCAAAGTGTGACATGTCCGACATGCTGTTTGCGTGCTCTAGGTGTTTTAGCAGACATCCATTTGAGGAACTTTCGCAGGGACAGCAGCTTTGTAAGGTCAGTTTCGCAATGCTACGAATGTGGCGCATGGTAATATATAGGTTGGATTATTTTTATCTCATTTGTTTTACTTTTATGCATTGTGCTCTTACATGCTTGACGCTTAAAAGCTGTCATATGTTTTGCCCTTATTGCAGCATTTAATGTATTTTCCTCCATGCTCATGAATCCCTTCTGATCTCGATAATCCTGTTTGTTTGACATCGTCATCATTATCATCATAGGCCTGAATCTGGTAGTAGGGCCTTGTTAACACCTGAATTGAATCATTCACCCCACTGAACTCTATCACCCATAGGCATGCATGCAAATTTCATCATCTTTCGAGCGAGCTGGAAAAAACAAGGATTATGTGTCATCAAAAGTTGTACCAATGTAACAATGAGTTTGCCTCATTACGATAAATGGGGCTGAAACTAAAAGATATGACTATATCGAGCCAAAATCAGCAATTCATATGACCCCTTCATTTGAATGTGAAGGATTTCCTCTGATGGCGCCTTTATTTACCTAGTGAACCAACCTGAGTAGTAAAAGAATCTTGTATACCACCAAGTGTTAACGATGGTTTTAGTCTAAGATTTTAAAATCGTTAGATCTCGGCTGACGTCACAAATTCTAAGGGGGCATTCTAATGCATTAGCCCCTTAGAATCCAAAAACTTCAAGTTTGAAATTCCATATATCCGAATTAAAGCATTTTTCGATGTTGTGAGTGCCCAAACCGGTAGTTGCAGGCCATGGCCACCAATTTGGCTATCTCAACTCAAAGCTAATATTAAGGTGGGATGGTCACTTTAATCTCGCGAGAGCCGTACATAGAATGTATGAATGGGCAGCTGACATACCTGGAGCCTATGATGGGGAAGGTTTCCTGTCATACTATGTTCAATGCCCACTTCTTTATGATTCTGGTTCAAACGAAGCATAAGTACCTAGATAAAATCAGAAGAGCTTGTTTCAAATAGGATCTGACTTACTATCCAGTGTTGAAATTCTGGGTTGAATTAGTGGGAGAATACTATTTAATGCCAAAATGTTAATGTCCCCATTAGACGTGTGCATGGATCTGAGGACTGAGGGGTGGATCTATGATCTCAGTGGATCTCAAAGCAAACTGTATGTTGGAATCTTTGCTCCCGCTGGATGCCGCATCACAAATATATCCTAGATTTTGATCTCATAGAATCTGAAGTCATAAGAAACCAAAAAACATGAATTTATGATCTGAGTGGATCCTACCATGCACATGCTTCCAAGTGTTTATATGTCAATAAATGTCACAGAACTGTGAATTATGACTTGCAATCACAAAAAATTACTAAAACAGAAATTTTGTGGGTTTCAACAAGTGAATCCTTAGGGAATGAGGATCTATGATCTCACTGGACCTCGAGTAAAAAATTAGACTCGGATCTTAGATCTATGATCCCAATTGATCTCTCGATAAATTTAAGAGCTGGATCTATGATCCCGTCGGATCCGAGCTCAGAATCCATAAGATCAGATCCTCCCACCAGATACATTGTCTCGGATCCATGCACGTGTCTGATGCCTATCAAAATCGGACACGGTCCGTCCCAGCTGCGGCTGCGCTGCACCCACCAACTGCGATCAGCCCGTCAAGGGTCTCATGTATCGAGCGCCGTGGGGACTCGAACCGGGGGCACTCGAAGCTCACAACACCGGGACTACAACGTTCGGTTAGCTGAACTAGGGAACGAACTTTATTTTGTTGGGTTAGGCCCTTTCGGTCTGACGAGACCATTTCATAGCCGGAAGGGTGCTAGGAATTAGGGGGAGACATTGGTCTGGGCGGGCACCCTAGGGAGTCAGCTGGATCCAATTGGACAGGCCACCCACCTCACTGATACTGCACCCAGCTACGGGCGTGCTCCTGCTTCCTGCATGGGATATTGATAAAGTTGCCCGTCCAGCCCGAAACAGGGGATCGAGTGGAGGAGGAGGATTTGATTACGAAACGGTTCCGACGGAACGAATGATTGTTTGTGTATGAACATATTTTTAAACTAACCTGAGTCACTGACCTTGACCTGATCTTCAAGTGACATGGACACGCGTAGGTTTACTGAAATTCAGTATGTAAACGACGTGGTCCAGTGAAGAATGGTCGAAATTAGTTACGTTGGATCTAGGTCAGGGCCTATTTTAACCCGCGCCCTGCTGGGGTCTGCCGAGCAACGCGCCCTGCTGGGGGGGGGGGGGGGATATTTGCCCCCCACCCCTAAGGTCTCGATAACCACGCAACAAAGCGATAAGCGGCAAACAGTGTTGGGTAGCCCTACCAGGGAACTACCTTGTGACCCAATTTCATTGACCTAGGTCAAACCGATGACGTCATAGGTCAGGTCAAATGTCGAATTTTCACCGTTCACAGGCATTTCCAGAAATGTGTTGTGGAATCGAGTAAATTGGTAATTTATTGAAAACCATCGATGGTATATTGTTCGTCAAACACATACTTTGCTATCTGAGGTCACTGATACCAGGTCAGGTCACAGCGAGGTCAGGTCACCGGGGTCACAATATGAAAGTGTCGTGTGATACATGTTTTATGGTCCATTTTACATGACAAATGCGATTATGTGGGTTAGGCAGCCTTTGGGGCCAGCCTAGGTCACGTTTTGGTGAAGGTCAGGTCAAATTAGGTCAAATTTCAAAGTTGATATTTTTGCATAAAATGGGTATCGATTCGATGCAGCTCGTCCCGGGAACTCTAATGGTGGTCTTTGTTTTGCCCTACAAGGTCTAGAATTGCCAAAAAAATGAGTTTGAAAATTTGACGTCATCATTTTTGAACAGTTTTTATGCTTGACAGGTCTTCTCGCGAAGGTCTTTTTTCGGTCGAAAATGACAGAACATGTCGTCATTCTGACGTCATTTGTGGCCAACCTATCATAGCCTCTGGAAAATTTTTGGTCACAATGTGTAAAATTGAATGCGAGAGGGGTGCTGAAAGTTTGGTGGCGATATCTCCAGCCGTTTAGGAGATATAGACGGAAAAGGACAGGGGGGGGGGGCCGTTTCGGCCCCCATACGGGGCGCGGGTTAAGTGTGTGATTTGGGCTAAATTTGGGTGCTATGAAGAAATGTAAATTGCACTGAGTGATCAGAATGTCCCTATATGACCCGGTTTGGCAGAGACACGGGAGCCACTGAATAATGCGCTGCGCAACGCTGCAACTTCGGCGCCATTTCCAGCGTGTTTCAAAATTGAATTTGGTAACAGTTTTCACCTTCATCATTTCTTAATGAATTGTTTTTATACATGTGCTATCTACATATTTACACTATCTTCCAAATCATCCATTGCAAAACAAGTCGTAGTATGTTTGTCATCCTGTTCCTTTATGCCCATTTTTATAGTGGGCAAATATCGACGACTGGGGGGGGGGGCAATTTTGTTGAGTGGGGGGGGGCAATTGTCCCCCCAGTCAACATGTTAAAATAGGCCCTGATCTAGGTAGGCTAGGTTAGGCTAAACTGGTTAGGTAAGATCAGCCTTGGACTCCTACTACTATTCACGGGGCAAACATCACTTCAGTATTCACAATTCACATGTTCGCACGTTTTCAATCATAAGAAGGTTTGGAAACGCGCAGATAATAGGCGCCGACATGCGTTGATTCGCTGTTCTGTCTGATATGGTCGTTAGAACTAGGCCACAGCTTATGACCTGTTCCACCAAAATAATTTTGACCTGTGGCTCATGAGTTTTTAGGTTAAAGCTGCTTTTTCTCAGGGTCATGATATTTAGAGTATGCCGTATGCTTAAAATTAATTAACTTGAGTGTTGAATGTTTCCTCGCTCTTCGCTGCTTTTGACACGAGCTATTCATAAAAAACTGACAGGAAGGGCTGCATCGACCCACGTCTATGCCTAAGTGCAAAGGCTAAGACCAAGTCAGGCCAGAATGGCAATTAGACGTGCCTATTTCGGCGCCCATTGTCGAGCATTTCTAAACCTTTTCTCTGTTTCGAAACACGAATGTGTAAAACGATGCTACTCCCATGGATTATGGTGTGTATCGTGGTCACGTGAAGATCAGGCTAAAGTCAGGAACGTGAGGTTGGTCGAGGGAGGTCATTTGAAATACCTATATCGTATCACTTCATTGATTCGGCATTCATTCAGAATTCATTAGTGCTTTTCCTACTCGAAAAGCATGACTTTTTCTCGCAAGGTATCCCCACTAAGTCTTTGAAGTCACTTTGGCTGAGTTTCGGGCAGAAACTATCGTTGATATCCTCCGCTAAGCTAGGTATCAATGAGATATCCTCCGTCCATAAGCCTCATCCTGCCAAAGCCCCAGACGGCAGACTTTGACCTTTGACATGACCGAATCTGGAAGTTAATCTTCATCTGGAAATCTTGTGAAGACCTTGGGATGGTCTCGTGGAGAGCGTTCGAACGCCGCCTCACTTGGCTCGATACGGTTGTTGGTTCTTGAGATAGCATGAGGGGGGTTGGGATCCGACCCTCTCCTGGCGATCGTGGATACGGAAACATCCTAGGCGGTGCCGGGACGAGACAAATAAGCAAGATAGAAAGGTCAGGAGCTGTGATCAGGAACTGTCAGGAGCTGTAACCAACGTGACTTCAGGGCGCAATCTTCCCTTGTTCTAATGCATTGTTTGTTGTTTCAGGAGTGCCGCGGGAGTTTCCCTGTGGTAAAATGCACCTACTGTCGATCCGAGTTTCAGCAGGAAAGGTAAGTGGCGCCAGCCGTCCCGCCAGTCTGTCACGTCAGGTCAGTGCGCCCCACAACACGGCCTCGGGCTCTGTCAATGGGTGCCATCATCAGCTCCGTGACCAGGGCACCGCGTGCTGGACGGCCGTAAATGGTCCAGCTTCTTGCCGCTCCAAACACCAAACCTTCAAGTGATTTCCTGTTTCTTGTATGGCCTTCTGAGACCCTTTCTAGCTGTAATTTAAAACTATAATTCATAATTACTTTCCACATAGACAGAAAAATGAAGTTCCGGACACATAAGCACTTAAAGAATGTTTCTGTCCTAAAAGAATTTTCTTGTAACTTTAATAGGAAGCCAACTTGCAATAATCTCTGGCCATTTATTTTTGCGTCGACAATAATCGCTGCTCCTATTGCTTTCCTTGTTAAAGTTCCTCTTCTCTATACATATTTGGATTTTTTAACCAATATCAATTGTTTGAAAATTAAGGGAGAACGTTTGTGCTACTATGCATTACACACTCTACGCCGCTCAACGGCGCCCTTGTGCAATTGCTTCATGATATTTAACCCGCGCGGGGCTGGGGGGGGGGTAAATTTTACCCCCCCTCGCGAATTTTTGCGATATCTCAAAAACGGCGGCGCGCAGCGCCGCCAAACTTTCAGTACCTTTTCTTACATCAATTTGACACGTTCCCTGAAAATTTGAGCGAAATCCATCGGAATTTTTTTGAGAAATTGACGTTTTAGTGACGTCATGTTCGCGATTTTCGCCTCAAAAACGGCAAAAGTTCAAACGCCGCTAACATCTTCATTTTTAAAGGAATCAAGACGTAACAAAAAAGGTTATACGTAATTTTACTTTGTCTATCAAATGGCTATCTCGTTTTTTTTTGAAAATTTTGGATTTTGGCCTAAATTTTTTTCAAAAAAACTGACTTTTTTGGGAAAATCATTATAATATCCAAAATTTTGAGTCTATCGAAAAAACCGGAATATATGTCAGAGAAGTGGTCTATGTGCACCTACATACCAAATTTTAGAAGAATCGGTTCAAAAATGTGGGAGTTATTCAAAATTTTATGACGTCACAACGCACAATTTTTTTTGAAAAATGACTTTTTTGGAAGTTCTAGACCTCGTACGGAAACAAAAATAGCACCATTCGATTCGCCGTGAAAAACTGCATCAGATAGACACCTTTTTAGGCCTTAACGACCAACTTCAAAATTTGACCTCACTTGACCTGACCTTGACCTGACCTCGACCTGAAATTCATCCAGAGGTGGTCCATATCACTTATTGAGTGTGCCTATTGAATTCTATGAGTAAAATGACCCATAAAACATGTGTCGCACATGCCCTTTTCTATATTTTGTTTTTTGGTGACCTGACCTGACCTGACCTGACCTTGACCTTGACCTCTGAATGATATTGTATGCAACGAATATTGTCTTGGTAGCCTAAGAACACGTTTTGGGCGATCAGTCTCAGTCCATGACTCCATTCTTCGGCAACTACGGTGCAAGACCGATACTGTAGAAACTTGCAATTTGTACCCTTGACCTGACCTTGACCTTGACCTCAAACTTTAAATTAAGTACATGTTTTTAGTAGTTCGTGATGAGAGCTTTCGATTGGCGTTTGAATTTTCCAAATCGGACCATTAGTTCGGGAGATAACAGGGGGGGGGGGGGTAAAATTTACCCCCCCCCAGCCCCGCGCGTTCGGCTGGAGACCCCAGCCCCGCGCGGGTTAAGAGACTTGTCTCAAATGGTCATATAAGTTTGACATGTCACCGGTGATGCGTTGGTGGGGATTGTTCAAAATGTTACGACTTGACTGCTCGTTGCGGTGCTCTGTTGGTGTCCCCGCCGGGTCTGCTGCCGCCAATGCAATAGCCACGTCGGTACCGCGGCTGCCGCTGACGCCGCCTTTGCCTTATGCAGTATGCAGCACCATGGACCAAGCGGCTATTGCCGAGTAGGTCTTGTCACCCCTATGGTTTTATGGTTGGCGGCACTAGCACCGGCTGCGAGAACATACCTGACTGACATGAACTTGGTTCGTCACTCAAAATCATTGAATTGATTTGATTTATGAAAGAATTATATATTATATATAGTCCTTATACTTTATAGTCCTTGAAGTACCTAATGGTAAGTAAATTTAAATAGCTGTGAGTCAAAGTATGCACTTAATGTGTCCAGCGGTTTACGACGCAACAGTGAATATTTTGACCATACCTTTGTTTAACCCTCATCTCTTTTGACCTTCATTGCTCTTCACATGTATTTTTAGCTTGCATTGATAGGTGACGTGTAACATCCTATGCTGACAGCACTGACTTCTGTTGACCTGTCTTGATACCCTAGCTGGGTCGATGGGTCAGTTTTGTATTATCCCACCGTCATGTCCGTATCACTATTCAGTTACTGAATTGCTTACAGTTAGTCACTAGTCAGCTAAAGTGTTCGACACTGAAGCTAGGAGCCCTTTAGAAATACTATCTGACACACGGCATGAATCAAGGCTAGGAATCCCGTTATCACCAGACCGGAACTCATGTCATGGGCGGCGTTCGATGTCTCCTGGACGGCAAAGATTCTTTGCCGTCCGTCCAATCCCGTCCAAGGTCAGCGGGGGCTCGGCTGCGGTTATGAAACGTGATTGGCCGGACGGCGTAGAATCTTCGCCGTCCGAGAGACATCGAACGCGGGGATGGTTTGGTGTCATTGTCAAAGTTTCTCTCGGGGTTCCCTTGCCCTGCCCCATCTGAACGCCTACCCAGGCCGTATCCGCTGACTCAGGGTCTTTGTTTTGACGTCACTGCGCCGTGCCGGCGCCGGTGTTCGGTATTCGACCTTGCCCGGCCATCAGCTGACTCCGATCGCAGCCAGCTGACGCGATGCCATGCAGTTGTCTGTGGCGGCGACGAACGTGCCATGCCTCTAGTCCTACGGCTGCCACTTAACAGCATACGATCAGCTCAAGTTGTCCCCCCCCCCATTAAAGCTACAAATGCCTCTCAAAATATTGCTAGAAGGTTCGGAAGGTCCGTCTATTTTGCATTCACTGGCACACAGACTGGATTCGTTCTGTCCTGCTGTCTGTTCAGTGTTCTCACTAGTTCCGGTCCGGTCCGAGCCGGTGGGGTCGATCGGAGGGCATTGTGCCGCCCTCGTCGGTCGGCCCAGCTACGCAACCGGTGCAGTGGGTCGAACTCGCACTTGGCACTGTGCCAGTGACGTCAGCACCGGACCAGTGACGTCACGGCGGACCGGTCGGTGACGCCCGAGACGCTGTTGACCGGCCGCCGGCCGACCGCTGACCGACCGCTGCACTGCCTGCTGGGGCAGTGATGATGCGTATTGAAATTGAAAACCCAAATTGTCAACTAGCAGAGTGGTGAATGTAATGCTTTTGGATGTTCCGGAAAAATAGCGGCAATGCTGGAGTAGCAACAAAGTTGTCATGGTACAGATCTCAACAAAGTTTTAATTTCATAGCCCTTGAAGCTCGCTTGGCTCTGGTCCAGTGCGAGCCACCCACTTTGGATACCATATCCATTACAAGCCTTTCGGTCCTTGTCTTTCCGAAGTTATAGATGTCTAGGGCCACCCATTAAAGGTAGTGTGCCAGCTTTCTTGGACCGTATGAAGTTAATGGCCCAGATAAGGAGAACCGGATTTTTAGAACTTATCCATGCCTTCAAAACTCATGGAAACGTCTTAAATTCTTCAAATTTTGAGTACCCCAGTGCGAAATTCGCCCCGACGGGTTGTCGGTCGTACCCCAACCACATTTCACACCACTATGAACAATAAATGCACACACTGAAATCGCTATTACCGATATGCTCATCCAATCAAGTTTCGATAAACCCGTTCATCATCATCTCCTGCGGTTTCGAACACGCCTGTTGGTGGCTTCTGATGCTCGTCGAGGTCGGAATTTCCAAATACGCGTGGTGCATCGGGCCGCGCGCTCTGACTTCGGCCAAGAAAAATGCGTCAGCTGATCATTGTCATTTCTGCCACTTGCGTGTTGTGAAATGGGGTCATAACTTATAAGACGGCTTTTTCATATCAATTATTTTACATAAAATCATATTTCAAACCATAAATAATGTTTGGCAGCCAAATAAAAGAAACAATACCAATACGGGCTTACAGTTTAGGGCTCGACATTGTGTTGTCTACGATTAGACAGCTGATAACTCATTCCCGTACGTCGTATGGTCGTAACACTATAATGACCTTTGCTTATTGTCACAAGTGCGCCGCATTCGCGATTGTTGCCCGACGCCTGTTTGCAGGTGAGCCCACTACAGTTGTTATACATATCTAAAAACCGAAAAACTTTTAGGCGAAAAAGGCACTATTCCAGGCCCATTTTTGATTTTTTTGCGATATTAGGTAAAAACAGAAGCTTCTTATCCTAGGAAAAATAAAATGGGAAATCTTTCAAAGGTGGCACACTACCTTTAAACGTACTAGCTACAGCCAATTTATCTGCAGCGTAATCGGGCAGCATTAGGGTCACATACGTTTTGTCCCTCTCGCTTCATCTAAGTTCTCTTGGATCTCGTCCCACTCTCCTCATTTGCCGTATCAACCGGTGCCTGAGTGTATGCAGATGCTTCCGGTCTGGCCTGGCCTGGCGGTCTGCGCCGCGGCCATTGCCCGGTGTCCGGCGCGCGCCGCGCGGGTCCGCCGACCTCTGTCCGCCGGTCCGCCGACCTCTGTCCGCCGGTCCGCCGACCTGTGGATTCGGTGTGGAAGTGGTGACGCCGGCAGCGGACTGCGCTGGGGAGAGGGAGGGAGGGGGACGCAGCGACTGTTCGGTTGTGCTTTTTGCAAATGTCTGTGACTGTTACCGGCTGACCTGAATGTCGACTGTTGCACTATGCTCTGTTCTTTTTCAGGTCGTCATGGCTAACAAATGCTCCGCACTGCTGATCACTGAGATGATGTTTGATTGTGGGATTCGATAAGATTGTGTTTGGTAGCTCTTACCATCTCTGTCTATTCTATTGTTCTTGCTCTTGGACCTCTCTCTCTCTCTCTCTCTCTCTCTCTCTCTCTCTCTCTCTCTCTCTCTCTCTCTCTCTCTCTCTCTCTCTCTCTCTCTCTCTCTCTCTCTCTCTCTCTCTCTCTCTCTCTCTCTCTCTCTCTCTCTCTCTCTCTCTCTCTCTGTCTCTCTGTCTCTCTGTCTCTCTGTCTCTCTGTCTCTCTGTCTCTCTGTCTCTCTGTCTCTCTGTCCCTCTGTCCCTCTGTCTCTCTGTCTCTCTGTCTGTCTGTCTGTCTGTCTGTCTCTCTCTCTCTCTCTCTCTCTCTCTCTCTCTCTCTCTCTCTCTCTCTCTCTCTCTCTCTCTCTCTCTCTCTCTCTCTCTCTCTCTCTCTCGACCCTCTCTTCACAGTCCTCTGCTCGCTCCCAGTCACCCCTGTTTTCGCTGCCGCCGTCCTCACTGACCCCACCCCCTCCCGACCAGGGGTGCCGCACTGACCCCACCCCCTCCCGACCGGCAGCAAGGGCAGCACGTCCACCATCTGCAAGAAATGCGAGCAGATGGTGAAGGCGCACGGCAAGCCGACCGCCTGCGACTACTGCAACGTGATCGCCGCCTTCATCGGCTCGCGGTGCCAGCGCTGCGCCAACTCGGAGAAACGCTACGGTCCGCCGCAGGCCTGTGAACAGTGCAAACAAAAGTGCGCCTTCGACCGCAAAGACCCCGAGGACAAGAAAAAGGTGGATGCGGCGTCCGGCGCGCATCCTTCCGGCTCCTCTCCCGACCAAATCACGGTACCTGACCTGCTGCCGACGCTGCTCTGGTGACGGGGGACTGTGAACGCTGGCTCTCGGTCTGCCGCCCGCCCAGGTGGATGGGACCGAGCCGCCTCGCTTTACCGGCCCACGTCAGCAGAAGGCTGTCCACAGCGCTGATCATTTCCGTCACATCCAGCAGACCGTGTGTACATGACCTGCCGTGTGTCTGGCTTTGTGACCAGTTACCTGATATTCTTCTCAGCCATTCATTCAGCGTCCTGCCACCGACCGACGCTCCTCTTTTCGAATGTATCTGCCCGGTCTCTTTAATCCATCAATTTTTTGTGACAGGTGAACATTAAGCATAATTTTGTGTGCTTTTATTCATTTATTTTCAACTTAAAAATAAATGCTACTGCGGATAGAGCTTAAATTTTGCAATACCATTGCAAGGTTGCATAAACAAATTTTCAGTATTGTTCATATGGCTAGAATAAGTGTCGCGTTTGATGTTCCATTCACATGTGCTTGTTATCTGTTTGCGAGTATTGTGGTGGCATCTGGTGTCTTGTTCAACATCAATCTCTCAGAGACGTGCAACTAAGACACGTTAGGCGCAGCTTGTGTCTGTGTGTCCGGGTATACCTCCGTCTGAGCCAATGTGAATATGCGTGCATTTCTGTATGACTGTGTCGAGGTTTCTATGTATCGGCTTACCTGTACTTGCCCATGCGTTCGTGTGTGTATAGCGCCGTGGTCTTTCCTAGGTGGATATAGGGTGCTCTGCTGACTCTGGGATTGTTGTGAACTGACCCTGTGACTATTGTAAGCTGGTTCTGTGACTATTGTGAGCTGGCTCTGTGATTGTTGTGAGCTGACCCTGTGACTTTTGTTAGCTGACTCTGTGGTTGTTTTGAGACGACTATTGTGGTTGTTTTGAGCTGACTCTGTGACTATTGTGCGCTGGTTCTCTGACTATTGTGAGCTAGCTCTGTTTGTTCTGAGCTGACTGTGTTTATTGTGAGAGCTGGTTCTTTGACGATTATGTGCTGGCTTAGTGATTGTTTTGAGCTGGCTTTGTGATTGTTTTGAGCTGACTCTGAGACTATTGTGAGCTGTTTCCGTGGCTATGGAGAGCTGACTCTGTGACTATTGTGAGCTAGCTGTTTGTTGTGAGCTGAATGTGACTATTGTGAGCTGGTTCTGTGACTATTGTGTGCTGGCTTTGTGATTGTTTTGGGATGACTCTGTGACTATTGTGTGCTGACTCTGTGACTATTGTGAGCTGACCCTGTGACTTGTGAGCTGACTGTGTGATTGTTGTGGGCTGACTATTGTGTGCTAGCTCTGTGATTGTTGTGAGCTGCCTCTGTGACTATTGTTAGGTGGTTCTGTATTGTTTTGAGCTGACTCTGTGACTATTGTGCACTGGTTCTGTGACTATTGTGAGCCGGCTGTGTGCTTGTTTTGAACTGACCCTGTGACAATTGTGAGCTGGCTCTATGATTGTGATGAGCCGACTGTTGTAAGCTAGCTCTGCGATTGTTGTGAGGTGACTATTGTGAGCTAGCTCTGCGATTGTTGTGAGGTGACTGTTGTGAGCTAGCTCTGCGACTGTTGTGTGTTGGTCCAGTGGCTGTTGCGTGTTTGTGTGCGTCTAACGTCGGGGTTGTCGCGTGTTCGTGTGTGTCTGACCCCAGCTCTGTTGTGGTGTTTGTATGTGTCTAACGCAGCTCTCGTTCCCAGGTGGACGGTAAGCTACTCTGTTGGCTCTGCACGCTCAGCTACAAACGCGCCCTAGCCAAGACAAAGTCCACCGACCCCGCTCGCCACACCCACGTCAAACTGGGCAAAAACCAGGAGAAACGCAAACCAAAGTAAGCTGCGGGCTAGTTTGTAGAGGGGCTGTGTACATATAAGAACGGGATAGAGGCAACAATGACTCCAGATTTTAATACCAGGGCAATCTGCTAACAAGAATGCATCGTAGCATTAAATTCACAGCCTTGTCGTGCAAATGATTCATGTAAAACTGCATGCATGCTGATACTCATTACTGTTCATATAACACACATTTGAACTACTTCGTAGACAAACTTGTCTATTGGTTATCTAGGGAACAATAACTTTGGAAGCAGCTGTAAGGAGCGTCTTTTTGTAAATCAGCTGTGTAGCGTTCAGTCTGTTTCATGTGTGATCGATGAACATTGAGCAGCTACCACCCTGGGTGGCAGTCTGATCGCTAGCGATAGAATACCGTTCCGGCCCGTCTGTCCCATCCCGGTGTGACCGTCGCCCGCCCCGTCCGCCATCAGGTACTACGTGTCGAAGCGGCCGGACCGCCCGGACGTCACCCGCCAGCCGCTGGAGGGCTCCGAGCCCAAGAAGGCGCGCAAGGACGAGCAGTCGGACCACGTGGTGGCCATGACACAGCTGAGGGAGGAGATCGCCAGCCTGCAGCGCCAGCTGCAGCTCAAAAACCAACAGATGCTCGGAAAGGACAAGGAGGTACTCGTCGCAGATCGGTCGGCGCCCGGGGACAAAGTCGAACTTGTGCGGTCTATCAGAGCTATCTTAGATACGGTGCATGGGATAAGGGTTTGCGCTGAAATGAGACATTAGTCATGACATAAAATGGAGAAATAATGGAGATGCGATTCCTTTAAGAAATGACAAAATCTCTTGTGCGATACTGTTCTGAATAATTAACTGGCATTCTCTTTTTGCCTCTGCCCTAATCGTTCGGCTGATAATGTAACTGGATAAAACGGAAATGCCGTCAATGACTTATTGCGTGAATTAGTCATAGCCAGGATAGATATTTTTAGCAAAATTCACCTGAGCGTTACCATATGAAACACTCAACAGCTATCACCATCGACTATGAAGTATGAACCATTCATATGAAGCATATCATAGTTATAAATCATATCATTTGTTACCGGTTATAACAGTCCGGGTTCGAAGCACGACGGGCGCTTGACGTTTGAGCCTCCTGACTGGATGGTTGTGGTTGGTGGCAGGCCTTAGCCAGGCGAAGTCAGTGAGGGGACCGGCCGTGCGCGGCTATGCGCGCGCGTTAAACTTTTGACTCCAAATTCTGCCATAGAACCGGAATTGCGCGATCGGAGGGTAGCGGGCAGGGTCAACGCAACAAGCTTCGGCGCTTCGGCTCTGTCCTTGTGAATCCTTCCATTCAAAAGGCTCGGACTAACTTAAAAAAAAAAATAAAGCCATGCCATATGTTACCAAACTTGTTTTATCTCCAGTAAAGTAAACCGCCGTGACCCCGAGTCACGGGTCATTACACTGGGTCACTGACACGGTACGATGGCAGCACTTACTATCGCGCTTGGCTCTGTAGTTTGTAAAAAAAGTGCTTTAAATGAATACTCCAAATTTTACCCTCACCAGATTGACCAATACCAATTCACCTTCACCAGAAAGTAGCCTAAACCGGCAACAACGGTCGCCTAACCTACATCATTGAATTTGAAAACCTACATCATTGAATTTGAATTGCAAAATTGACCAGAAAACATGCATCACACGACCTTAGTATAGTAAGGTTCATATTGTGGCCCTCACTGACCTGACCTCTGTGACCTAACCTGGTATTTAGCAATTTGGTATTTGACCTGGCTTTATTTAGCAAAATATGTAGAGGAGAGTGGGGCAGTGCAACAAAGGATACATCCATATATCTGTTCTTAGGTTGGTGCAATGGTAAAATTGTTGATTGCAGTATGGAAAGAAACTATTGCCGATATTTTTATTAAATGTTACCCTCTAATATTATCGCTTCTATTAGAAGTATGACTTCTAATAACTCTCTACGTTTGCACGAAACTGCCCCAGGTATGGGGCACTTTCGTGCAAGGGGTGGGACATTTCCGTGTACTCCGCAAAGTTTGATGAATTACCAGGTATTACCAGAAATTTACCAAAAGAAATTTGCAGTGGGGCTTTTCACTCGATTCCTTTCGACAAGAACGCATTGTAATTTTTTTTTTGTAAAGAATGGGCTGGTCAACAAGAATATGCCAACTGCCGGCCATCGGTCCACTTCCGTGACCTCGCCAAGGTCGCGTAAATTACATACTTGTCACGACGTTGCAAGTAGTCGAGACTGAGTCAGGCGAGCGTCATAAATGAAACCCAGTACAGATAAAGTCATAAATCGCAAAAACGAAAGAAAATTTGCACGCATATGCCCCTAGGCAGCCCGTACACGAACACTGCCCCACAACGTTTTTTTTGTAATATATTTCAAAATTTCTCGTTGAAAAATGACACTTTTTTAAACAAACAAACTTGGAACAGTTCCGTGAATAGAGTGAGCTTCTTCGCCGTGAATTTTGGAAAGCTGAACCGCATTTTCGAGTCAGGATCGGATGCTATGAAAAAAAATTTGAAAGACGCACAAATAATAGAACTTTGCTTTTTTATCAAACATGATAGCAACTTCAGTGTAGTTTTCTACAATGAACGGGGGGCGGCAATGATGGGCATATTTTTTTATAATTTACTTTCCGCTTGGGCAGCCACTTGTGTTCCCATAAACTGCCGGAAACGAATGTGTCCCACGCACGAAAGTGCCCCGCTCTCCCCTCTTAGACAAACAACGCTCTTTCGATTCCCCAATGAAGCTATCGAACGCCGTTTGAGTTTTGAAAATCCAAATCGGTTGGAACCTTTCCGAAATCTCGGGGGAGGAGGAGGCCCCTACGGGCGAAGGGGTCCGGGAATAGTCTTACGGGGCGTGGGTTAATCTCTTGTCAGCAGTGTTATGTTTTGTGTTTATTTCTCCGCTCATAACATTTATATTGGAAAGCAATGCGCATGCTTACTGTTCCCTGCCTGTTTATTCAGCACCGGCGATTTCTGACCCTTTTCAGTTTTTCAGTTTTTTTTATTGTTGATTTTTATGTCTGGCTATTATATAATTTTTGCTTTTCGAGTAGCACGCCAGCTTTGAACATTCCCGTTTAAGTGATTCTGTTCAATGTTCACACACAGCAGCATACTTTTTGCGTTGTTGTGTTGCGGGTGTACACACAGTTTCCTTTCCGGTCACCTGCTTCCCTGTGCTCAGCCCCTGTCATTGATCGGTTGGCGCCGTGTTTGACCGAGCCGCCCTGCCGTCAGATCTGCGAGCTGAAGGCCAAGAACCTGCGCAACGAGCAGGACATCCGGCGCAAGATGAACGATCAGCAGAAGGCGCACGAGGCCAAGGTGGAGACGCTGCAGGGCCGCATCCGTTCCCTCAGCAAAGAGGTGGCGGCGCTCTCCAAGCGCTCCAAGGCGGGCGGCGGCTCGGCGCTGGCCTCGGCCGACAGCGCCAGCAACAGTCCGCTGGTCTGAGCGGCGCCACGCTCTCATTAGTGGCGGCACGTGGCACGTGCAGTGTGCCGCCGGTGTGGTCACGCGGCAATGACTGCGCCTGTTCACAGGTGGTGGCGGCGGCGGAGCGCGGGCGGGCGAGCCAGGCCGATATATCAGCAAAGGTACCGTTCCGCGCTGGCTGCCCGGTGTGCGTGTGCGTGGGAAGCGGGGCTGGGGCTGTCTGCCGCGCGCGGCCTGCTCTCGCTGGGTGACTTTCCCTGCTCCCAGGACCCCCTCGTGTCATTAGTCTGAATTGGTGTAGGATGTGAGATGGTCCGGTGTCTGAGACGGTTCTTACAGTTTTATGACGTTTTCCAAAGTGAACCCCCTGTCTCGCTCGGACAGTTTCCGACAAATCGACGCTGGTGTAACCTCTGGTACCTTTCTGACTGAAGTGGGACGTTTGTGTGATGCCTGCTGTCTCTTGGGACGGGCCGTCATTGAGTATCTGTGTAAGTCTGTGTGTTTTGTGTGAGTGCCGGCCAGGTGGCCGCTGTGAGTGTGTATGTGTGAAGTGTGGTGTGTTGTGTGTGATTGCCGGCTGGGCGGCTGTCCTCTCGGCGTCGGACAGAGCTGGTGGCGGAGGCTAGCAGCTGTTCTAGTTGATTGTATTCGGTTTTAGAGGGCCGGCCGGCGGTCCGAGCGACCGCCGTGGCCCCGCTTTATCGACGGTTTTAACGCGGCCGGCGGCCCCAGGCCGGCCGGCCGCTGGATGTAGCCGGTAGCGGCTTGTTGTATTCATGGTGTCGCCATGTACTCTATCGCCATCTCCTATCACCTTTACTCGCCGCTCGCTGGGGCGGCGGGTCTTTCTGTGTCTCTGCGGGCGGGCGCCGCTCTATCATTGTAGGGATTGGAAAACCGGCGCCGGCGGCGGCCGGGCCGGTTCCTGTGTCCATATCCCGACCGTGATGTTGACTCGTCGCACAGATCAGGCGACAGGCCTGCGGTGCGATACCCTGAACAACTTCATAGTCATACGGGAGAGCTCTGCTTGTGGTCACTTTAGCTAGGCAACGGTGCAGCGAGAGTAGTTGTTAGAACATTAGCAAATACTGGTTTTCATTTGAATCATTTGTGTAATGTAGTTCAGATGTGATCCGATCCTTCTTGATTTTACTCGTTTTGTTTTGACGATTGTCCATGCATAGTCACGTTGCAGACATTAATACAAATTGTTAATTTCAACATACACTCTAGCGGTCTTGGGACACTATTTATGATGCTTTGTTACCGACGCGACTCACAAATCTATGCTACCTCTGCAGTCCAGCAGTCCGCAGTTCCGCTATTTTCCCTCCACCACCATAATTATCCAGTTCCCCACCACGTTGAGTATCGTCGCGCTCAGCAGTCGCACGATTGTTCTGTGCATTTGACATCATGGCTGCATCCCAATCCGCTGCCGAAATGACTGCGGTTGGGGCAGCTCGGGGCTGGTTACACGGACATTCTAGGGACCAGCGGAGCACGGGTCAAATCAAGACACTTCAGGGTCGGGATCTCAGTGTCCAGTGACACTCCCTGGGGCCTGGACCGTGCGCTGGCAGTCGCCTTTTCCGGGGGGCAGGCCGCCCCAGTGGCGTCTCTGCCGTCACTGAAATAGATGTCGCACATTCATCTCGTCTTGAGCTCGGTCCCTGTCGAGGAAATGGCAGCTATTTCGGGATGGTCACACAGAAGGGAAAGGGAAAAGAACAGAACAGAAGGGAAACAGTTGAACGTTGGCCTGTGGCCGATTTGGATGCCGGAACTTACCGTTTTCCTTCAACCTTCGTCTCTCCTGTTTGGCTACCGTTATCGCTGAAGGAGGTGAATCATTCTCGAATGCTGAATCGAAGCTGAAGTGCATAGGTTGAAACATCGACCATGTAAGGCAATCTGAGCAGAGCTCCTAACCTCATCAAGGCCTCTTGAACGTAACTGTCAATTGGCAAATGGAGTGGTAGCTTCGGAAGTGACAGGGCATCGTTATTCTTGGACGGCCTTGAAAGTTATATTCATAGCAGTGCGAAATTTCAAGGCTGGTGCATCATTTAATCTGAAACCACCTATGGTTCCACAGCAACACCAAGGTAAATAAGATATAGAAGACTTTCATGCGAAATACCATTGTCAAGCGAGCGGGAGAGGGGAGGCTCCTGGGGGCATTATCGATTCCCATTGCAAGATGCTAACACAACGCATTTTCTGGTAAATGTACTACCGGTGTAGGTATAACGATTGAACACCAAAACCAAATTCAAGCGTTTGATGTCTGCTTTCGCACTATGTTAAAAGGACCTTGACATTACTAGATTGTATTGATCAATGATGGATTGCTCAGGTTCTTTGCCACCGTCTCCCTTATTGGGCGCCAATGACCAGTGTAGTCCCGGCGTGTCAAGACCAATGCATCATCTTCTGGATCACATACCTTGTCAATCATCCCTTGTGTGCATTACCAGTACACAATGAATGCGTCATCATTAATTATCGGTCCAATGCCTCGTTTCAGCGTGCTCGTTTCGCTGTTGCTGGCGCCACCTACATTTACGGAAGTGCGATTACGAAAGCCTTGCTTAAAACAAGGACCATAATCGCTGTCCCATTGATGGGCTGAATTAGTTATTTTTACATCGGCTGTGGCAACGGCAAGATGTTAACGGCTTCTACTGTGAGCAATTATGAAAGCATCCCTTTTTCAGCTCTGATGCTAGTCCAGTGGCCTGCATACCACTCATTAGAGTTGCAAAATTTCCCTACCGCACTACCGGCATGCCGGTAATTTTTCACTACCGCAAGTTTATTCGTGGTATCTGGCATGTCTTGCCGGTAGCATGCCGGTATTTTTGATTTTGTGTAAAAAAAAAAATATCAGCAAATGATTCGAACTTTCAAATAATGAATTTGAAAATAGTCGGATCTGAACAAAAATAGCAGAGATCACTCTCAGCACTATTCTCATCATGAATCTGCCAGGCATTTGATGCGCATTTGCTTCAATTAGGGTGCAGATCTGCTTTTGTATGGGGCCGTACCCAAATCTGCTATATTTGGGTACGATGACGTCACATGCGTACCCATTTTTAGCAGATTTCTGCTAAAAATAGCAGACTGCTAAAAATAGCAGATTTTACCATAGTTTCCCCGACTGACTGGGCGCTGGGACATGGTCGATGGGGAGCTATCCCGGCGTCAGCAGACTGGCCGGGGACACGGAGCCGGGAGCACAACCTGTTTCCTGTCCGCTGCTTCATTCCACGGTTCAACGAACGCTGCAAGCGATGGGAGTCCGCGGGGAAGGCTTCCTTCTGACACTCGCGGTCGGACGCAGAACTCACGGGACGCGGATGTCGGTGGACGACATCGGAGGGCCGGACGACGCTCAATGTGCAGACCGGTGCGCGCGCAGTCTACTGACGCAGCCTTCACGTTGGAGTCGGACTTCTCCCGCTGACCATCGCGAACATGTCCGATTCGTAGCGGTTTTCTCAATCATATGCCTTGTGTCCGTTATACTATGCGAGCGCTGTTACCGTACTAATTTCCCTATCTGAACTGTACTGGGATCGAGTCTTATGCAACAAGTTTAAAAATATCAAATTAATAGCTATTGAGCTGTATAAATGTGTTCACCGATAAACGCCAATGCGGGATATATCGTAACATAACTAATTGCACCATCACCTTCAGTACGGTTGTGTAAAGTACGAGTACAATTGCCCACGTGCTCTGCTAGCGTGCACCGGTGTCTACCACAGGCTCGGAATATGAAGATGCTACTGTATGCTGAGGAACGACTCGGAATACCTCGGCCTGGGTGAACGACAGCCCAGCTACAACACAAGAGAGGTGCTAGCAGGCCTGACTCTTGCCCGGTACTCCATTCCTCGGTTGAAAGGTCAACCAGCGGTGGAGTTTCGCCGGAGAAGGCCGTCTGGTTCGATACTGACACCGAGGACCGTTCGACTCTGGTGCAAGTGACTCCGATCGTCGTCTTAGTTCCGGTCGGACCGAAGTCGGGAGGTCGTCTGGATCCGATCGCCTCGTCAGAGGTGTGTCGGCGGACGTCGGCCGTGCCGGGCGACGTCAGTGTTCGGGTCGGCCGGCCGCTAGAAGCTGCTCTGCTCTTCTGCCGGCGCTGGGTGAACATGTGTCTCCGAGGCGTTGATGACTAGAGAGTGGAACTAGGGGCAGGCCGACAGGGAACGATCGAGTGACGAGTGACTAATAAATTCAGATACGGTGGCTGTCCGTGCCTAGCCAATCTGCTGCTGATAAGGCGATGAGTCTTGATTACATGGAGAGTTAAGCAATACATTTGTAAACAATGCACGTCTTTACGCAGAACGATATGACCGCTCAATATCTCAAGCAGGACTGGCCTTGTCCGGATTACGCAGGTGGCGCTGCAATCGGACAGGTTTTCGGACACGCTTGCCGGTCTACTTTCTACACATCATCAGAAGACTGATGGGTAACTTATGGTTAAAAATGCGAGGCTGACTGACGCCGGAACTGCAGGCAATAAAAAAGCGTGAAAAAGAAAATAAAGCTGTATAGCTAATGAATCGAAGCGTGCGTCGCTGTAGTCATGGACCCGCTTCAGGGCTCCTCGGTTCCCAGACTGGGTGGCGGGGCCACGTTCCACTCAATAGGGTTTCCAGTTTCCACTCTCAACGGTATGCGTATGGACGCTGCAACAAGATAATAATTTTATGTCCGTGAAGACAACCCATATTCAGCCCAGCTTCAGCCCGGATTCGGGACGCCTCGGATCCATTTGAAGCTCGCGCACACAAGAGCTCTTGAGATGTAGAATATGTGACTCAACCCATTCTGCGTTATTTCAAGCCACTTGACCTTTGGGTGCCAAAAAAGGTCGACCCCGAATTGGCACAGGTGATTGTGGCCCACCCAGTGGAGCTAGAGCACTGAAAATGGCGCTATAGGACTCGCTGAGATCCACAGCTACTTCTCCACTAAGCGATTTTATCTCTAATAGTTACACGATGGCAAGGTCGTCGGATCAAGTCGAAAAAACTTCCGTAGATGGCAAGGACATTGCATGAGCTTAAGGGGTCAAGATTGATCTTATCCTTGAGATCCTGGCTAGTCGTGAAGGACCGTTTCCAGTGCCCTAATTCAATTGAGTGGACCGTAACACTGGCCTGCGTTTCAAAACTTTTTTCAAAAGGTCGGAGGTTTCTCAGCTATTTTTATACAAGTTTTGTGTGCTGAATCCGAAAAAGCTGTCCATTTTTCTCGATTAGCTCGAGTTTTCGAACTATGTCAAGGATAAAAGTTCACACACTGATGCATAGGCACATTGGAGTGGGCATGCTGATATATTTTTCCCAAGGTTGGATATTTCTCAGCTGTTCTAATACAAGTTTCGTGTGCTGAATTCAAAAAAGCTATCCATTTTTCTCGATTAGCTCGAGTTTTCACACTATATCAATGATAAAAGTTCACACACTGATATATTAATATGCATCTTGGAGTGGGCATACTGATGCATTTTCCCCAAAGATGGAAGATTTCTCAAATGTTCTGAAGCAAGTTTTGTGTGCCGAATTCGGAAAAGGTATCCATTTTTCTCGATTAGCTCGAGCTCCCACACTATGTCAAGGATACACACCGATGCATTAATATGCACATTGGAGTGGGCATGCTGATACATTTTGCACTTTTTTAGGTACCATCTCGATTATTTCCCAGAAAACTGGTGATTGTAGTGAAGAGCAGGTAGAATGTTTCCACAAAGACTGTGTGGCCACAAAGTGTGATGGAAAAACGGTATAAGGGTCGGTGGGACGTCAACTTCCTGGCGGACTATTGCTGGTGCTTGAAGAGGGACGTCCCATGTGCTCAATACAGTCGAAAATCCGTGAAAAGGCCATTTGTGTCACAACAGTGCGTGTGTACTGTAATCGGAATTCACTTATAGTGGGTCAGCTTGCAGTTTAAACATATATATATGCTTCTGTGTGATTAACTATGCCACTAAGCCAATCAGCATAGCTTTGAACATATGAGCAAAGCGACGTACCTATCTTAAAAAATCGAGCTAATCGAGCAAAACGGATTCCATTTCCGGAATCAGCGTGAAAAACTGACCTATAAACAGCTGAGAAACCATTGACCTTATAAATCACGCAGACCAGTGATCTGCTGTGCAAATTTAGGTTGGTGACCTTTGTTGATAGGTCAAAGGGCTGGGAATGACACTAAATGATTCGGGCCGTGTACACTGTACCTATTTCAATTTTCAGGCCTCAAAGAGTTTTGTTTATGCGAGTTTCAGGTGGATCCGAGCGGTCGGTCTCTGGGTTGAATCGGGGCTGAATATCGGCCGTCTTGACGCACAAAAGTATTTGTTATAGACGCTTTTGTTCACTTTCACCAACGCCTAGCCGTGGAGAAGCTCTCGTGCTGTCAGCACGGTAACGAAATAATATAATGTGCGCAGTTTTGTACGAATTGTCTGATGGCACAAAAGTTCTGGTGCCCTCACCATTATAAGTCAGAGAAGGAAATATCGGAACATATTATGCGCTGTAAAAGTTCTAAGACTATGCTATGCAATATGCATATCAAGCACATACAGAGAGTATGTGCCTGTAGCCTGTATAATCAGGTTAATAAAAAACACAAGCCTGTAGAATCAGGATTTCATACACGCATTGCAATAACTGATGCATCGTGGACCTTGCCTGATGATGACATCACTAAGTTCATCAGAGTTTTACGTCAATAACTCCCGATCGTATTGAGCTAGCGAGTCGCGAAAGCCACCAATACCGGACCGAATGATATGCAATATGGCCTTCGACCAATTTCGTGACCTGAGCGACTGTGACCTGACCTTGACCTAAGGTCAACACTAAGTTGATTTCTTCCCCAAATTAAAAGCATAGCATTCGATGCACCTAAGTATGACGAACACGATTGTGCCAGAAACGCGATTCTACGATCATTCTCGGCGAAATCGTTTAACAAAAACCTGAATCATACATTGAGCCATTTACCTTACCTCAGAGGTCACCGGTACACCTGAAACGTCAAAATCGGGTACCTACCAGTGACTGCGGCTCTTTACGACGCACACGCTCATTTTTCCACGAAGCCTCAATCAGGGGCGAAACGGCAAGGATGGTCACACCCAAGATTCTTACAGATAGGTCACACCAACTTGTCCGGGCCATGTGTACTTGTCCGGGCCATGTGTCCGGGCCATGTGTAGATAATCTGGCGAGGATTACCCGCCACTGAAACTACCGCAAGTTATACATAACAAGTTTGTATAGGCTAAAAAGAACGTAGTTCCAAAATTCCCAGAGAACGAAATTTGAGATCAAGGTCCAAGCGATACTATAGAAAGAAATAACTCTGAAAACTTACTCGAGGTCATCAGTGGTCAATGACTTTGACCTAATGTTCAAGTAACCCTACACCGCCGTAGGTAATCCACGGGGAAACATAATTTCACGTGTTGGCACGTTTCTAATTGCAAGAAGCTCAGAAACGCTCTGATAATGAATGCTGACAGACCGAATCGCCTTGCTTGTCTGACAGGGTATCGAGAAATTGACGTCTCAGGTGGCTGAAATCCGAATCATTAGATTTTAGATTAGGTAGGTGTAAAATTAACCCTCGCCCGGGTGGGGGAGGGCGCGTTTTTGGCCACACCTGCCAGTCTTTTTTGCGACTGTTAAAAAACCGCAGTGCGCAGCGCCGCGAAACTTGTTAGGCATAACTTGTGATACCTAAATTTCGCATCGTGTGTAAAATTGTTAACTCCAGGTCGCATAAGATCAGGTCAGCAGGTCAAGTTAATTGACCAGTTAATTGAGTCATTTCTACATTAACATCCCAGAAGTTTGAAACTCGGGCTATTGCATGAAGGAATCAGTACCAACAATTTGCTTATCTCGGAATTTTGATATCGGTGACCCAAGGTCAGGTCAATTTTGTGTCCTCTCCATTAGGTACCTACAGGTCGATGGGAGAAAAATGAAATGCTCTTCTTTTGGCCGAAAACTTCCTCAAACATCGGGACACATGTGAACATGACACACTGAACCGGAAAATTGCACCTGTGACCCCTTTATTCCCCTAAGGTTATCTCAGGTCATGATTATGAAAGGTCTCCAACAGTTTTTTATGCATGTGTTCAGGTAAACAATACAAATAGAATGACATGCAACATGACCTTTTCCGTGACCTTGACCTCAGATAAATTTTTAATTTGACCTTTTCAGGTCAACTTATTGTTCATTCGAATCGTCTCGACGAGACAAACGCGATGCCGGTAAAATAAGCGTGATACAAGCTTTGAGTCAAAAGTTATGGAAAAACCTTTTCCGCAAAAACGTCAAATTTTGAGTTATGCCCTCTGGAGGCTAAACCGTTGACATTACGTCGAATCTGAGGGCAATATTCAGAAAGACCTTTGCAAGAGCTATCGAATGCGCTTTTCCGCAGCGTAGTAGCTATATTGGTTCCCGAATTTTGCACCGATTTTTGAAAAGTAAAAATCGGGAACAAAAATTCCTGAAACTTTTAGCTTTGATGACCTCCAGTGACCTTAGCGATGACCTGATAAAAAATAAACTGTATGATTCTGAAAGATCTTACAGCGAACCATCTATTGCTTTTTACTGCGTCTTTTTAGCTTGCCTACTTTCCGAGATAATATGGTGTGGCCAAAAAGGCGAAATTGGCTGAGAGGCCCACCCGAGCGCGGGTTAATAAAACCGAATGTACGGAAAGTTTCGTCGCTATCGGCCGCTTTTTACGGAATTGTCAGCCGCCTCTCATGAAGAACCGAGAGGGCTTCATCGGGGGCACATCCATAGACGGCGGAACGGGGGTGGGGCACCGTGCCCCCTTTGATTTTGGCATTTAAAGGAAGGGTGCCACCTTTTGGACACAACGCAGTTTTTACAAGATTAGCCTCACATGAACCTAAAAACCGGCTTCACTTACCTATGCTCGAGACGGTCAGCATTGAATCCGCACGTGAAGTTATCATTTGCGAGTTTTGCTGCCAGCATTCGGGCAGGCAAAAATCTTCAGCACTATTTCCTCGTCGTGTTAAGGGTATTTTATAAAACATGAAATCAGCAAAGGTATGTATAAAAGTTATACTTTTGAAGCATGTTTTATCATTTTGAAAGGGTATATTTTTTCTTTATGGTATACACTTAAGTTTTAAAATTTTAATTGGGAAGTTTTTCTAGTAAGTTGCATGAAAGGTGAAGGGTTCCATAGATCTCTTAACCCGCGCCCCACTGGGGTCTGTGTATAACACGCCCTACTGGGGGGGGGGGGGGGGCTATTCATAGCCCCCCCTCCTAACTCCGAAACTACTGGGCCGATCGTCAAAATTCAAACGGCGTCTGATAGCCCCGGAAAAACTGTCGAGCGAAACCTAATTTCATTGACCTCGAGGTCACCGATGACGTCACAGGTCAGGTCAAAGTAAAAATTATTAGCACTTTGGCTTGTTCACATTTTGGGCTCTGGCCGCCGTCTTACAAGTCAGATCAGGCTCATTTTTGGTTTCCACACTCGTGAACAGATGCTCTAGATACCTTGAGGGTACCAAACTTGTACTTTGATTTTCAGGTCAGGGTCAGGTCATCACAGGTCACGAAAATATTATATCATGCGTCGGTCACGTGACACATGTTTTATGGTCCATTTAGGCCATAGATTTCGAATTTGATGTCGTCTGTGTCATTCAAGGTCATTTTGAGTCGAAATTAGCTTAGGTCAGGTCACTTTCAGGTCAAAAAAGGTCAAATTTTGAAGTTGAAATTTTTCAACAAAAAAGGTGTCTATTGGATGCAGTTTGAGCTCAGGAACACGATGGTGCCATTTATATTGGTGTACGATGCCAAATACGTACTGAAAAATTGATTTGAAAAATTAATAATTGTGAATTTTTTGCAATAATGCGTATAACTTGGCCATTTTTGAAGATATTTAGCTAAAACTTGCTAGAGTTAGTCATAATCATGCGTTCTGTCACATATATTCCGGTTTTTTCGAAAAGTCAAAAACTTTTTGAAAAAATATAAAAATATAGATATTGAATATTATTATATAAAATTTTCAAAATTTTCAAAATTTTCAAAATTTTCAAAATCCGAGATAGCAGTTTGATAGCGCGGTCAATTCTGAGTTCTTTCATGCAAAGAAATTGGATCTAGCTTAAAAACTGAGCTCTTGGGAGCGATTGCCGTGGTTCAATGTTTTGCGTCGAAATCGGACGAACATGACGTCACTCTGACGTCATTTCCGGGCGACCTATGGTAGCTACGAAGTTCAAATTTTGACGATGCAGCCGAAGGTACTGAAAGTTTGGCGTCGATTCGTCAAGCGGTTTGGAAGTTATTGCAGAAAAACGGGAGGGGGGGCTATAAATAGCCCCCCCAGTGGGGCGCGGGTTAAGCATTGTAAAGGAAAAACCTTTACTCGACTTATTTGATGTTCTTTAACTGTTGGCAAATATGGCCAACAGTTACCTACTTGGTTACCTACAACTTAGTTCAAATCATGTTATCTTCTTCCTTTTTATTTGTTCATCTTTTGTCTCAGTTGCGCCATCAATGCAAATGGCAGAATGATATGTTGCCATGACAACAGGATATGCCAGCCGTCCTAGCTGCCACATCAAACGACCTTGAGTTGTAGTGGTGATATAAACAACGATCTTTTTTTTTGGCCAATATATTAAATGCAATGTTTCGGTTTTTTGTATATTGTGGACGCGCTAACCACGTCTAAAAATTCAAATAAGTAAAATAGATTCATAGAACAAAAATTTCGGAAGGTGGCACCCTTCCTTTAACATTAACCCTATGGGCGTTGCATGGAAGGAATTGGACCAAAAGTCGGCAGTGCCCCCCTTAATTGAAGGTGTTCCGCCGCCACTGGGCACATCCAACTCCTCCTTAGAAGTGCGAGAGGTAAAATGGGGAGGTCGCAAAATTGGTCTGACATAAAGGCCATCAATGTTGGAAACTCGAAGTTAATGTCTCATCCATCTTTTAACCCGCGCCCCGCTGGGGAACCTGGATTCCACGGGGGGGGGGGGGGGCAGGGTTGTGCTTGACTCATGAGTCGAGTCAGAAATTTGACTCAACTCTGACTCAAATGAGTCAGGTTTGAGTCGAGTCGGATAAAATGTGGAGCTGTTGAGTTGAGTCAGAGTTGAGTCAGACAAAAATATTAAGATGTTGAGTTGAGTCAGAGTTGAGTCAGTAAAATAACTTTTGACATTGAGCTGAGTCAAAAACATTTAGGAACATGAGTCAGCTGACTCATCTTTTTTAGAAACAATATATATATATATATATATATATATATATATATATATATATATATATATATATATATATATATATATATATATATATATATATATATATATATATATATAAGCTTTTCATTCTCCCCCGCTTAACAACTTAGGCCTGGCCCTGCTGCCGGATTTTTTTTTCATCCCCCCCCCGCTCAACAACTTTTTTATCTGAGTCAATTTTGAGTCAACACACTTGACTCAACAAAAAATTTGAGTCAAGTTTGAGTCAACTCATATTTTCATTGAGCCGCTTGAGTCATGAGTCGAGTCAAGGGAAAAATCAGCTCCTTGTTTGAGTCAGAGTTGAGTCAGGGCTTTCTGAAGTTGAATGATGAGTCGAGTCGGCAACTTTTTTTTAGTCGAGCACAACCCTGGGGGGGGATATGAACACCCTGATTCCACGGGGGGGGGGGGTGAAGTTTGCACTTCCTCCCCTTCTAACCCGGCCAATTAGCGACACGCGGTAAACGGTGTTTGAAAGAGCGTCAAAATGATGACAAAACAACTTAGGTCATTTTTAGGTCAGGTCGAGGGTAAGGTCACCAGAAGTCGTCGAAGGTCAAGGTCGACTATTCCGACAATTTTCGACAAACCGGCGCATAACTCGGAAATTAATAGAGCTATAGCGCGACAGAAAAGTTAATAGCCTTGTTAACGCTCTTTCTGAGTAATTTTCTCAGGTTTGACCTAAGGTCAACGGCTTAGCATGCAGAGGGTAAATACGGAAATATGCTGGACGTTTTTTACGGAAGTTTTTTTTTCTGCGATGATTTTTACTCAAAATTTGCACGGAGTTACTTTTAACGGCATCGTGTTTCTCTCGTCGGGACGCGCCATATGAACTACCTTTTAGTTGACCTTAAAAGGTCAACTTAAAAATTTGATCTCAGGTTAAGGTCATGAGTGACCTAACAAGAAAAGGTGGCATTGCGCATCAGTCGATCCGTATCGTTAAAGGTAGTGTGCCAGCTTTCCTGGACCGTATGGAGTTAATGGCCCAGATAAGGAGAACCGGATTTTTAGAACTTATCCATGCCTTCAAAACTCATGGAAACGTCTTAAATTCTTCAAATTTTGAGTACCCCAGTGCGAAATTCGCCCCGATGGGTTGTCGGTCGTACCCCAACCACATTTCACAGCACTATGAACAATAAATGCTTACACTGAAATCGCTACCACCGATAGGCTCATCCAATCAAGTTTCGATAAACCCGTTCATCATCATCTCCTGCGGTTTCGAACACGCCTGTTAGGTGGTGCGGTAGACCGCGCCCAAAGCCAGGGCCCCGGTAACGTGAGGTAGCCGAGTCGGGGCAGCGTGCGCTGACCCAAGCTGGGGCTGCGCGTCCTCCCGGTGTCATGTGATAGCCCGGGGCTGCCCGGGGATGCGGTAGACCGCGCCCAAAGTCGCGGCCCCGGCTTGGGTCAGCGCATGCTGCCCCGACTCGGCTACCTCACGTTACCGGGGCCCTGGCTTTGGGCGCGGTCTACCGCAGGTGGCTTCTGCTCATACTTTGTGGTGCGGTGGTGGTGCGTCGGCCAAGATACCTATAATAAACCGTCGGGCCGCGCGCTCTGTCTTCGGCCAAGAAAAATGCGTCAGCTGATCATTGTCATTTCTGCCACTTTCATGTGGTGAGATGGGGTCATAGCTTTAGAGACGGCTGTTTCATATCAATCATTTTACATAAAATAATATTTCAAACTATAAATTAATGCTCGACAGCCAAATTAAAGAAACAATACCAATACAGGCTTACAGTTTAAATTCGACATTGTGTTGTCTACGATTAGACAGCTGATAACTCATTCCCGTACGTCGTAACTCTATAATGACCTTTGCTTATTGTCACATGTGCGCCGCATTCGCGATTGTTACCGACGCCTGTTTGCAGGTCAGCACTCAGCCCACTACAGTTGTTATACATATCGAAAAACCGATAAACTTTTAGGCGAAAAAAAAACACTATTTTACGCCAATTTTTGATTTTTTTTGCGATATTAGGTAAAAAAAGAAGCTTCTTATCCTAGGAAAAATAAAATGGGAAATCATTGGAAGGTGGCACACTACCTTTAAGCTGGGCACTATGGTATTTGCATTGCTCCAGCACGCATCTATCAAAACTTAGCGGAAAACTGTTGGATAATTGATACCTTTCGTGACCTGAGATGACCTTAAGGACATATAGGGGTCATGGGTGCCATTTTCCGGTTCAGTGTGTCATGTTTAACCTAATGTTTGAGTATTAAGAATGCCGTTCGTACAAGAGAGACGTCTCTCAGTTTTTTTCAATTTAATTGCGATGGGGAGGGCGCAAAATTGACCTGATCTTAGGTCACCGATATCAAAGGTCCGAGATGCACATTTCATACACACTGTTGCCCTTATCAATAAGTTTTGAAACGATCTGTCACTCGGTGTAGCTATGGCAAGCATTGAAACTTTTTCTGAAGCGAGGTCACTTGACGTGACCTGGTGACCTGACCTTGAGAGTTTGGTCTGAGTTTTACATGCAGAAAAGATGTATGAGTATGATAAGTTGTGCCAAAAAGGACGGCGCTCCGTGCCGCTGTTTTATAGATTTGGTGACAAACCGCAAAGAAGTGTTCAAATACCCCCAGGCCCAGCAGGGCGCGGGTTAATTGTTATCAATCGCCGAAACTTCCGAAACGATCCCTTGGTCAGTGTAGTAGCTAGAGAAAGAGCGTAGGTAAGTTTTCTTGATGCTGGGCTGTGACCTGACATGTGACCTAGGGCTATATTTTTACGGATCTTGAAAGTAGGTATGTTATGAGTGCAAAAGACGGTTAAATTTTGCTATTACTCTTATATTGTTTCTCGGCTCAATAAATGCTTTGATGCAGTCGTTTTTCGTTTATTTTTCTATGCCACATCACGTTCACGTGTCCTGTGGCGTTAAATCCAGCATGGCCTCGCCTCTAACACAGTTGACAGTACATACATGTTGCTATAAAAGAACTGCTAGTCGCTCGATAAGATTCCGTCGGATAAAAACTGTCAAAATTGATCGTCACCCGCTGCTTCTACTGTTGTTCCATAATGAATTGCATAATTTACCGTCCAGACGTGTTTTGTCCAGACCATTACATTTCTTGCACTCCTTAGTTTTACGTTTATTTTAGTTTGGTGCCTTCTTCTCTTTCGACCTGCGGACCGGTATAACCTGTATTGCTTTGTGCGCCGCTCTGCCGCGCGGCAGGAAGAGGGGCCCTCTCTTGTGGGTGCTGGACCGGACGTCCTTCTTGGTGATGAGGTTGACGTTCTCTGTGACGTTGTGAGCTCGCCGCACATGCAGTTTGAGCCGGTACAGTCGGTCAAACACCCCTGGGGATAGAGACGTCCTAGCTGGTCAATCACCCCTGGAGACATAGCCGGTCATTCATCGTTAAGGACAGAGCCGGTACAGCCGATTCCAACATCCATGGAGTCAGAGTCAGAGACACACAGCTGGTCAACTCCCGGCCCCCTCCCCGTGGGGACATGACGGGTCTAACACCCCTGAATACAGAGCGCGTACAGTTGGTCGAACACCCCTGGGGGCAGATCCGGGGCGCAAACTCAGACGATTAATAAATGAATTCTGGCATACTGGAGCGCCATTCTGCCTTCTGCCTGTGAAAAGTAGAAGCTTAATTGAGTTTTACTTTTATGCTTAGCCTGACTTACAATATTCAAAAAGTTCGCGTTCGTGGATGAAAAGATACATCAGCCCCAGTGATGTTCCGTCCATGCGCCTACCTTTGGACAGTTTGGACTTCCAAGTCTCCTTGATGGTGCCCCGTTTCTTGTGCTGGCGCACCACGTCCGTTTTGACGTCCTTCTCGGACCGGTGCAGATGGGTGGCTGCCGGCGACGGGCGGGTCAGCTCAGATTAGTCATCCCCGTCCATGGAGCATCCTAATAACGCATGGGTGAACCAGTTAAACTCAGCCCTTTATATTCATTATGCACAGCTAATGTTCTACTCAGAAGAGTTACGTATTTTCAGTTGCCGGCGTATTTCATATAGACTAATCGAAAATTGACCCAAAGGTTATTAAGACATTAATTACTCTTTGTCCGTCCGGCAGCTCCTACCTATCCAGGAGAACCGGTCATCTGGTGTGAGTTATTGGTGACAGCCCTATTTATGACATCCTTACAGGCGAGTTTGCTGGATTTCCTCAGCGCCCGCAGGTTTTCTGTGTTGTTGAACTCGATGGTCCGGTGGCCAGCGTTCAAAGTCGTTCGGCCCAAATGTAGCACGCTGCTGGCTGTGGATGCAATGCACGCATAAAGCATTAGTAATTCAAACGAGCATAGTAAAAATGGTACGTATATATGACCATAATAACTCAATTATTTCACTATTAATTGCATAGACCCAGGAACAGGGGGGGAGCGGGGGCGCTTGCCCCCCCCCCAACTTGAGAGCCGAGGGGGCGGCGCCCCCTCAACAATGAGGCAGCGAGAAAGGATCTTTCCTCCCTTTTCCGAGCTTCTTTCCTTCTTGTTTCCTTTATACATCTAAACATCAAGACACGGCATTTCCCTAGCCATCTGAATAGTTTCTGCTCATACAGTATCGATTCGACAACATCTGCTATTGTCATCCCGCTTTGGTTTGGGCCTGACCTTGGCCATTGGCAAGCCAGATTTTATGCTGATCATTTTGAGTTAACTTTGAGAAATACATAACGTACAACGGTGGTAAAATCGTTGTTATGGGTATAACACAGTTTACCCGCTCCGGGTGTGAGGGAGGGGTGTGGGACAATGGGTGCGCTGACGTGGCGCCCTCGGATGGCCGGTATGGGATGCTCAGCGACACTAAGGGCTTGTATGGTGCCTTCAGTTATCGGTAGCACCCTCAGAATCACCGGCGTAGGGCTCTCAGAGCCGCCGGTAAGGGGCCTTTAGAGGCACTGGTGTGGGGCCGTTATGCAGGTGCCGGTGTGGGCGCTCAGAGGTGCTAGTGTGATTCTTTCAGAGGCGCCGGTGAGGGTCCTTACAAGCGTTGCTGTGGGCCCTCATATACGCTGGCGTGGAGCCGTTACAGACGGGTATGGGGCCTTTAGAGCAGAGAGCTGCTGACGTGAACCCTCTACAAGCCTGCAGGGGTTCTCAGTGACCGGCAAGGGGCCCTTTGGCCGGCAGAAGAAGTCCTGTGGGGTCCTTGAGACCGGCAGGTACTGTCAGACGCCGGCGGTGCCCTCAGAGTCACCGGTGTGGGGCCCTCAAAGGTCACCATTGGGTCCTCAGAGCCGCCAATATAGGGCTTTAATAGGCACTGGTGTAGGCACTCAGAGTTGGGGGCGTGAAACCCTCAGAGGCCCTGGTGTGGGTCCTCATAGGCGCCGATGAGGGCCCCCACAGTTGCCGTTATGGGGCCCTAAAAAAATAAGTGTGGGACCATCACAGGCGGGAAATGCCTCTAGAACTGGCCCCTCATTAGGCCGGTAAGAACTCTCAGAGGCCAGTAACGGGCCTCTGGAGACCACCGAGAGGCCCTTAAAAGCCACAAGAGGCCCTCAGAAGCCGGCGTGGGGCCCTTATGGAGATCTTAGTGTGGCTATTTAGGGCCCCTGAGGTGCTCTAACGAGCCCCATGGGGCCCTTCTGAGTCGAAATATGGCCATCGTTAACCTTCAGCGGTCAAATGGCGCCGCAGGGCCACGAGGTCCCTTTGAATCCGATGGGGGGGGGTGCGTGTCCCCTTAGACCCCTAGCTACGCTACTGTTTCATATTAATCATGTCAGGTATTTTAGGCTCGCCCCCCCCCCCCCCAACTTGAAAATCGTTCCCGGGCCCCTGATTAATTGATGAAGAGTGTCCGATAAAGTACTTTTTTTAGGAAGAATGAACCAGAAAATATGAAGCTGTGCGGCGTGCGCCGTCAAAGTTCGACCGTCTGTCCATCGTGAGCCACCCCGGGCGATTATACAGAACCCTCGGTCCCTGCGGCACAGCATAACTTCAGGCGTTTGTCAGTGGTGCCATCTATGGGCGGTTATTTAACTACAGTAGGGAGCCGCCTACGGTTTGTATGACCTTTACATTGAATTTCGGCTATTACGGGATAAAAGTTTCCATGTTCTTTCGGACAGATGTTCAAACAGTTGTTACACAAATGCTGAACGGATGTTACATTCGCCGCCTACCACTCACCCGTTGCGTTAGATCGCTGGCAGAACTGAGCCAGTTTCTGTGTGTGCTTCATGCCGTTATAGACGGTGCGCGCGTTCTTCTGAGGACACCGGCCGGTCGTCGTGATGGAGCCGGTATTGGTGCCGAAGTCGCCCGCCTTCTCCGAGCAGAAACACTGCCCGCTAACGGAGGTCACGAGATCAGAAACGGACGGTTGGGAAAATGACAGTTGATCCTTTCTATGGCTCATAATTGAGTACCGGCATTCGTACGTAGATCGGTGATGCGCTTCGGCTTATAATTTTAGAGCGCATAATGGTGGGTTTTATGTTGATGGGGCTGTGACACGCTCCATATTTTTTACTGAAGAGCATATTAGTCTGTTAGTTTTCTGTGAGGTCAGAATAAAACTTTGTGGAGTATTTTGTCGTAAGGCCAGTTTAGAAGATGAAATAACCGGGTCATGCAACTAGAAAAAAATAACGCTGCACCTGCATCCTACCCGTCAAAGATGGCGTAGAGGAGTCGCATTTTCTTGATGCAGGTGCAGAGGCACTTGAAGGGTGAGTGGCTGTCGGGCAGCGGCCCCTCCCACTCGTCCTTCTTCGCGGGGCCGACGTAACAGCGGCCGCCAATATGGATCTTCACTGCGGTGCAAATGTTGGGGACGGGCTCATTTGTCAGCAGTTGTGACTTGTGAGTGAAGTGAGTATGTAACTAAATATGCTGGCCCATGGTTTCTATCATTTAAAAATCCATTTGCCTTTCAGTAAATCTACCCACCTACCTTAGAGCTGAAAATGACAGGTTCAAAAGTCACTCAGGTATTTTGTTTACAGATGCACTATTTAACATCTGTCCCCTAAAATAGTGGAAAATTTTCCAAATGCGATAACTCAGAGGCTATACCATATTTATTCATGAAACTTTCCACGAATATGTGGGCGACTGTGCTTCACTCACACACATGTCTAGATCAGGGCATCGGCGCCCTCACGACCCACGAGACGGAGGTGCCCGGGCACGCGCTCCAGGAGGGTGCGCACAACCTCGATGTCCACTTCCTTGATTTTTCTTCGGATCCTGCCCGCCAGCTGCTGCTTCGAAAGGGCTGTCCAGTTGCCCTCGTAGACTTTCTGCTTCAGAAGTGCCCACACCGTCTCGATTGGGCGGATGGCGGGCATGTTTGGTGGGTTATCCTCCTTCTTGACGAATGGGATCCCGCTGGCCTCGAGAAATGCTGTCACATCCTTGTGATAATGACACGATGCCAGGTCCGGCCAGAACAAGATGTTCCTGTCAGGATGTTTTTTCGTCTAAGAAGGGCACTAATCTGCCCCTCAGACAGTTTTCCAGGTACGTCTGACCGTCCACGCACCCCTTCTCCATGATGAAGGGGGTGCTCAGGCCCCTTGGACTGATGGCGAGCCAAACCATTATCCTGGGCGGAAACTTTTGTTTCCTGGCATACTGAACGTCGGGAGGGCAGTTGCTCTTGTCTTGTGATGAATAAAACCCCCTGTTCCTGGCATATTCGGATCCCGAAAATCCGAAGTACGACTCGTCGTCCATGACGATCTCTGCGCGTGCGCTCAAGGCGAGTGGTCCGCGGTACAGCCTCATGCAGCGCGACTTGATCTTGGTTTTCTGGGCCTCTGTTTGCAGACTGGCTCTCTTGCGCCTGTAGTAGGTCAAACCACATTTGTTTGCGACCACTCTGTGCAGATACGACTTAGAAATCTTGTATTTTCTGGCCAAAACCCTGACCGAAGAGCCAACTTTGTGTGCCAGATCCCTTTTTACGTTACTGATCTTCGATTGTGTCATTTTCATTGCCTTCCGCCCACTCCCCGGCTGTCTTTCCAGTGTTTCACCATCATCGACCCCTTTCAAAACATTATAGACTGTTGATTTTGGAATACCTTCTTCAAGAAAATGCTTAACCGTATACTTTTTCCCCAATTCCCGATGGTTTTGATAAAATTGTGCGACTCTTCCCAGATCACGCATGCGATTCGGCCGAGACATAGCTGCTGAATGATACAATTGACAAAATATTTTAGGTTCATCTGAATCAGAATTTCACGCGCTTTCGAATGATGGCAAATACATTAAGGATGTTACATTTTAAAGCTACCAAAAAATCAGTTGAAAATTTTCCACTATTTTAGGAGACAGATGTTAGTTCGTCTCTTGCCGGCTGTATGTCATAATCGGTACTCACGGCTCAGCGTTTTGCCCTTTTTTGTCTCAGTGACGCGACTCTGCCTCAGATGAAGCCGTCGGATTTTGTGCGAGGTGGCCTCCGTGGCCAGGTGGGTCTGATTTGCTGCGGATCACAGTCACATATTTTGGTCATTAGTTTACTTAAATAAGAAGCATGTCCACTTTCAGCACTCGACGATATGCATTATACAGTAAACACTCATTACACTTAGGAAAACTGCGCCCTCTGCGGTGGCCGCGGCGCCGCTGCTGCCACCTACCGGCCACGCTTTTCTCGAGCAGTTTGGTGTTGGTGCTGTTGACTCGCACCAGGTGGGCCTTCTCGCCGGAAATGAACTGCTCGATGGTGCCGGCAGTCTGCTCGCCCGTGACTGGTGGCATTGGCGGGAGACAGAATCTTATTTAACCACAGCACGACTAGCGCCAGTCACCCTACCTGCTCGTCAGCCGGCTTCATTGGATCGTGAACGTTATATCGATGACATATTATCGTTTCGTATCCCGACGAAAAGACATTTTTAAAGCAGGCGGTAAGTAATAACCTTATGGTGTCATGCTATCGATAAATGCTATGCTTTCGATAAAGGCGTTTCACTTTACGCACCATAGCATAAAAATGTCTATACTTTTCGATGATTTGCTATTGATCGGCATTCGACAAGTGGTTTACATTCGAACAACATAACGAGCCATTGTAGCCGCCCTACTACCCCTGTCTTACTCGTGTGTTTCTTATAGTTTTCGGCCGACTGTCGGGCGGCGTTCTCCGTCTCGATGTTGACGAGTCGCCGTTTGTTGGAGCCCACCGTTATCTCGTTGTCCCGCGCTATGGAGACGTACAAAAACAGTGCAGATTGAATAAAGCGAATATTGCGCACGAATTTCAGTAGCACGGCTTATTCAATAGCTGCTCTCATTTTATACCAGTTGTCGTGTTGAGCAGAAGAAAGCAAGATCTAAGGATTCTAGTTCTAGTTCTAGGCAGCACTAGCTTCCCTGGAATAGGTAGTTTGAGGTCACCAAGGCGACGTCTTTTCGAGCTGCGGTCGGAGAGCTTACCCTGCGTTAATTTTTTCCCTGTACCTATACGGCGTCTCACCTGACACGTAGTTCCTCTCGCTCTCGTTCATGACGTTCTTCCGCCGGTTCGTCTTGGCCACTTTGGTCGTGTTCCTGGCCAGCTTGGAGACCTCCTTCTGATCAGTGGCACCTGAAGAACGACATGGGAAGATGAAGTCTGGTTGACAGGGCCAGTCAGGCGATAAGCCAAGTTGGTATGAACTGAAGAGACTTAGTAGCGGCCGAGAGGGTATCGGTGTGGTCAGAGACCTGCTAGGTGACTGCTGACAGATTCAGCGCAATGGGCGATGACTGGCGACCCGCTCGTGAGCTTCCACCTGTGTGGTTGGCGATCCTGTACTCTACTCGCCTTCGGCCTTCCTGTGTGTTTGGTAGCTCACTCGTGAGAGCCGTTCTACCTGTGTGGTTGGTGGCCCGCTCGTGGTGGCCGTGCAGCGTGGTGGAGCGCTGCTCGATGGTGCTGTGCTCGCGCTGCTGGCTCAGGCCGCGGCTGCCTCTCGTGCCCACGGTCCGCTCCAGGTTCTGTGAGAGCCGCTCCTCCTTACTGAGATGTGAGAGCCGCCGCAGGCTCTTCCGGTTCGAGTGCGCCACCGTCACTGCCGGGCGAAGGGCGCGGTTAGTGGTGGTCACTGCCCACTTTTCATTCATTTTTACATATCAGGCACTTGTAATGACGATTATAAAGGGTACATTTTATTACTGATCCCCAGAAAAGCTGGCATAGAAAGCTTTTGAAAGAACTTAGTTTTTGTTTTGTGTTTAGTTTCTGGTGGTGTACAGCGGGCTTCAATCCATCCATTTTGGCGTTCCGCAGTTCAAGGCGTTGTCACTCACCTCTGATCCAGGTGGGCGCTTCTTTGACCTCGTTCTCCTTCTTGTGGGTGTTGTTTCTCTTCGTGATCCACTCGAACACGGGCTCCACGTACCCTGCAAATGCGAAACAAGTACACGCACCGTGCAGACACAGCGTCGGTCACATCTGCCGACCGCTCATCGGGACATAGTTATAACGAGCAGTGTCAGGTACAGAATAGCTCTGCACGGTTGTCGAATCTTATTGCATGAATGGTGTGCCTAATCAGCTACATGGCGACCAGTTTTAAATATGATCTGTAAATAATTCAACCAAACCTCAAACATCGAAACCTCGAAATGCATTCTATTCTGTCGTTAATTTGCCACGGAATTGGCCGGTCTGGTCGGCGGCCCGGCCACTTCCCGTCCTCGTCACTGACCTGTGGACGCCTTGTTCATCTGCACGAGCAGGAAGCCGCGCGCGGCGCTGGCCGGCGGCCGGGCGTCCCAGGCCATGGCCGGTCGGTAGCCGGCCGATGTGGTGATGCCACACTCACAGCCGTCCCTACCAGCAACGGCCACGGCGTGTTAGCGGGAGTGGACAGATGTGACAGTCGGATCCAGGCGTGGGAGGTGTGAAAATGTGCGTGAGACTAGTGACTTTTTACTATCAGACGATACCTGTGACCGACGTGTCCTTGGGTGTGTGTTCGAGATGTGGTTCTGTCCGTCTGTCGTCACCTCGTTGTGCGTGAGATCTTTGTGAACTGGTGTTACTGTTGACCGATGTTCTGCCATGTGTTGTATGAGTTGAATTGATGATAATTCGGCCTCTGCATTTCGTTTGAACTGCTTGGACTATGAATATCAAATGTATTGGGAGTGTGGGTACTGAGTATTCTGTAATTACTTGCTCGCATATTTCATATACCTACACATTATACTACTTTGAATATCATCCAATTCTGTCAAAGACCGGCCTCCCCGATATAGGCAAACATCAGCTCCGTGAAGTGTCACTGGACACTGCACGTGCGGCGGTACTCACACTCCCACCAGCACGAGCTTGACGCCCTTTCTGTCCTGACAGGCGCTGACGCAGTCGTCCAGCACTGTGCGGCCGGGAGCGGCCTCCCAGCGAACGCCACTCGGCTTCTGAGACACCCAGAACGCCTGAAAACCGGCTGCCGGGCGGACAGAGTGCCCGGTCAGCCGGTCCCAGCTCAGATTGTCAGCTAAAGTCGGGCACATTCGAACTCAGTCGGACTCGGAACTCACTCCTGAGAGGGCGAGATGTGCGCGGTAATGGCAGGTGAGTCTAAAGGCAGGCGTCATCTAACAAATGAAATACATCCATAAGTTTTGGTGTCTCAGTATTCTGCTTCTGGATAACTAGGACAAATTTGATTCGTTTTATTTTAACGTAAAAGCGCTTCTGAGCTCACGTTTGGTGGAGTACTTTTGATAGTTTTGCGTCCATACGTCGACGAATAAGACCGAGTGCGGGCGGGTCTCGGCGTTGGCCTGAGGGTTCTGGCAGTGGACCATGGCCAGGTGGCTGAATCCCTCGCCCGAGTCTCCACAGCGGCACCCGCTCCTGTGGGTGGACGAGGGTGACGGCCGGCGTGAGACAAGGGCTGCGATCGAACAAGAGTTCACACCCCGAGCGCCAGAAGTACAATAGTTTAGCTTTTTTTCGTTGATTAAAAATTTGCAAAAGGGACTATTCGTGTGTTTTTTTTTTCGTTCCAGGTCACAAATCAAGAGATCGTCTGTTCGACGGCCTTGTGCCGACATCGATGCCCGTTTAAATCGGCGGCCCTCTCCTCCTGGATGAGGCAGTGTACAGTCGGCACTCACTGTCCGAAGGCCGCGAACGAGTTGTTGGCGGCGCGGCAGGCCTGGAGGCAGCCCTGGAGGGTGGAATCCCGAGCCTGCCGCCACTTGGTCGGCTCCGTGGTGCACGTCCACCCCTCGGGCACTGACGGCGGTGGGTAGTGCAATGTAATGGTACGGAATGGCGGTCAAAGAGTCGCAAGTTAAATGCGTGTTTCTATAGGTACGGATGTAATGTTTCATTGAATAGTTTCAGATTTGAGTGCTTAAAGCTGTGACGTCAATAGCTGTGATATTTGTTTCGTGACCGTGGCATTTTACGTGAACGTTATTACGTCAGTTGTGATTCTCTGTGAACGGGATAACAATAAACTCGTGTCAATTCTTATTCTTATTCGGTGTTTCTTGGCAGAGAAGATCATAGCGTATAATCGACTTACCGCAAAAATACCGAAATAATTATCTCGCGGCAACACATACACAATCACAGCTGCGAGCGGCGCCTACCGTTGGCGTTTCCTTCCTTGTCCAGCATGAGGTAACCCTGGTTGGAGCCCATCTCCTGCTTGTGTCTGGTTTTCACCCACTCCCGTACCCGGACCTCGGAGCGATCACTGCGCAGGGAGCCGCACGAACAGCCGTCCCTGCGGAGACACTCAGAACGGTCAGAGAGACACATAACTATTGTACTGCTAAACTAGCATTTGTTGAATGATAAAGTACTTACATATGCGGATGAAATGCGCTGTAAAATTTTGTGTGTAATTGTTTCTTGATTAATCTAGGAAACGGGTTAGCTCGTATAATGACAAAATGACAATAGGCACGGCTCCGCACATCGGTTAGATATAAGGGAAACTTACGCTCCGACGCAGATGAAGCGTTTGGCGCACTGCAGCACACACTGTTCGAGCGACGAGACATCGGCCAGCGTGGTCCAGAACACATCCGGTGACTTCTCCGATACCCACCAGAAAATGTACTCTGACCGCGGGAAGGGCAGTGACGGTGACAAATCGGGAGAGTTCAAATTAATCATGAAACTTACAGTATCACTCAGCTACCAGCCCGAGCATCAGCAATGACTAGATTAAAATCACATCGACTGTATGCGTACTGCGTAGAGACTGGCATCCGATCAACCCCACATAATTTATGGAGCTTTGCAGCCTTTTTATCATATCTGCACGCGTAATTTCTCATTACCTCTGATGCTCTCCTCGACGTGGTTGATCTGCCGCTCGATCTCGTTGATGCTGATAACCGAGTAGGAGCGTCGTTTGGTCAGCTTCATCTCGCACTGAGACACGGAGAAACGCTCCAGGTTCGCCGTGTTGTTTCCGCAGAAAAAGCCTTCCCTGCGCACAGGGTGCAGTGACGGGGCGAGGGCGACGTATTAATCAGTGGAAGCTGTTGAATATTTTTTTTTAATTGATTTAACAAGTAACAACCGTTTGTAACAAATTAAAAAGGCATCCAATCAGTCAGGGACATCTGAAAATATTGTTGGCGCATGGTATAAGACAAGTTTACGAAGGTGAAGTAAAATACAATGATGGTCAGATTAATATCGATAAATCGAACGCTAAATTCGTCGAAAACCGCACTAGTTTTTCATTTCATACTCATTTCAAGCTCAGGGATGGGCTGTTTTTATTATTATCTGTGCCGGGCCGGGGCGGCGTGTCTGCGGTGGTAGGCTGACCCGCAGGACGTTCCAGTCTTGCGGAACAGCATACCATTCCAGGCTGTCTGCCTCCGCGATTAGCAGGCGGGGCATTCCACGTCAAATCGAACAAAAATCGGCTGTTTTGCACCTTACCATCAGCGATTTCATTATAAATTTGTGAGCGAGTTCCTGTGTGGCCCCGGACATTACATTGATGTTTTTTGCACATTCTGACCACAGGTCTTCTAAATATAGGGCATCAAATTTTTACAAAATGTTGCATCTTTATATTTTTGAACGACCATAACTTTGGTTGTACTTGTTTGATTTGAATGAAATAACCCTTACTGTTTAGGTAATTTCTTAAGCATTTGTTTAGAATTGCACCTACTTAAATATATGACCTTGAAATTTGCTTAACTCTGTTCTTAAGCACAAATATCGAAATAGCAAAAAACACGTCACCTTCGATTTGGCTCATTTTCATATATTTTATTGCCTACCATATTATTAACAACCTGTGAAAAAATTAGAGTGGGCCATTCATAAGTTTTGAAGAAAATTGCACATATGCAAACATATGTTAGCACGCGCAGTGGAGGAGGAAGAGCGAATTTCGCCCACCCCTCCTGTTTTTCTCCAATATCTCATAAGATTAATGCGAAATTAATTATGGCTACCTGTCAAGAATTGAATTGGACATCTCATCGTGCAAGCAATAAGAAAATCGGTTCACAACTGTTCTAGTAATAGCGGTGTAAAGTGAACATCCTGTCGCCGCAGCGACGCGGCGACTCGGCAGCCGGCGCCGACCGCTACGCGCCGCCTGAATTGTAGACTGTGCCGGGACGGAACGGAGCGGTTCCGTCTTTACATCGCGCTCCTTACCGCTGATTACGTTCGATTCGCGTCCAATTTTGTGAGAAGACTAAGAAATGTACAGGCAATCTTATGGTGAAAGAATTTTGAAAATCGGTTGGTAAACAATTGAAATATGAACGTGTAAACAGAAAATTGTGATTGCTGCATTTCCCGCATCGGCCGAGCCCGCCTTGCAGCCGGCGACATGTTACTCTTAGCAGGCCTTTAACTGCCATATTTATTATTGGATTAACTAGAAATTTCCCATACATACTATAAAATGTATGTCCTTTCGTATAGTGAAGATCAAAAGACGTGAAGATAACGTTGCGTGATAATGTTTTCGTTGAATTTACTTCATGATGCATTTCCACACGGCTCAAAATTCACCGCAAAATACCGTTTGCCTGAGACACTTTTACTATGGAACGTGAATGCTTGACTACGATGACTATGCATTTCCATTCTCGCAGAGTTTAGGATATCACTAATCAGCAATCATTCATTTCAGAAAGTGTACACAAGCAAGCATGTCTTGACTCTGTCTTTCAAGGTCACGCGCTGTTGCGTGATGTTGATGCATGAAAACGGCGTTTGCCGCGAAAGTTATGAATGGCCCACTCCAATTTTTTCACTGATGGTTAGGAACATTGTGACGGACATAATATGTAAAAATTAGCCAAATCGAAGGTGACGTGTTTTTTGCTATTTAAATTTTTCTGTTTTAATTCAAGGTCAAAAGCATTTCAAGGTCACTTCAATTTAATTTTATAATTAAAAATCAAAGCCTTATCAATTGTCTATAAGACCCTGTTAATATCATTTTGATACCAGAAAAGGAACCAGAGTTATAGCCATTTAAAAAATTGATGTGTGGCATTTTTCGCTATATTCGATGACCTATATCTCAGCGATACGTTATCAAATTTCGAAAATATTATACGTAACTCAGTTTTGAACCATGCCCAGTCTGCCTACAAAGTTTCAGAAAAATCGAAGGGGATGACGGATTTCGGTGTTTGATTTGACGTGGAATGCCCCAGGCGTCCAGCAGGTGATGCTCGGTGGGGTGAGGGATTGCTGGAACACTAAAATCACGCCATATCGTCGCCCTGACGCCCACTCACTCTCCGGCGGCGAGGAACTGGAAGCGGCGCCGCTGGCAGGCCTCCAGCGCCTCCTGCATGGTCTGAGCGCCCGTGAAAGACACGAAGTCGGACGGCGCCGCGGTGCACATCCAGCCGGTGACGTTCTGCGCGCGCAGCTTCACCGTGAAGCCGGGGTCCGAGTCGCCGCGGTGGTCGGCCGTCCAGTGCAGGTCCTCGTGGCGGATCATCACCGTGCCACGCTCCTCCTCCAGCCCACAGCGGCAGCCGCGGCTGGGAGGGCGGAGCACGCGCGTCAGGGCGCAGCGAGATAATTGGCGAGTGTCGTGAACATTGGGAGATCGGGTCCAATATTGTAAGCAGTATGCATCACTAGATTGTCTATGAATGCTAATGAGACACAGGTTCACTAATACTATACTCACTGGTCGACCCTGGCGAAGTCCTGTCCGTACTGGAAGCAGAGGTTGGAGCATTTGGCCAGTCGACGCGCACCGCCCGCCGCCCCGGAGACGACGTGCCAGATGACCCCGGAGGCGGCGCGTCCCGATATCCAGTACCGCGTGTCTGCAGGAGACGGAGGTCACTGCTGAGTGCTGGCCGTGCCCGCGTCAGCTCGGTGACGAAAGCGAAAACACACCACCTACCTAGCCGTTCGCTTTGTATAGGTGCATTGAAAATTATGGCTGAGCAGTGCCGTCAGTCAGAATTCGTGATGCTAACAGATTCAAGCCTACCTGTATAAGTTTTTTTTTTCTCTCACTAGTCTGACCTTAGCTGATGTCCGTGGCTGATTTGCCTGGGCTGGACTCTGCAGCTAACTGACCTGGGTTGAGGCGCACCAAGTCGTGCCGGTAGTACTGACCTGGGTTGAGGCGCGCCAGGTCGTGCCGGTAGTACTGCACGTCGATGACGTGTCGGCTGGTGTTGGAGCACGGCACCACGGGCAGACGGTGGGCCGAGGCGCCCACGCGGCACGCCCGCCGGTCGATGGCCAGGTAGCGCGCCCGCCGGCGCACCGCCTCTGACCAGCAGCGCTCCACCGTGTCCAGCTTGGAGTCCAGCGGGGCCAGACCGGCCACCGAGCGCGTGCAGAACCAGGCTGCAGGAGAGCCGAACCGGCAGAGCCGTCAGAACCGCGTCGGGAGCCGCGGCACAGTCAGAATCATATCGGGAGCCGTCAGAGCCAAACGCTAGTTCACGTATTTTGACTTCTGTTTTCACAGACTATACGATGCGTACATTCCCTGTTGAAAAGAAGTAATTTTGACTTGAAAAGAAGAAAAAAATAATTTCGTGTCATCCGGTTTCCTTCCGTTGAAAATTTTGTATTACATTGCTAACAGTAGCTTCCATCTTAATTCTTACCTCCTTTTACCCTGTCGTAAGGTTTGTTCGCCCTCCTCGAAATGACTTTCACCTTTGCGCCAGGTCTGTGTGACGCTCGGCCCTCCACCGAATCGCATGTGAGTAGAATCAAAAGCAGCATCACACCTGCAATGGAAGGACAAGAAGATAGATAGTCGTCATATGACTCATACTATGAGCTCTTGTCTGTTAAAGTTTACTTAAGTGCGCATGCTAAGCCGTATGATAAAGACGGTGCCGGCGACGTCAGCTGTCATCACTGCGGCCAGCCGCTATACATACTCACCGGCCAATGGCGGTGTCGAGAACGAGCGACTCTCCGCCATGGTGAGCCCCGCTGAGGACGGGTCGGCTCAGCACAGCCGAATACCAGCCGCCTGCCGATGATATTGCTTGTGATAATGTCATCCCCTACCTATCGATGCAGTATCGGGCTGCATTAAATGCAAATGGACGTTAGTTTTCGGAGCAACGTATACGGTTTCACACACATGTTGGTGAAACAGCCAACACTCATTGTTTGTGCTCCCGTTCACTGCTGGCGGGGCCCTTGCGCTCTGAAATGTCACGGAGCTGGGTCGGGTCTCTGTTAGCTCTGCCATTGGCAGGCGTCGTATGGTCAATGGCGGCTCAATCGAGCTCGGACGGCCGCGGCAGCCTGTCTGTCACAGCCCGGTCAACGCAGCGCCGGGCCACTTCCACCTGCCAGCGGTCAGGGCCGCGTCGTCTGCACGAACACGGGAAAATGCTCAACAGAACGGCGACGCGCCGACTTCACCGAAATGCGGGAAGAGTGCTCCCCTACGCTCGGCAGGAAGCAACAGGGCCAAATTGATCTGTCTTACGATACAAAATTTGCTTGCACCATAAATAAAAAGTCCAAAAGAGAGTTAAGTTCCCCATCCCCTTGGTAGATTTGTCTTTCAAATCACCTAAATGCATGGAATGGAGACCCGGAAAATTTAACTCAAATAAACGCTTACTTTATAATTTACTTCTATGTTACCATAGGTACCGACAATCCAATGTCACCACTGGTTTGCAGGCTACGGTACATTTTTGCGAAGTGAGCATATTACCGTGGCTATGCAATTATTGATAAAAGGGCTTGAGCCCTACAGAAATAGATTATATCATCAGATGCTACATAGACCTCTGTATACCGATGTACAGAGGCCTATGGATGCCAAATTATTTTTTTCTTCAAATTTTAACATCAAACGAGATTAGGCGGGGGCGTCCCCGATAGCACTCCTAAACATTTCATCAGGTGCGATTCTTTCACGCACTATAAGAATGAAACGATCGAAATATTCAACCGATTGCGAGCGGGTTTTATTGCAAAACGTGTATATGAATTTTGGCGTTACCCGGAATGAGATAAGGTAGGGAAAAGGGGAGCCAAATTCCTGAGCCTTTTCGGAGCGGAGCTAACACTTGTTCCGCCTGGTTGAGAAGCGGGTAGGGGTTTATTACTTATTCGGCTGGTGAGTGGTGGGTATGGCTAAAACACACGGCAGGGCAAAAGGGTTATTACCTGGTGTCGACAGTCGGGTCTGATCAGCCAGCAGTTCTGGTTGAAGAAGGGTTTGGGCAGAGGGTGGTGGTGGTTCCCAGTTGAGAAGAGAGATTAGGGTGGATGGGAACGATTGCATGGCCTGGACCGATGGAGCGGGGCAGAGAACGGTGGTGACCTGGTCGGTCACGGGGGTGGGACAGGGGACTTCGGTAGCCTACCTGGTAGGTCGGTGGGGTGGGGCAGTGGGCGGCGGTTACTTGTCGGTCGGCGGGTCTGGACTGGTCGGTCGATGGGGTGGGGCTGAGAGGGCGGCGGTTACCTGGTTGGCCGGCGGGTCTGGTCGCGGCGGCCTGCGCTGGCGGGCTCCGCGGCTCCTCTGCCGTCGCCCGCCGTCAGCCCTTCAATCACCGTCTACCTTCGGACGGCCGGCCTTGTGCTGACAAACAGTCGACCACCGTCGGCCAGCACTCAGCGCACAAACAATTGGAGGTGGCCGCGACGCTCTGACGTCGTATGCGAACAAGGTGGGCTAATGGCGCTAGGCGCCTGGCCGACCGTGCTGCCCGGTCCCTATATTTACATGTATGTTCTGAGCCCTTCCCTGTAATCCTGATAGACAGCTGCCTGTCGTTCAGTATTAGTAGGCATTTTCCGCATTAAATGAATTTGTCCCTGTTGATTTTTGCCAAGAGACAAAGCTGTCCGTTTAAAGAAACGTAAATGGTAACTGCCTACCAGATAAAGCACGTGATACGAGTAGCATTTGTCACGTATTTGTAATGTACGGTGCTGAGTTTTGCATGCCGATAATGCTGATCAAAACCCTGGCCCTAAAACTACTGTGATTCAATCGGCCTTGATTCAATCGGATGAGATCGGATGAGTCTTAGAACCCTGAGCGAGATTGGACCGTTTGCAAAGTTGTGATATTTTTACCAATCTAACTTAGTTAAAATCTATTTGTTGTGGCGCGAGATAATTTCGAAAACAATATTAGCACTCGTTACGACCCCAAAATGACGTCGACAGAAGTGACTCCGGATGCAAACGTGATCGAGCAGCGACCGGGAGAGAAAACCGGTGAGGCCGAGTTCCATTTTCCCAACGGGGACTCCTACTCTGGCGGCTACAAGATCTGGCCAGAGGAGAAAATCAAGAGCTACGGGATCATGCGGCACGGCGAGGGCACGTATACGACCCAGGACGGCGGCCGGTACAGCGGCGACTGGATGGAGGACTGTTTGGAGGGCCAGGTCACCATCCAGTACCCGGACGGCAGTTCGTTCGAAGGCACCCTCCAGGACGGCCACTACTCCGGGCCGGGCCGCTACCGGTTCCCGGACGGATCCTTCTTCGAGGGCAGCTTCGTCGGCAGCCAGGTGACCGGCCAGGGCATCTGGGTGGATGCTGAAGGCCAGCAGTGGCGCGGCGAATTCGCCCCCGACAAGGCACTCAGTCTCCGATTCAAGCACAATCTCTAAGAGCGGCGGCGTCTCGAAGAAAAGACCAGTTTCCTTGGCCTAGTTGTGATTGATGTTTAGGTCAGGTGTTTTCATAGCCTTGTTATGGGCCTATTTATGGTCACCGTGGTTATGGGGTGTTCGCTTCCACATTCGTGCTCACTTTCTTAACCTGTTCCATGGGCTGGGAGAGTCTGGTGTGTATAACTGCTCATTATTCTCAGTACAGTGGTAGAAGGTAGCTTTGGCTTTTTGAACCAAATGATGCTCACATGCTTATGTGCCCAGCGGGCAGCGCCCACTCGGACTTCTCCACAAGGCGCCATTCTGCTTGAACTAACGTGACAGGTCATAATTCCCGCGTCTGTGGCTGCTTGCGTAACTGTAAATAAGATAATAGTTCGGTCATCTTGTACGACAAAATAAATCTTGTATATCTTGTTGGATCGATTTTGCTGAACTACTTTCGAACTCTCTTTAGGGGAGAGAGGTCATATTGCGCCATGTTCTTAAATGCGCCACACCTTCCTCCTGTCCAAAATTCGATTCGAATGAATGCTCGAATGTGTGCATTTACTTCACCACCAATAACTCGCTCTTATTCCGGTCCACGGCGGCAGGTGAGGTGTCTCAGCTTTCTCGCAGACCATTTTTTGTGATTTCCTCTATTTTCTTACGCGAAACAGTCTATTTCGACCTTTGCTACTGTCATGGTTTATCTTAGAGATAGTGATTCAACTAATAATCATTGTTAATTGCTCGTTGAATGGTAGTTTTGAAAGTTTATCACCACCGTGGCTTCGCTGTCCTCGTCATATTTGAAGCTCATGAAAAATGTGTTCCATTCGTAATTGCGCCCACCCTATTTGCGCCCTATTCTTCAACCCAGAGAAACAGCATGTGGTGGTTGGGACACATTTCATTGAACACTTTGATTATTAGAGCGCTCACCTTACCATTACCATAGCCTTCACAGCATAAATGGTTAATGGGCTGACACGTTCAAATAGGCTACTTAGTTAGGTGGCAAACCGTTGTTTTTAATAGGGCGCTTTTGCATGAGAGGCATGGGCGCTTTTTAATGGGGTAGTCCGTAAATGCGCCCTTTGCAGGTGCGTCGGAAAACTTTTCTCTTGTTAATTTTTATGGGTGTGATACAAATTAGGAGTTGTAATTTGATGCCAAAATAACTGAGGTACAATTTGAGATATCATCAAGCATGACAGCTGGTCAACTTTAGCCGCAATAGGCCGATATCCTTAAGGTGGCGCAATATGACCTCTCTCCCCTACTACCTTCTTTGATTTTCACTTCCAACATGCAATACCGCTTAATTTTATTTAGCTGTCGCTTTTCTATAGATGAAATACTTTTACACTTGAAAGGCGACAGTGACAGCGCAAGTGAGACAAAAGCGAATGTCAACAAAACAAAGCGCGAGTCATCTCCCGGTGACAGCAACCGGTGACAGCCCGACCACCCCGAGCCCTCGCGCGCGGACGCATGGTTGTATACCAAAGCAATACAAATCATAATAAACTCGAGGTTACTGCGGATATTAATTGTCTGTGTCTCCACAGCCTCAAAATTAAATTAGCCGGCACGAACAAAGCTATAGCTCCTCAAGAAACTGGTGGCCATTCTTGACTCTTAGGTGGAATTTATTTGAAATTGAAATGGCGGTGTCCGTGAGCGATCTCGCTGCCCTACTACAAAACATTTCCATTTCTTCTGAACCGAAGTCCGGTCTAGATGAGCTGAAAAATGTTCTTTCAACCCTTCGCATTGATCACATTCAGAATGCAGGAGGTGAACTTGACCTGAGGATACTTTTTGACTGCCTTAACAGCTCGAGCAAGTAAGTCAACTTGAACTTTACCCTGCTACCTTGATCCTGGTTTTTAGGGACCAGGCCCAGGGTCACTTCTAAGCAGCTTAAAAATCAAAATATCAATATTGTTAGGTCTGTTTGTTTTGTAATATAATTTATTTGTATGCATTAAGCATTTAAAGTTATGTATCTATCACTGAAATATTATAATTGACATGCCGCGTACTTTGTTTTGCACTGATTCAGGATGCACCTCTTGTCATGATGCTTATGGTCCTGTCAATATATTTCACAGGGAGCAAGTGGAGACATCTTCAGATGTTCTGGGAAGACTTTTGGCTGCACTTCCAGCAACAGTCAACATCCAGAGATACCCAACTGAGCTGGACCGGGCTCTGAATCATCCAACTGAGGCCGTAAAGTTGCTGGTGCTCAAACAGGTAGATAATTTTTTTTTTGCTCAGTTCTGAGCTTTCAGTAGAGCCATAATGATGATAATTCAGAGAAATTGGTGATTTGTCTTGGGTTCTTCAAAGTGAATAGTTTTCATTGAAACTGTTCAAATATATCAGTATAATTATTAGATGCCTATGTGTTTGTTACCTATGTTTTTCTTATTTACAAACAGTGGATGAAAATTGCATTGATTTTTTATTATATCTCCACAAGAAATTTAGGTATTGCTGCAGGTATGCTAGGATTAGTTAAAAGTGAATTGAACATTGGGTAGGTATATAGCTTCAAAACCAATGTGTCATTTTGTTCTTTGTCATTACAGGAAACTGAAAGTGAGTTTTGTTCTCTATTTCAGGCAGAAAGATGCATCACAGATGAAAATGCTCTGAAGATTCTGAAGCAGCACTCAGGCTTTTTAAAGAACATCATTAGTTGCATTGGTAAGCTGTGTGCTTGTGATAAGTTTTATGGATTCTATTGATTGAGATTTAGGTCCTGGGATTCTTGCTGCTGCTGTAGGCTGATGAATGCATGATTGAATATAAATACCAGCATGGAAATGAATTATTTATGAACTATGAAATAAAAGCTGATTTTGAGGAGAGAAAAAGTATGAAAAATCATAACATTTTTTTATGTCACATGTTCATGGTTCTGTACTCTGCAGGCTATTTTGAATGATGTGCTGGTCTATTCTGGTTTTGCCTCTATCTATGCATAAGAAGTAATAAAATACTCACTGAATCCTGACCATTACCTGTGTCTGAGCTTATGAAGGTTTGACAGTTTGTTTAGCTCCTCTCAACAGCTTTCATACATAATGCATGCTTGCATAATCAAATTTAGGTGGGAAGCTACTGAAAGTGACTGCCCCAGTGAAAGTGACAGTGAATTATGACTGTGAAACTATTGTCCACCACAATGCCTTCATCAGCCTCGCCCATTGTGCTGGAGCTGCTGAGGTGCCACTCTGCCTGTGTCTGCTCAGGGTGCGCCGAGGCGGCGCCGGCGGCGGCGGCCGTGCGCGTGGTGACGTCACTCGCCCGTCACGGCCACCAGGAGGCGCTGCTGGTGCTGAGTCCGCCGCTGCTGGACCAGCTGCGACAGACGATGGCCACCAGTGACGTGGTCCGCTATCGAGGATATGAGGTGGGTGGATGGTAGATGGAACGACCGCTTCAGCTCAGCTGCCGTCAGTGTCGGCGACCGGAGGGTTCGGGATGATACTGATAGGCAGACCAGACATCATTTTAAAAGCTTGTCTGATATTCGTGTGATGTCTACCTCATTCGTAATCAGAGTGCCTATTAGTTATGAGTGAAAATCTCCCTAATTTTAGCACCCAGCTCTCGAAATACCATGTTTGAAAGAACATGTGGCGGCGGCTGACCTGCTGGCCTAGGAGGCTTTTATTGGAAGCTTTAGTTTGTTTTCTTCCCGACAGGTGGCGGTGAGCGTGGCCTGCTCGTCGCGAGAAGGGATGAAGCTGGTGACGGACGTGGGTCTCCTGCCGGCGCTGGTCCAGGAGGCGTTCGGTCAGGACATCCTGGTGCAGCTGAACGCTCTGGAGCTGCTCACCACCCTCAGTCAGAGTGGTGAGTTATTGACATCCCACCATCACCCTCAGTTAGTCAGTTTTACCTACGACCCGAGTCAGAGCGGTCAGTGGTGACGAACCTTTTCCATCCCCCGTCCATCACTCTCAGCAAGTTCGGTTAGTAACGTCCGGGCAATCACCTATCGCGTCCTGTCACCTTCAGTCGCTGTGTTCAGTGGGGACAACTCCCCCCTCCCCACCTTACTGCTTTCAGTCAGCGCGATCAGTCGCTGCCCGTCTCCCCACCTTCAATGGAGACTGAGGCTGAGCAGTGAGCTGGTCAGTTCATTTGTCCATGGATGCATATGGAATCAATGACTTTTCATTTTTTTCCCTTTCAGCTACCGTCTTTTGCGAGTACGAATGTTGTAAGCTGAATTTAGTGGCATATGCTAGGCAGTATTTCGAAAACATGCGGATAAATTTGGCGCTATTCGCGACTTCAGAGTGATACCCAAAGCTCGGCTTGTGTAGACCTGGCTGAACTGTGTGGCCCTTAGCAGCACCACTCGGCGATCTCGCGTCTGGCCTCCGTGACAATCCGTCCACAGTGCGCCGGATCAATGGTCAAAAACACGCCGATCTCAAACGACCACCAGCATGCAACTCTTATAGTAGCATCCAAACCATAGCAGCGACCGTCACGCGCTTTCACACTCAGCACGCACCGGCACTCACTCGCACACTGGCACTCGGAGTGGGCAGAGCTGCTGCACTCGGTTTGCCGGCCGACATGAATGGTGGCCGGTGGGATAATGTAGACCACATACTTTGCTATATGTACCTATGTGAATGAGCTGTTGCGTAGACCTACCACACCTGAGGCGATGTAGAAATATTTGAGCTCTGACTAGGGATGGAGACGAAGACATCGTTTCTTCCTGTCGCTAAAATTATAGGGACGCTATGTGTAGAAGTACTGCATTACAAGCTACTTGTCTTCGTGCGATGGAATTGTCATTAACTGGACCCGAGTAGACATTCGCTGGTGCCCCACATGTTTTGGAGTAGGTACTAGGTAGTTATGTCACAAATAGCAGAAGATCCTCGCATCTCTGAGCTATCCCGCTGCCGCACCTATTCACGTGACTATCACCCGTCGTTATATCTCATCACCCACATGTCCGTATCGACGTGTCCGTAACCAGCGACTGCAGTACACACTCCCCGGCCATTCCCTCTCTGGGCACGTCTGCCATATCACGCCAGCACGCTCACCGCACGCACGGCCAGCCGGACGCGTCTCCATCCGGGCTGCAGTGCTATGCCCGGTCGTTGTCTCGCTCCGGCGCACATCCGACCGCGCCGGGCGCTGCATGTCAATCGGCGGCGCATTCTGTCCCGTGGCTTGAGTTGCACCCAGTCCCGCTTTCTGCTGGTTCGTCGTACCGTTGACACCACAGTTTGCAATAGAAGATTGTCATCGGCATTCCGATCAGCGTGGTTTGAAACTATGTCGTATATCAAAGGTCAATCCATTGAGTTTATATACAAATATAAAGTGTTGCATTTCAGAGAACAGATAGGCCGTTTTTTGCACTAAGACGGCCACTGCATTGTGTCTGTTTGTCAGTTTGAGTGCAGTGCTGACTGCTGTGTACATACCATAGCGATCGGGGTTTCAAGTTTCCTTTCCGATAGGTAGCGAGAACTATTATCGGTGATATATAATTATAAGTTATTCGTGTTAGGGTAACGTCGTCACACACAAATTTTGCTCTCAATTTCTGTAAATATCAGCCATCAGCCACGGGAAAGATAGGGCGGATTTATTTCAACAATAGACGACTAGTAGCTGAAAAAACTACCTTGAATGCAGAATGATAGATGTCTTTCATCAGATTCTGCCAGTATTCTGGACTTTGATGTTCAAAGGTCGAAGACGTGTACCAGTTTTTACCTCGGGTGGTAATTTGATTGGCGCTCCGTGTCTGCGGCCTTTGCGGTCGGCCCGACCTCTGACGGCAGGGCGTGGTTTAGAGCCGAGGGATGGAGGGAGGGGGGGGGGACTGGGGGTGATCGGCGCCCGTTTCACCGACATGTCGACGCCCGTTTCACCGACATGTCGACGCCGGCAGGGCGCACAAAGGCCGGCGCTGAATGGCGGGCAATCAGCGACACACGGTGGACGGGCGGCGCCCGCTAACGTGCCCATTGTGGCCTCCCCGCACTGAAGCCTGTTCGGGTCTCGTGGTATACGATATTTGAGCCAGTAGTGTTCACTGTTCAGGTCACGTGGTCTGTGCTTTGGAATTTGTTCCTACATAGTCTCATGGTCTCATGCATTGGTATTTTGGTCTGTTCACGTGGGTCACATGGTCCTTGCACTGTATTTTTGTCGCATGTCGTGTTTTTCCTATTACGTCTATCTTTATTTTCTCATTTATGACAGGTGCTGCTAACCTTATCAGGTGGGGAGCCGCGCGGTGGCGAACGACAACCTTCATTAGTTCAAATTTGAACTTATCACGTCTTGTTGGCCAAATGCCATCGGACCACCGACCCTCCCCGCCGTCCGTTCGTGACTCGGCCTCGCTCGATTTGGCGCACGTGTCCCATCGGACATGATTCCGTGTCCCTCGGGGACATGGTGTCCGGTCACGGATTCTGACCGCGCGCCATCTGACGCCGTTCCGTCTCTGTGTGCCTCCAGACCACGGGTTCGACCACCTCGAGTCGGAGGGCGTCACCCAGCGGCTGGAGAAGCTGGTCACGGCGCCGGACGAGCACCCACTTCACGACTACATCCTACCAGGTGGGTCTTGAATGAAGATCGTGATACTGCACACGGCATGGAACGGCACGATTCATGGCACATGTAACATGGCACTGAACGACTCATGGTGCGTCATGACACGGCATAGCACGCTGCAATGTAACACGACATAGTACGACACAACACGGCACAATACAACACATCATAATGCAACACATCACAACATCTACAATAGGACGTAACGCAACACGTATCATACGGACTTAAAACGGTGCGCCCGAGCCCTCCGTCGCACGGGCACTGCCGGCTTTATATAGCATCAATATGCTGTCAGCAGCACAGGCTGTTGATATGCCGCTAGGTCCTCCCACTAACAATATATGACTGCTCTGGTAATGCTGAAAAGCGGTAAATACATGTCGCAGTATGTGGGGAGTGGGGACTGCGTGCCTCTGCGGCTGAGGAGCTCAGTGTTTCAAGTTTTCTTTCTCCGGATTAACTTTACGCCTTCCTGCCGGGGCGCTCTCTATCTACTCTCTAATTCACTCAGTCTGGCTTAAATCCATCCCATTTACCCTGGACGCGGCTGGGCTGCCTGCCTCCGACTCTTCGCGTCTGAATCGACCGGGCCCCGGCTAAAGTCAGCCGCACACACACACAGACACACAGACGGGCAGACGGCCGGGGGGGGGGGGGGGGTCCGAGCGGCCGGCAGTAGCTGCCGTGTGACTCCGGACAGACCTTGGACGCAGCACAGCACAGACAGACAGACAGATGTCATCGATCCCACACTGCCAGCATACCGTCTAGGATAGTGTCTTCGTGTGGCACGCCGCCTCGCCTGCCGTCCTTAGCCGCATGCCGCCGTCGTATCACTGCAGTCTGAGGGACGCCATCAGCTCATCAAGCGCTGGCATGTACTAATGATGCCGCGGTGTTCGCGCTGCAGTGTTTTGGCCGCGCCCGGGCTCATTATTTAACCATTGGCCGTTCCGCGCTCCATTGTGCCGGCTCGTCGCGTGCCGGTGGCGCCGCGGCAATCTCGACCTTTGACCCGAGCGCTGTCACACCGTCAGAGTCATCAGCCGCCATCAGGCGCCATCAGTCGCCAGAAGACATCATTAGCTACCATCACTGATCAGCCACAGTCTGCTACTATCGGTCACAGTCACGTCAGTCGAACCATCAGTCATAATTTACCACAATCAGCCACCATCTGCAGACATCCCTCTAAATGCCATCAGTCTAGCTACCATCAGTCAAACCATCAGTCAAATCTACTACCATCACTCGCATTCTACTACTATCATCAACAGTCTGCTATTATCAGTCAGTCTTCTAGCGTCAGTCAGTCTTCTAGCGTCAGTTATAAGCTAGCTTTATCAGGTGCAGTTGGCTACCATCATTGATCGTTAGTTTAGTTGTTTCATTTCCAGTAACTGCTGGCTGGTTTCTCGAGATAAATCGCAGCTAACTGGCGTCATGGTCGGCTCCTGGAAATAAAAATATTATCGCCGACAATTATTCTCCTTCCATGAGAATAGCAGGACCTTGAGCCACTACCAAGCACCAAGCAGCATCAGACCATAAACATGGATGAGAGATGAGATTTAGATGTCTTATTTTTCATCAATGCGCCTGCGCCTGCGCTGCCACTGACTGGGGGCTCCTTTGGCAGGTGTGATGAAGTTTTTCGGCCAGGTGGGCCACGACCGGCCGGAGCACGTGCTGAGTCGATACCCGGGCTTCGCGCGCGCCGCGCTGGCCATGGTCGGCCACCAGGAGCTGAGCCGGCGCCTGGCCGCGCTCGACACCGTCGCCTGCCTGGGCATGACGGCCGCTGGAAAACGGGCACTCAGCACACTGGGTAAGTCAGAGAGGCGCTCAGCACATTGGGTGAGCCACAGGGGCGCCCAGCTCGTTAGGAAGTCAGTCGCTCGGGCGTCCATCACACTGGATGAGTCAGTCCAACGGGTCTCGACATGGGCACTGCGGAGTTACTTTTGGTCGGTCTCTCTCTCTCTCTCTCTCTCTCTCTCTCTCTCTCTCTCTCTCTCTCTCTCTCTCTCTCTCTCTCTCTTTTTTCTCTCCCTCTTTCTCTCTCCCTCTTTCTCTTTCTCTCTCACTCCCTCTTCTCTCGATAGTAAGCCTCTCTGGCTGAAAGTGCTTAGCTCTCATGCCTCATTCTGGCGTTCATGCTTCTTGAGCACTTGGTTTGAAGTGCCGACTAAGAATAGTTATGAGTTATGAGGGCACTCCATTGCCGCGCAGTTTGGCAGGTTATTCGAGGCGCGAGCGATCGTCTGCGGATTATGGCCAGTGGCTGCTGCTGCGTGCGCCTTGTGGTGTACGACCGCAGCTCCAGCTGTGACAGCTAGCTCTGCCGCGAGAGGCCGGGCTCAACACCCACAAGTTACACCAGATTAGAGCGCGGGCGACAGGGCCGTTATTTGGCCCGCCACTGGGCACCTGTTATTGGCGGCGACCGCCTCGCTAAGCGCTGGTTTACGCGGCAGGCCCGCGGCCGACCCAATCTCGAGCACGCAGCCCGGCCGGCCGGCCAAAACAACAAACAGCCTCGCACGCAAACGGACGGCGGCGGCCGGCGGGGGCGGGGCGCGGGTGCCGCGGATCGGGAGGACCAACCCTCAGTCCTGGTCCTTTCTGGGTCGGTCTGGTCCTGCTGTTGGTCCCAGTCCGGTCCCCGGTCTTCTCGGTCGCTGTACCGGTACCTGTACCCTGCTATCTCCTACCCACCGCTGCGCCCGTGCCGGAGGCTGCGGTACCAGGAAGTGACCCTACCCGGACGGGTCACGGCGCATCTCTGTCGGAATGCGGGTCGGCGGAGGACTCTGCACGACTCTGCGTCCTCGCCTCGGGCGGACGGGGTTGATGACCGCTCGGGAGGAAGAGATGGGATAAACAGCGGAGGCTGACCCGGTCGTGGGGTCGCGTAGTCGGGCTGCTCGCACGGAACGGATAACTCCGCGGGGTCATTCATCTGGGGTTGTGGTTTAACGAACTGCGAGGATGAAAAATTTGAAGTGCAGGGCTTTCGTTGTTTTAAAGAAATCCGTGCCCTTTTTATAAATAAGTTTCCTTGAGAGAAGAACATTAAATTTGTAAGTGATACATAGCATTTGTCTGGGTACTCCCCGGCGCTCATTGAAACACTGGACTGAGTGGATCGGGCCGGGGGTTATTGCGGTCACTTGAGTCGATAAATTGTCGGATCACCCGAGATGGCTGCAGTCGAGCCGCACTATTGTCGAGAGCTGCGGGAACCATCCATCTGATGACCGAGCATCTCGACAAGATGGACGAACTATCGACGCAAGTAAAAACTCGTAAACCATATCACTCTCCGAGAGAAGCGAAAAGAATGACTTGAAATTAATGGTCCTTGAAAAGGATTTATAGCCGCGTATGGAGAACAACTTTTTGGGGTGCGTCCTGCATAGTGCGTAACACCATTGAAGAGATGAATCGAACCATTCCTGTTCTTTGCTTGATTTTATCCAACCCATTGAACGCAAGCGGCAGGAGTGAAACGGTTCCTTGTGATCCTTTGTGACTTTTATAATCGAGTTCCACGTTGGCCCTTTAGTGTGTACCGGGCTCGTCTGCAGCACACCTGCGGCCCTGTCAGCGGCTGAATGTCGACCGTTTGGCACCTGTGTTGGACCCCTGTTTCCCAACTGCGGGCCGTTTCACCGGCGGCTGGCGGCCGGCCGTCTGCAGTCCGCGCCCGGCTGCTGATAGAACCAACACCGGCTATCGGAGTGTCCATGCGGCCGCGCAGGAAATTGGCCGCCGATGACTCCGCGCCTCATAACCCGGCCGGGCGGCGTTTCACCGGAAAATGTCATCGTATCGATTATCGGTGGCCGGAGTCGGGCGGCGGCTAGGTGCACCGGCCCGCGCCAGCCGCCGCGCTGTCAAACTCAGCACGGCGCCGCGAGATCGGCGGCGCAGCACGACGCCGAGCTCCTCAGATTCGGAGGGATTCCCGGCGGCCGACAAAGATTTCCAGGGAAGTTTAAAAGGCCGCTCGGTGGGCGGTGCGATTGAAAGGACGGCTGATGCCTCGGCTGTCATTGATCCGCTATTGTATTCGGCTGGTTCTATAAGGACGTGCGATATGATGTGGGGATTTATATTCACAATATTCTATATTCTTCGGGGATTATCCTTACTCTATGCGCTTTTCATTTCTTGATGAAATTGCACTTGCAATTATCGATGGCTCCCCGACCCGGATTTTTGTCTATGAGTCCGCTGGAGTCATCAGTTGGTATTCACTGTTGCTCCCGATCATAGCTCACTCTGGCGGGGCATCCACATTCCACACCTTCCTGCGGTCGCCTCTCCGGCCCGAGCGGTGCGCGGGGTGGGTGCAGAGTGCCGTGCGCTCCAATTCATTAGCTGGTTAGGAGGGACACTCACCCCCTGTGCCTCCCTGCCGCCGGTCAGGGGCCGGCGCCTGCTCACCCGCCCCGCCGGCCACCACCACCTGGTCCGGCCCTCGTCAGTGGCTATCAACATATTCATACGGCCGACATCGACCGGTATTGTTGGCCGTGCAGCGGCACCGGGGTCTCATTCTGTCGGTGAAAACGGACGGCCGTCCGGCGGCTGCTGATACTGCCTGAGGAAGGACGGCTGGTGTCCAGTGTCTGTACTCCCGTCCAGCGGCCGCCGCGGAGCTCACACCTTGGTACCGTGCTGGTGGTAGGCTGACCGGACTGGTCGACCGAAATGGCCGTCCGCGGCAGACCCATTCAGGGAAAATATCAGGTGGCTGACGAATAAATCATGCCTCTTCGGCTGCCACCGAGCGGCGGCGAGGCTCTCTATCAGCGAGCCACAATCTGCATATCACCAGGCGGATTTGGCCGGATGTCATAAATTTGCTCAAAGGTAGCAGGTTTAGCTCCTGCAAATATCTTTTGTCGATGAACCTGCGTGCTCAAATGGGCGCGAAAATGGTTGTGGCATTGAAAGTTAACAATGTTAGAGCATTATTTTATTTTTTAATGCTTATTTGGATCAGTTCTCTTTTCCTGTTGTATATCCTCCCCGCTCCTCCTCTATCTCCCCTGCTCCTGCCCCCTCACCTCATTTTATCTTGTTTCCCTCTTTTTACTTATTTCCCCTGTATTTCTATTCCATCTTGTTTCCCTACCACAGGATTAGTTTGAAGGACATGCGATTTCAGCAATGACATTTTTTTTTGTTTGGTCGTGTGACGGTTAAATATATAATTCTGAATGAACTCAACTTTGTCCTCCACTGCCAAATCATTTGTGTTGTATTCCCTCATTTTCGTGTTTGTCTCTGATGCCGAGCGGGTCACAGCTATTTCGCAGCTTTCCATTCGCCATAAACTCTGCAGCTCGGAGCGCTGCAGTGCCGATGGTTTTATTTTGATGAGTTCAGGATCGGCCGATTTGTGGAGCAGTTTTATGGCGGGTCTCGGACTGTCGGCCCAGGACGCCACTCGGGGCTGGTGACAGGGCTCAGGGCTCAGTCGTGCTACCACCAGGGCACTTCGCTACCATTCGCCCGAAACATCTTAACCCGCGCCCCGTTGGGCTCTGCCGAGCAACGCGCCCGGTTGGGGGGGGGGGGGCATTTTGGCCCCCCCCTAAGATCTCGAGAACCACGCAACATAGCGACAAGCGGTAAACGGCGTTGGATAGCCCCAACGGGGAACTACCTTGTGACCCAATTTTATTGACCTAGGTCAAACCGATGACGTCACAGGTCAGGTCAAAGGTCCAATTTTCACCGTTTACAGGCACTTCAAGAAATGCGTTGTAAAATCGAGTAAAATGCATTTCATTGAAAATCATGGATGGGGAAACGTTCTTCAAACACATATTTTGCTATTTGAGGTCACTGATACCAGGTCAGGTCACAGAGGTCAGGTCACGGGGGGGTCACAATCTGAAAGTGTCGTGTGATACATGTTTTATGGTCCATTTTACATGACAAATGCGATCATATGGGTCAGGCAGCCTTTGGGGTCAGCTTAGATCACGTTTTGGTCAAGGTCAGGTCAAGGTCAGGTCAAGGTCAGGTCAAATTAGGTCAAATTTCAAAGTTAATATTTTTGCATAAAATGGGTATCGAATCGATGCAGCTCGTCACGGGGAGTTCAATGGTGGTCTTTGGTTTGCCGTACGTGGTCTAGAATTGCTAAAAATTGAGTTCAAAAATTTGACGTCATCATTTTTGAACAGTTTTTTCGCTATAACTTGGCCAAAAAACGAGATATCGATCTGAAATTTGGTATGTATATAGAAGAGCGCTGGGACTATCACATAAATTCCGGTTTTTTCGAAATTCGGAAATTTTTTGGATTTTTTCAAAGTTTTTTTAAAAAAATCAATTTTTTGATTTTTTTTGGGTCAAAAACCAAAAATTTTGAAAATCCGAGATAGCAGTTTTGTAGCGCCGCTCTTTGTCTACTAGACCATATAAAGAACTTTGAAATTGCTTGATAACTGTAGATTTGGTGAGCGTTTCAAGATTGCATGTTTTTTGCTCATTTTTGCTCGAACATGACCTCAGTTTGACCTCAATAACTCCTGACCTAAGGTGACCTAAGACTTGAAATTTGGTGTGAAGGTGTCAAATTGATGCCCGGGAAGGTACTGAAAATTTGGCGGCGCTGCGCGCCGCCGTTTTCTTGCTATTCAGGAAAAACCACAGGGGGGGGCCAAAATGGCCCCCCCCCAACGGGGCGAGGGTTAATCCAGCGAGGCGTGACGATGGTATCCGAGGGAAAGTTCAATTGCGGCATGGTGACGATGCATGACGATGGCAGCCCTTACCGGATGGCGGTCCGATTAGTCCCCTTCTTCTCCCCAGTGACGATAGTGTTCGGTAGCCACCCGTCCGTGCCCCTCCTCCGCCTTTCTGGACGTCTCTCTGGACCTCGACTAGTTTTCAGAAGTGACCCTCTGGCCACAGTCCTCCAGGACAGCTTCAATCAAACCCGTCTCGACGGCCACTAGATATAGTAACGACCGTGCCAAATTGCCCTCTGGGATATATGGAGGGCAGTTGAGACCGACTCTGTGTGGTCTAGGACGAGACTGTCGGTAGGGATCCCTTCTTGGGTCAGTTACCTGCACTGTGACGGCCGAAGGGACGCACCAGTTTGGAGATCAGAATAGACATATGCAGATTCATTTTTTCCGGATGCGTTGGTGGTCGAAACTGTGCGGCAATGAGGGATACAATGAGCGAAACTGTGCGGCTGTGCGGCAATGAGGGATACAACAGGGCAGCCATTGTATCGAGAGTACATGAACCTCCAGGCTCCACGAATCAAACTATTAAAACAGTTACATTTAAGGCGTACCGGTTTCGTCTATTGACTTCTTCAGCGCCGTATGAAACAAGGAACAGGGCAGCCGTGAAAGGATAAAAAGCAAATTATTCAGGTGAGGCTGGCCTGGCTAGGTTAAGGTATGCCTATTGTCTATGTTCAGCCCTGTATACTTAGTATGATTACAGAATAGACGATGAGACATCTGACAATGCAATAGCATTGCATCGAGCCCATGCCAGGCATCAATTACGAGAACATTTATGGCACCAGCGGCCGATACACAAATAAATTACCAGCCAGGAGCAATTAGTGTCATGTTTACTGAGTTGATAGCGCCAAACGGCCGCGTGAATCACTCGCTTTGACATGCATTATTAGTCCATGTGCTGGCTAGACCTTGGGTTTGGAATGGGACTGGTCCAACTTTTGTTCATTACACATGAAAGATAGAGGTTGATAGATGACTTTTTACGTTGTCGACCTTTGCAAATACCGCCGCGAAAAGGTGCCGTTGTTTGAGGCGGGGCTGATGAGCGGAACGGTATGCTATTGTCAGCCGGAGTGATGGCTAGCCTATTCTACCTCGCTGCGGCGTTGCGTGTCTGTCTGCCTAACTACCTGCCTACCTGTCTAACCGCCGCCTACCCGCCTGTCTGCGCGTCGGCCGTCACGCCCGGTCGTTGAGGGTCCGCCCGGCCGGCTACCGATACACCCCTGGGTCATCAGCTTTGTCAGCCGCTCAGGGCGTGCCCCAATCGATACCAGTCTAAGGTTACCTGCAGCCATGGTGCACTACCGTCAATCCTATGTGTACCCGCTCATCGCGGCCCTGCACGATCGCTATGGAATATGTAGCTATCGTTTCACAAAGCGGTGAGGGTGGGCGGTTACTGACCGACCGGATAAGTTCGAGGGCAGAATTGACAATGGTATACCTATATACCCGCTGGATCCTTTTGAGAGAAGAGAACATGGTTGGAGAATGTCCGTGAAGTTAGCGTCAGCAACAGCAACGAATACAGCGTCGGATTCAGAATCGCTTCAAAACTGCCATCAGGTCAATTGGGGGACGGGGAACACGAATATGACATTTATTTTGCCCTAGCTCCCTTCCTTCATCCCTTAATCGTCCCTTAAAGGACGGGGCGCGTCAAAAGTGCCCCAAGGCTTCGTCTAATCGTCAAAATAATGGTCGCAATCGATTCCTCGGGTCAATATCTAACCTCAGTCGAAGGTTCCAGACCTGTGGCTCCTATCCCTCATCCCTTAATCGTCCCTTAAAGGACGGGGCGCGTCAAAAGTGCCCCAAGGCTTCGTCTGATCGCCAAAATAATGGTCGCAATCGATTCCTCGGGTCAATATCTAACCTCAGTCGAAGGTTCCAGACCTGTGGCTCCTATCCCTCATCCCTTAATCGTCCCTTAAAGGACGGGGCGCGTCAAAAGTGCCCCAAGGCTTCGTCTGATCGCCAAAATAAGGGTCGCAATCGATTCCTCGGGTCAATATCTAACCTCAGTCGAAAGTTCCAGACCTGTGGCTCCTATCCCTCATCCCTTAAGCGTCCCTTAAAGGACGGGGCGCGTCAAAAGTGCCCCAAGGCTTCGTCTGATCGCCAAAATAATGGTCGCAATCGATTCCTCGGGTCAATATCTAACCTCAGTCGAAGAAATCAGACCTGTGGCTCCTATCCCTCATCCCTTAATCGTCCCTTAAAGGACGGGGCGCGTCAAAAGTGCCCCAAGGCTTCGTCTGATCGCCAAAATAAGGGTTGCAATCGATTCCTCGGGTCAATATCTAACCTCAGTCGAAGGTTCCAGACCTGTGGCTCCTATCCCTCATCCCTTAATCGTCCCTTAAAGGACGGGGCGCGTCAAAAGTGCCCCAAGGCTTCGTCTGATCGCCAAAATAATGGTCGCAATCGATTCCTCGGGTCAATATATAACCTCAGTCGAAGGTTCCAGATCTGTGGCTCCTATCCCTCATCCCTTAATCGTCCCTTAAAGGACGGGGCGTGTCAAAAGTGCCCCAAGGCTTCGTCCGATCGCCAAAATAATGATCGCAATCGATTCCTCGGGTCAATATCTAACCTCAGTCGAAGGTTTCAGACCTGTGGCTCCTATCCCTCATCCCTTAATCGTCCCTTAAAGGACGGGGCGCGTCAAAAGTGCCCCAAGGCTTCGTCTGATCGCCAAAATAATGGTCGCAATCGATTCCTCGGGTCAAAATCTAACCTCAGTGGAAGGTTCCAGACCTGTGGCTCCTATCCCTCATCCCTTAAGCGTCCCTTAAAGGACGGGGCGCGTCAAAAGTGCCCCAAGGCTTCGTCTGATCGCCAAAATAATGGTCGCAATCGATTCCTCGGGTCAATATCTAACCTCAGTCGAAGATTTCAGACCTGTGGCTCCTATCCCTCATCCCTTAATCGTCCCTTAAAGGACGGGGCGCGTCAAAAGTGCCCCAAGGCTTCGTCTGATCGCCAAAATAATGGTCGCAATCGATTCCTCGGGTCAATATCTAACCTCAGTCGAAGGTTCCAGACCTGTGGCTCCTATCCCTCATCCCTTAATCGTCCCTTAAAGGACGGAGCGTGTCAAAAGTGCCCCAAGGCTTCGTCTGATCGCCAAAATAATGGTCGCAATCGATTCCTCGGGTCAATATCTAACCTCAGTCGAAGGTTCCAGACCTGTGGCTCCTATCCCTCATCCCTTAATCGTCCCTTAAAGGACGGGGCGTGTCAAAAGTGCCCCAAGGCTTCGTCCGATCGCCAAAATAATGATCGCAATCGATTCCTCGGGTCAATATCTAACCTCAGTCGAAGGTTCCAGACCTGTGGCTCCTATCCCTCATCCCTTAATCGTCCCTTAAAGGACGGGGCGCGTCAAAAGTGCCCCAAGGCTTCGTCTGATCGCCAAAATAATGGTCGCAATCGATTCCTCGGGTCAATATCTAACCTCAGTCGAAGATTTCAGACCTGTGGCTCCTATCCCTCATCCCTTAATCGTCCCTTAAAGGACGGGGCGTGTCAAAAGTGCCCCAAGGCTTCGTCCGATCGCCAAAATAATGATCGCAATCGATTCCTTGGGTCAATATTTAACCTCAGTCGAAGGTTTCAGACCTGTGGCTCCTATTTCTCATCCCTTAATCGTCCCTTAAAGGACGGGGCGCGTCAAAAGTGCCCCAAGGCTTCGTCTGATCGCCAAAATAATGGTCGCAATCGATTCCTCGGGTCAATATCTAACCTCAGTCGAAGGTTCCAGACCTGTGGCTCCTATCCCTCATCCCTTAATCGTCCCTTAAAGGACTGGGCGCGTCAAAAGTGCCCCAAGGCTTCGTCTGATCGCCAAAATAATGGTCGCAATCGATTCCTCGGGTCAATATCTAACCTCAGTCGAAGGTTTCAGACCTGTGGCTCCTATCCCTCATCCCTTAATCGTCCCTTAAAGGACGGGGCGCGTCAAAAGTGCCCCAAGGCTTCGTCTGATCGCCAAAATAATGGTCGCAATCGATTCCTCGGGTCAAAATCTAACCTCAGTGGAAGGTTCCAGACCTGTGGCTCCTATCCCTCATCCCTTAAGCGTCCCTTAAATGACGGGGCGCGTCAAAAGTGCCCCAAGGCTTCGTCTGATCGCCAAAATAATGGTCGCAATCGATTCCTCGGGTCAATATCTAACCTCAGTCGAAGATTTCAGACCTGTGGCTCCTATCCCTCATCCCTTAATCGTCCCTTAAAGGACGGGGCGCGTCAAAAGTGCCCCAAGGCTTCGTCTGATCGCCAAAATAATGGTCGCAATCGATTCCTCGGGTCAATATCTAACCTCAGTCGAAGGTTCCAGACCTGTGGCTCCTATCCCTCATCCCTTAATCGTCCCTTAAAGGACGGAGCGTGTCAAAAGTGCCCCAAGGCTTCGTCTGATCGCCAAAATAATGGTCGCAATCGATTCCTCGGGTCAATATCTAACCTCAGTCGAAGGTTCCAGACCTGTGGCTCCTATCCCTCATCCCTTAATCGTCCCTTAAAGGACGGGGCGTGTCAAAAGTGCCCCAAGGCTTCGTCCGATCGCCAAAATAATGATCGCAATCGATTCCTCGGGTCAATATCTAACCTCAGTCGAAGGTTCCAGACCTGTGGCTCCTATCCCTCATCCCTTAATCGTCCCTTAAAGGACGGGGCGCGTCAAAAGTGGCCCAAGGCGTCGTCTGATCGCCAAATTAATGGTCGCAATCGACTCCTCGGGTCAAAATCTAGCCTCAGTCGAAGGTTCCAGACCTGTGGCTCCTATCCCTCATCCCTTAATCGTCCCTTAAAGGACGGGGCGCGTCAAAAGTGCCCCAAGGCTTCGTCTAATCGCCAAAATAATGGTCGCAATCGATTCCGCGGGTAAATATCTAACCTCAGTCAAAGGTTCCAGACCTGTGGCTCCTATCCCTCATCCCTTAATCGTCCCTTAAAGGACGGGGCGCGTCAAAAGTGCCCCAAGGCTTCGTCTGATCGCCAAAATAATGGTCGCAATCGATTCCTCGGGTCAATATCTAACCTCAGTCGAAGGTTCCAGACCTGTGGCTCCCATCCCTCATCCCTTATTCGTCCCTTAAAGACGGGGCGCGTCCTTTAAGGGCGCGGACTATTAAGGGATGAGGGATAGGAGCCACAGGTCTGGAACCTTCGACTGAGGTTAGATATTGACCCGAGGAATCGATTGCGACCATTATTTTGGCGATCAGACGAAGCCTTGGGGCACTTTTTACGCGCCCCGTCCTTTAAGGGACGATTAAGGGATGAGGGTTAGGAGCCACAGGTCTGGAACCTTCGACTGAGTTTAGATATTGACCCGAGGAATAGATTGCGACTATTATTTTGGCGATCAGACGAAGCATTGGGACACTTTTGACGCGCCCCGTCCTTTAAGGGACGATTAAGGGATGAGGGATAGGAGCTACAGGTCTGGAACCTTCGACTGAGGTTAGAAATTGACCCGAGGAATCGATTGCAACCATTATTTTGGCGATCAGACGAAGCCTTGGGGCACTTTTGACGCGCCCCGTCCTTTAAGGGACGATTAAGGGATGAGGAATAGGAGCCACAGGTCTGGAACCTTCGACTGAGGTTAGATATTGACCGAGGAATCGATTGCGACCATTATTTTGGCGATCAGACGAAGCCTTGGGGCTATTTTGACGCGCCCCGTCCTTTAATGGGCGATTAAGGGATGAGCGATAGGAGCCACAGGTCTGGAACCTTCGACTGAGGTTAGATATTGACCCGAGGAATCGATTGCGACCATTATTTTGGCGATCAGACGAAGCCTTGGGGCACTTTTGACGCGCCCCGTCCTTTAAGGGACGATTAAGGGATGAGGGATAGGAGCCACAGGTCTAGAACCATCGACTGAGGTTAGATATTGACCCGAGGAATCGATTGCGACCATTATTTTGGCGATCAGACGAAGCCTTGGGGCACTTTTGACGCGCCCCGTCCTTTAAGGGACGATTAAGGGATGAGGGATAGGAGCCACAGGTCTGGAACCTTCGACTGAGGTTAGGTATTGACCCGAGGAATCGATTGCGACCATTATTTTGGCGATCAGACGAAGCCTTGGGGCACTTTTTACGCGCCCCGTCCTTTAAGGGACGATTAAGGGATGAGGGATAGGAGCCACAGGTCTGGAACCTTCGACTGAGGTTAGATATTAACCCGAGGTATCGATTGCGACCATTATTTTGGCGATCAGACGAAGCATTGGGACACTTTTGACGCGCCCCGTCCTTTAAGGGACGATTAAGGGATGAGCGATAGGAGCCACAGGTCTGGAACCTTCGACTGAGGTTAGATATTGACCCGAGGAATCGATTGCGACCATTATTTTGGCGATCAGACGAAGCCTTGTGGCACTTTTGACGCGCCCCGTCCTTTAAGGGACGATTAAGGGATGAGGGATAGGAGCCACAGGTCTGGAACCTTCGACTGAGGTTAGATATTGACCCGAGTAATCGATTGCGACCATTATTTTGGCGATCAGACGAAGCCTTGGGGCTATTTTGACGCGCCCCGTCCTTTAAGGGACGATTAAGGGATGAGCGATAGGAGCCACAGGTCTGGAACTTTCGACTGAGGTTAGATATTGACCCGAGGAATCGATTGCGACCATTATTTTGGCGATCAGACGAAGCCTTGGGGCACTTTTGACGCGCCCCGTCCTTTAAGGGACGACTAAGGGATGAGGGATAGGAGCCATAGGTCTGGAACCTTCGACTGAGGTTAGATTTTGACCCGAGGAATTGATTGCGACCATTATTTTGGCGATCAGACGAAGCATTGGGGCACTTTTGACGCGTCCCGTCCTTTAAGGGACGATTAAGGGATGAGGGATGGGAGCCACAGGTCTGGAACCTTCGACTGAGGTTAGATATTGACCCGAGGAATCGATTGCGACCATTATTTTGGCGATCAGACGAAGCCTTGGGGCACTTTTGACGCGCCCCGTCCTTTAAGGGACGATTAAAGGATGAGGGATAGGAGCCACAGGTCTGCAACCTTCGACTGAGGTTAGATATTGACCCGAGGAATCGATTGCGACCATTATTTCGGCGATCAGACGAAGCCTTGGGTCACTTTTGACACGCCCCGTCCTTTAAAGGACGATTAAGGGATGAGGGATAGGAGCCACAGGTCTCGAACCTTCGACTGAGGTTAGATATTGACCCGAGGAATCGATTGCGACCATTATTTTGGCGATCAGACGAAGCATTGGGACACTTTTGACGCGCCCCGTCCTTTAAGGGACGATTAAGGGATGAGGGATAGGAGCCACAGGTCTGGAACCTTCGACTGAGGTTAGATATTGACCCGAGGAATCGATTGCGACCATTATTTTGGCGATCAGACGAAGCCTTGGGGCACTTTTGACGTGCCCCGTCCTTTAAGGGACGATTAAGGGATGAGGGATAGGAGCCACAGGTCTGGAACCTTCGACTGAGGTTAGATATTGACCCGAGGAATCGATTGCGACCATTATTTTGGCGATCAGACGAAGCCTTGGGGCACTTTTTACGCGCCCCGTCCTTTAAGGGACGATTAAGGGATGAGGGATAGGAGCCACAGGTCTGGAACCTTCGACTGAGGTTAGATATTGACCCGAGGAATGGATTGCGACCATTATTTTGGCGATCAGACGAAGCCTTGGGGCTATTTTGACGCGCCCCGTCCTTAAATGGACGATTAAGGGATGAGCGATAGGAGCCACAGGTCTGGAATTTTCGACTGATGTTAGATATTGACCCGAGGAATCGATTGCGACCATTATTTTGGCGATCAGACGAAGCCTTGGGGCACTTTTGACGCGCCCCGTCCTTTAAGGGACGATTAAGGGATGAGGGATAGGAGCCACAGGTCTGGAACCTGCGCCTGAGGTTAGATATTGACCCGAGGAATCGATTGCGACCATTATTTTGGCGATCAGACGAAGCCTTGGGGCACTTTTGACGCGCCCCGTCCTTTAAGGGACGATTAAGGGATGAGGGATAGGAGCCACAGGTCTGGAACCTTCGACTGAGGTTAGATATTGACCCGAGGAATCGATTGCGACCATTATTTTGGCGATCAGACGAAGCCTTGGGGCACTTTTTACGCGCCCCGTCCTTTAAGGGACGATTAAGGGATGAGGGATAGGAGCCACAGGTCTGGAACCTTCGACTGAGGTTACATATTGACCCGAGGAATCGATTGCGACCATTATTTTGGCGATCAGACGAAGCCTTGGGGCACTTTTGACGCGCCCCGTCCTTTAAGGGACGATTAAGGGATGAGGAATAGGAGCCACAGGTCTGGAACCTTCGACTGAGGTTAGATATTGACCGAGGAATCGATTGCGACCATTATTTTGGCGATCAGACGAAGCCTTGGGGCTATTTTGACGCGCCCCGTCCTTTAATGGGCGATTAAGGGATGAGCGATAGGAGCCACAGGTCTGGAACCTTTGACTGAGGTTAGATATTGACCCGAGGAATCGATTGCGACCATTATTTTGGCGATCAGACGAAGCATTGGGGCACTTTTGACGCGTCCCGTCCTTTAAGGGACGATTAAGGGATGAGGGATGGGAGCCACAGGTTTGGAACCTTCGACTGAGGTTAGATATTGACCCGAGGAATCGATTGCGACCATTATTTTGGCGATCAGACGAAGCCTTGGGGCACTTTTGACGCGCCCCGTCCTTTAAGGGACGATTAAGGAATGAGGGATAGGAGCCACAGGTCTGGAACCTTCGACTGAGGTTAGATATTGACCCGAGGAATCGATTGCGACCATTATTTTGGCGATCAGACGAAGCCTTGGGGCACTTTTTACGCGCCCCGTCCTTTAAGGGACGATTAAGGGATGAGGGATAGGAGCCACAGGTCTGGAACCTTCGACTGAGGTTAGATATTAACCCGAGGTATCGATTGCGACCATTATTTTGGCGACCAGACGAAGCATTGGGACACTTTTGACGCGCCCCGTCCTTTAAGGGACGATTAAGGGATGAGCGATAGGAGCCACAGGTCTGGAACCTTCGACTGAGGTTAGATATTGACCCGAGGAATCGATTGCGACCATTATTTTGGCGATCAGACGAAGCCTTGGGGCACTTTTGACGCGCCCCGTCCTTTAAGGGACGATTAAGGGATGAGGGATAGGAGCCACAGGTCTGGAACCTTCGACTGAGGTTAGATATTGACCCGAGTAATCGATTGCGACCATTATTTTGGCGATCAGACGAAGCCTTGGGGCTATTTTGACGCGCCCCGTCCTTTAAGGGTCGATTAAGGGATGAGCGATAGGAGCCACAGGTCTGGAACTTTCGACTGAGGTTAGATATTGACCCGAGGAATCGATTGCGACCATTATTTTGGCGATCAGACGAAGCCTTGGGGCACTTTTGACGCGCCCCGTCCTTTAAGGGACGATTAAGGGATGAGGGATAGGAGCCCCTGGTCTGGAACCGTCGACTGAGGTTAGATTTTGACCCGAGGAATCGATTGCGACCATTATTTTGTTGATCAGACGAAGCCTTGGGGCACTTTTGACGTGTTCCGTCCTTTAAGGGACGACTAAGGGATGAGGGATAGGAGCCATAGGTCTGGAACCTTCGACTGAGGTTAGATTTTGACCCGAGGAATTGATTGCGACCATTATTTTGGCGATCAGACGAAGCATTGGGGCACTTTTGACGCGTCCCGTCCTTTAAGGGACGATTAAGGGATGAGGGATAGGAGCCACAGGTCTGGAACCTTCGACTGAGGTTAGATATTGACCCGAGGAATCGATTGCGACCATTATTTTGGCGATCAGACGAAGCCTTGGGGCACTTTTGACGCGCCCCGTCCTTTAAGGGACGATTAAAGGATGAGGGATAGGGGCCACAGGTCTGCAACCTTCGACTGAGGTTAGATATTGACCCGAGGAATCGATTGCGACCATTATTTCGGCGATCAGACGAAGCCTTGGGTCACTTTTGACACGCCCCGTCCTTTAAAGGACGATTAAGGGATGAGGGATAGGAGCCACAGGTCTGGAACCTTCGACTGAGGTTAGATATTGACCCGCGGAATCGATTGCGACCATTATTTTGGCGATCAGACGAAGCATTGGGACACTTTTGACGCGCCCCGTCCTTTAAGGGACGATTAAGGGATGAGGGATAGGAGCCACAGGTCTGGAACCTTCGACTGAGGTAAGATATTGACCCGAGGAATCGATTGCGACCATTATTTTGGCGATCAGACGAAGCCTTGGGGCACTTTTGACGCGCCCCGTCCTTTAAGGGACGATTAAGGGATGAGGGATAGGAGCCACAGGTCTGGAACCTTCGACTGAGGTTAGATATTGACCCGAGGAATCGATTGCGACCATTATTTTGGCGATCAGACGAAGCCTTGGGGCACTTTTTACGCGCCTTGTCCTTTAAGGGACGATTAAGGGATGAGGGATAGGAGCCACAGGTCTGGAACCTTCGACTGAGGTTAGATATTGACCCGAGGAATGGATTGCGACCATTATTTTGGCGATCATACGAAGCCTTGGGGCACTTTTTACGCGCCCCGTCCTTTAAGGGACGATTAAGGGATGAGGGATAGGAGCCACAGGTCTTGAACCTTCGACTGAGGTTAGATATTGACCCGAGGAATCGATTGCGACTATTATTTTGGCGATCAGACGAAGCATTGGGACACTTTTGACGCGCCCCGTCCTTTAAGGGACGATTAAGGGATGAGGGATAGGAGCCACAGGTCTGGAACCTTCGACTGAGGTTAGATATTGACCCGAGGAATCGATTGCGACCATTATTTTGGCGATCAGACGAAGCCTTGGGGCACTTTTTACGCGCCCCGTCCTTTAAGGGACGATTAAGGGATGAGGGATAGGAGCCACAGGTCTGCAACCTTCGACTGAGGTTAGATATTGACCCGAGGAATCGATTGCGACCATTATTTTGGCGATCAGACGAAGCCTTGGGGCACTTTTTACGCGCCTTGTCCTTTAAGGGACGATTAAGGGATGAGGGATAGGAGCCACAGGTCTGGAACCTTCGACTGAGGTTAGATATTGACCCGAGGAATGGATTGCGACCATTATTTTGGCGATCAGACGAAGCCTTGGGGCACTTTTTACGCGCCCCGTCCTTTAAGGGACGATTAAGGGATGAGGGATAGGAGCCACAGGTCTTGAACCTTCGACTGAGGTTAGATATTGACCCGAGGAATCGATTGCGACTATTATTTTGGCGATCAGACGAAGCATTGGGACACTTTTGACGCGCCCCGTCCTTTAAGGGACGATTAAGGGATGAGGGATAGGAGCCACAGGTCTGGAACCTTCGACTGAGGTTAGATATTGACCCGAGGAATCGATTGCGACCATTATTTTGGCGATCAGACGAAGCCTTGGGGCACTTTTTACGCGCCCCGTCCTTTAAGGGACGATTAAGGGATGAGGGATAGGAGCCACAGGTCTGCAACCTTCGACTGAGGTTAGATATTGACCCGAGGAATCGATTGCGACCATTATTTTGGCGATCAGACGAAGCCTTGGGGCTATTTTGACGCGCCCCGTCCTTTAATGGACGATTAAGGGATGAGCGATAGGAGCCACAGGTCTGGAACTTTCGACTGATGTTAGATATTGACCCGAGGAATCGATTGCGACCATTATTTTGGCGATCAGACGAAGCCTTGGGGCACTTTTGACGCGCCCCGTCCTTTAAGGGACGATTAAGGGATGAGGGATAGGAGCCACAGGTCTGGAACCTTCGCCTGAGGTTAGATATTGACCCGAGGAATCGATTGCGACCATTATTTTGGCGATCAGACGAAGCCTTGGGGCACTTTTGACGCGCCCCGTCCTTTAAGGGACGATTAAGGGATGAGAGATAGGAGCCACAGGTCTGGAACCTCCGACTGAGGTTAGATATTGACCCGAGGAATCGATTGCGACCATTATTTTGGCGATCAGACGAAGCCTTGGGGCACTTTTTACGCGCCCCGTCCTTTAAGGGACGATTAAGGGATGAGGGATAGGAGCCACAGGTCTGGAACCTTCGACTGAGGTTACATATTGACCCGAGGAATCGATTGCGACCATTATTTTGGCGATCAGACGAAGCCTTGGGGCACTTTTGACGCGCCCCGTCCTTTAAGGGACGATTAAGGGATGAAGGAAGGGAGCTAGGGCAAAATAAATGTCATATTCGTGTTCCCCGTCCCCCAATTGACCTGACGACAGTTTTTGAAGCGATTCTGAATCCGACGCTGTATTCGTTGCTGTTGCTGACGCTAACTTCACGGACATGATTGGAGAGGGGTGTGTAAAACTTCCCTGGCTTAATTGATAGGTATTGATTGTCTAACTAAGAAAAGGAGATAATTCACCGTTATGTAATAAGCTCAAAATGTTTCTTACTTTATTTTCACAGGATACGGGCATTGATCCATAATGAACCTACTAACCTGTCCCTCGCCCAGCTCGTTTGCTAACAGCACTGCTTTCGAGAGAAGTGAGCTGCAAAGAAGCAATGGCATGGCTTCATTTCTGCGTTTCTTTCGGTCACATCATTGCTTACTGCTGTTTGTTCCGACGTGTATCCTATAATTTGCACCATTGTTTTTTATCGCGTCGTCCGCGATATAACTGGCTCGGTGGCGAGTGGCGGCCAACTGTGGCCCGGAGTGCCCACGTCGCAGTAAAGCGCAGCCCATTCCGCTAATTAATTACAGCTGCGGCGGCAGCGAGCGGTGGGCTGCTCCATGGCTCCCGGTCGCTGAGGGGTGTGACTGTGGACTGACGGGCTGCCACGGCTGACGGCAGCGGGCATAGGGCTGCTCCATGGCTCCCGAGCGCTGACGGACTGCTATTGCTAGCCGCATAGGGCGACGGGCTGCTAGTTACTGCTGGCCTTAGAGGGCGACGGGCTGCTCCATGGCTCTCGAGCGTCTCCCGCTGGTCTCTGGTGGGCTCCGATGGTGCTGACGAGTCACTCTAGCTGACGGTGCCGACGGTTGATAACGTCAATGACCATGGTTTCTTGAGTCGTGGTGGTGGTGGTGATCGCGGCGGCGGTGCCGCATGTCTTCACCACACTCCTCCACAGCAGTTGTTTATGTTTTATTTTCTGATGTCTGGGATCGGCTCCCGGATCTAGACCATTTTCTAGACCACACTTTCTAGGCTCTGAGGGGGAACCGAAAAGCAATCAGTATCGTTGAGAGAGCCTCTTCCAAACACCTGCGCCCACCCGCAGCCCAAGCCGTCACTGCCTGCTGTCATCCGGGTCCATCCCGCTCATGCTCCCTCCCCCAGGTTAATTAAATGACTAGCGCATCCCATCAGCAACAGGGTGTGATGGACTGTTGCGACAATGTAGCAATCCACTGTGCACCCAATCAAGGTGACATTTTGGGTAACATGTTATTTGATCTATGTAATATTTAATAGAGGCTGTCCCTCCATCTGTAATATCAAGTCATTGGGGTCACCGTGGTATGGCACAGAATACCTGTAGATAGCTCAGTCTGTCAATAAACATAACTGGCTCAGAACTGTCTTTTTTTACTCCCAACTCCCAATTTGTCACGTACTCTATACTCATGCTAGAAATATGCCCCAACGAAATGCGGATTGACGGATTGCCTTTCGTTTTAATTTCCATTGACTTTTATTGATTGTGCTACTGATTGAATTAGCATTGCCTTTAACTGATGTATGTACAATTCATGTTATTTCATTTTTTAATGTCTACTGGCTGGGTAGTGGGTATTCCGTACATTTTCTCCAATAGATGAGGAATGTGTCACTAATCATATGCTCTTCTCGTGAGTTTTCTATGAATTCATGCATGCTTCCTTCACAATAGGCAGTAGGCACCTACCCAAATCACTCATCACAAATCTCTGGTCTCTTTTTTACGCCGTCATTTTTAGTGCTGTACGAGCCGCATACTTTTTCACACAATGGAAACTCCTCCTGCCACTGACGCCTGCTATGATTGGATCGATGCCACAAATTATTATCTCATTTTTCCTCTCTCAAGGATCAGGGACGCCTTGTCTGTGAGCCCCATCTGTGCGGCCTGTGAACTGATGATACTGCTGGCGGCGGGCGGTGTCCAATTCAACTGTGATCGGTGTCCGTTCTTACGGTGGTCGGTAACTCGGTATCCATTTCAACAGCGGCGGACGGGGTCCATTCCAACAGCAGCGGACAGTGTCCATTCTGGTGGACGGTATCCATTGTCCCCGCCGGGCGGGGGACGGTACCCATTCCGGGAGCGGACGGCACCCATTCCAGTGGCGGATTGTACCCATTCCTGCGGTGGCGGACGGTACCCATTCCGGCGGACGGTACCCGTTAAGGTGGCCGCACACCGGGCCATTCGGCGGGCGAGATTCCGCAAAAGCGGAATGTCGCGGGCGACATTCCTACAGCGGCTTTCCGCTTGTTTTCAGCAGTTTACAGGACCATTCGGCGGTGCGATTTTCTACTTAGTATTTTCAGGAACTTTATGTGAAACATTTTATGATAAATATAAACGAATGCAAACTAAATACATTTAAGCAATACAATATTTGCTTATTTAATGCGATTATGCTATATTTCTGTACAATAAAGTTTTGAATATCTATTAATTTGACATAATTTCTGGAGGAAGTTGCAAAAAAATAAAGCTCGTGATTAATGTAAACAACCGTGTTTGTCGACAAATGCAAGAAACCCAAGGCCCTAAAACATAAGGTTGGACGAAGTTTTCTACCAAAAATGTACTAGAATCACGGACGTATAAATAAACTGGACTGACAATCCCAATGGACCTCCTATGGAAGATAGTGAAGCCGACAAGGCGCCATTTTACGTTGCCAAAAAAACCGTGCTCTGGAAGGTCATCGAGCCAATACAATTAGAATTGCGTCCAAACGGATGATCGGATCGAGATGCTGGTGGTACCGTTCGACGGGTAATTCCTTGAGGCAGGTGATGATGGATGTCACATGTCACCCGGTGTCACATGGCTCGTGCCACGTGCCGGCAAACTTACAAAGGGCAAAAACCTTTAAGCGACGCTTCAAATCAAACGAAGGGCGGCACAGGTGCCAAACTCACAGGTCACATGTCCCAGTGTTCGACCACTAACATATGGTATGCTCGGCATCAGGGGGTGCCGAATGCACGCGCTAGTGGCGAAAAACATGTTTTGAGGAGGCATCCTCCGATTCCGGAAAACCTTGACCTAGGCACACCAAATTTGGCACACTGACACTACTGGACACGCACTTTAAGGTGCTGTACAAATGGGCGTGCTGGGGTACACGGTGCACGTGCTGTGCACGTGCAAACCTTTTGATGTTGCACTCCAGGTGTCACATATGCGGGTAGGGCGGGTAGCGCTGGCAAGCTTAAAGTGCCAAATTTACACAGGCCACCCAGAATGTATTCCAGCATAGTTATTGAGCATATCCATCTCCTGGTGGCCCCCAAAGGTGCGCTCTGCACGTGCAAAAAAAAAAATATCCGCGCCGGGGGGTGGGGATGATTGGACACCCTATGTGGATTTATGTGAATATCTCGAAAACGGCGTTGTGTAGCGCCGCCGTTTTCGGCACACCTTTTCATACATATTTTTCACAAATGCTGCATAACTTTCAGACTTAGGTCGCTCAAGGTGAGGTCACCAGGTTACGTCCAAGTGGCCTTACCTTAGGAAAAAATTATAATGCCCGTCATAGCTACACAGGCTATACAATCGGCTTAAAACGTGCAGCAATTGATAAGATCAACAGTATATACGTAGAGTACCTACCTTTACCTCGAAATTTCAATATCACTGACCTAGGGATCTGTTGATTTTGCGACCTCAGACCACCAGCACGGCAAATCATTTATTTTGTCAAATTCGGGCTCCTAAACTTTTTGCTACCCAGCAACGCAAATTTACGCCTCAATCGCCGGCCAGCGCAGCATAGGCATCTTTGCTATCTACGTTGTTTGAGTCTGCAGTAATACTGTACCGCAATAACCATTATCTTCATCTTTCACCCATAGATGGCAGTAGCAAAGCGCCTGCATCTATGCTGCGCCGCAGTGCTCTTACAATACGAGCTGAGCAATGAGCATTGAGCAAGCAAGTGATATTGAAATCATAGGCGGCGGAACGAGCGGGGCACCGTGCCCCCCTTTGATTTTGGCATTTTAACATAGCCCTTTCCATGCAACGCCCTATGGGCGTTGCATGGAAAGAATGGGACCAAAAGTCGGCAGTGTCCCCCTTTAATTGAAGGTGTTCCGCCGCCACTGATTGAAATTCCGAGGTAAAGGTACTCTACGTATAGGTATACTGTTGCTCTTATCAATTGCTGCACGTTTTAAGCCGATTGTATAGTCTGTGTAGCTACTAGCTATGACGGGCACTACCTATAACTTTTCCTAAGGTAAGGTCACTTGCACGTAACATGATGACCTAACCTTGAGTGGCCTAAGTCTGAAAGTTACGCAGCATATGTGAAAAAGATGTATGAAAAGGTGTGCCAAAAACGGCGGCGCTACACAACGCCGTTTTCGAGATATTTACATAAATCCACATAGGGTGTCCAAGCATCCCCACCGCCCGGCGCGGATAATTTTTTGCACGTGCAGAGCGCACCTTTGGGGGCCACCAGGAGATGGATATGCTCAATAACTATGCTGGAATGCATTCTGGGTGGTCTGTGTAAATTTGGCACTTTGAGCTTGCCAGCGCTACCCGCCCTACCCGCATATGTGACACCTGGAGTGCAACATCAAAACGTTTGCACGTGCACAGCACGTGCACCGTGTACCCCAGCACGCCCATTTGTACAGCACCTTAAAGTGCGTGTCCAGTAGTGTCAGTGTGCCAAATTTGGTGTGCCTAGGTCAAGGTTTTCCGGAATCGGAGGATGTCTCCTCAAAACATGTTTTTCGCCACTAGCGCGTGCATTCGGCACCCCCTGATGCCGAGCATACCACACTGTAAAAAAAAGTTTAGCACCGTAGAGGTACTTTTCAATTGACTAATTTTCAGTACCCTAGCGGTGCTAAGCTAAGCATTTTATTCGTACTTAACTGAGATCTAGTTTAGTATCAAGGTGCTAATATAAGTACCCATATTTGTTTAGCACCCGTGTACTAAATGTAGTACCCTACACCTGCTAGACCAATTTTCAGTACCCTAGCGGTGCTAAACTTTAAAAGGTGCTAAGAATAGCATGCAGTTAGTACCTTCCGTACTCACATATGAACCGTTTTAGCGCTATTGTTACCCCACGACAAGCAGAATAATGCTAACGAAAGCATTGGGGCTGAAAGTAGAATATCTATACTAGTTAAAGCTGCTGCATGAAAAGTTCGCAAAAACTGTTTTCTTTAGCAGCACATACTTTCACTTATAGTTACTGCAAAAAGGACTAATCAATTACCAAAAAGGAAATTGTGTAAGGCCGAAAAGACGTGCAAAAAAGGTTATATCCTAGATAAGTGATAACTACAAGTCTCAATGATTGTGTTTTGCATTCTGCAATATTCCCGTGTAAGTGCATCTTTCAAGCATCCAACACATTATAAAATTAAAAAATAATAATGGAACATTTATTAACACTTCATATCATCTGCATGAAAAACAAATGTAAATATATACACAAACAAACGCACGGAAAATAACGAAAGATCGCTCATATACCTGCACACTCGCAGTGACCGACGATTAACGCGAGATCGACTGGGGGAGGCGGGGGGGGGGGGGGGGTCGTTGAACCGACGTTCCGTTCATGGCCATAAGTTCGACGTCATCCACGACCAGACGGCGTTTAGTGATAGACGGAACCGGAGACCCCGTGTTGTTGTCGTAGTTGTCCTCCATTGTCAGTGGTAGTCGACGGAAGAACTGACCAGGCCCCATGCCTGGAGCAAAAAAAAACTGGATCAGTTCCAAGATTTTTTTCTGTTGGGAGCTATTTTCGCAAACAACACAACTTTCCTTCAGACCAAGAAGCGCGATTTGCCAAAGTCGGAATATGAAGCACTTAAACAATATAAGATAATGTCAAAAGATACAACGTGTCAGACTCACCAAAGTCGATCAACGTCGGTGTCGGTGGCATGTGTCGGTGGTAAATGCTCATGTACCACCCGGCCCCGGAGCACTTCACTTCACTTCACTGCACCGCTGCACTGCACTTCCCTCCACCTCACTGCCTCCCGGAGCAGGGGCACGCACTCCCATGCCACGCACGACGGATTCCACCGATAATAGCTGATAAGCTATCATTCCAGAGCTATCACTCGGTGGCATGTGCCCGGAGCACTTCACTTCACTTCATTTCCCTTCATATACCGGAGCACGTGCACACACTCCCACCACGACCAACGGACTCCACTAAAATGGCGCAACACGTGGCCGGAAACAGCTGGCACGCGCATGCGCATATCGCTCTGCGCCGTCAAAACGTGCTAAAGGGCTGGTGATAAGACTCCCAGAGATTTGTAAAGCAGGGCTTAGCTACTTTCTATGGCGCCAATTTCAAATTTGCTTCCTCTGTAAGCATGTCCGGTTCTATTGTGATACTAACGTAAGCACCATATTCAGCATTACCAACTTCTAAAACACTTAAAATGGTTCTAATTAGAAATCCAGCTTGAAAGAGCACTCACTGATGGACTGGGTACTAGCAGAAGTAGACGTTAAGCTCAGTAGAAGAATAGGTGATCTAAACTTATAATATTTGATGGGAATGTTAGCTATCATTAGCACAGTATTAGCACCATGCTTCTTTGTAAATACGTCGTAGGGTTCTTTTGACGCTAAAAGGTGCTACGAATAGCAGCCGTTAGTACCCCAAATGCTAAACTTTTTTTACAGTGCATATGTTAGTGGTCGAACACTGGGACATGTGACCTGTGAGTTTGGCACCTGTGCCGCCCTTCGTTTGATTTGAAGCGTCGCTTAAAGGTTTTTGCCCTTTGTAAGTTTGTCGGCACGTGGCACGCGCCATGTGACACCGGGTGACATGTGACATCCATCATCACCTGCCTCAAGGAATTACCAGTCGAACGGTACCACCAGCATCTCGATCCGATCATCCGTTTGGACGCAATTCTAATTGTATTGGCTCGATGACCTTCCAGAGCACGGTTTTTTGGCAACGTAAAATGGCGCCTTGTCGGCTTCACCTGAATGGAGGTGGTTGCGGGTCCAGTTTATTTATACGTCCGTGACTAGAATAGCGCACGAGTCAAAGCTATTTCCGCTGTTTCTTTACAAATATATCGCAAACAAGCTTTTTCTGTAATAAATCATTATTTTGAAGCTAAGCGACCAGTTGCTATAAATTCAATAAGCAAATACTTATTTTTTAAATAAAAGCCTAGCTTATATAGTCCAACTCTAGTTGAATAATCAAGTAGATGTAGATGTAGATGTAGATGTGGGGTGTTGCCTTTGCATCGGCACCCCTGTTGTTTGCAGAAAATTCACTCACAAAGCTTTTACTACGACTAAGCACGTGGTAACTAAGCACTAAGCAGAAACAAATGCGTGCGTGCCAGGGATGTGCATTTAGCGGTTTTTAGGCAAAAAATAAAATAAAATGCGAGCAAAAAAATGATGAACACCATTTCTTCAGCCTGCATTGCCTTGCTTAACCTTCAGTGTTCTTCTCCTCGATTTCCACATGTTGTAAAGAATGTCCTTTTTTTCTTCAATGTTTTCTGACTCAAACAGGAAAGTCCCCATAATTGTTTCTTGGTTTTCACGCATTGGCTTTTGTAACAAAATTGTTTTGCACCTTTCTTGTGATATTCCTTCATCTGGACAATCCAGCAAAAAATGTTTTAGATCTTCTTTTTCACATCCACAAATGACACACTCTGTGCTTTGCCCTGTATGTCTTTTTCTGTCATTCAAAGGAAGTGTAGCTGTTCTTGCTCTAAATAAAATCATGGATGCTGGTTTGTTGTCATACACCAAATCTTCTTTTATTTCTGTTTTCCATTCCTTGTACATTCCAAGACTTGTTCTTTCCTTAACTTCATCCTCCCACTTTTTGCTGTCCCATTTCTTTGCCCTTCTTTCAATATCCATTTTTGTTACAGCCGGTATCTCTGGATCAATGCCATATTCCTCTTTATACTTCAAGCTGGTTTTTGTCCATTTACTCTGTCCATGTCTTTTCATTTCTTCTACAACATTTTTTAAAAGCATATTTTCCCTCATTTGAATATTCTTCAGGTACAGAAGTCTTCCTTTCATTATCCTTGTCTTCATTTCTGATGCCCCTATTTCTCCTCTCAAGGAGCAATTTGGTGCATACATAGGCGCACCTAGTATGCTTCTGTAGACTTTATTTTCTATTCTTTGAAGTTGCTTAATCTCAGAATCTGTGAAACTGATTATGCTTGATCCATACAATATAGCAGGGATCGCTACACTTTTCCAAAATGTCTTTCCAATCAATAATCTTTGACAGCTTTGGTACATGATTGGCAAAGTCATATTGGCCATCTTGTTAGCCTTTTCAATAGTTTTCTCTTCTGTTCTTTAAACATGTTTCTCTTGTCTTCAATCTCAATTCCTAAGTATTTTATACGATCTTGCACCTTTATTCCCAATATACTGTCAGGTTTTTCCTTCATATTCCATATAATGACAGAGCTTTTTTCTTTATTTATCTCCAGTCCACAACTTCTGCTCACTTCAATTACCACGTTTAGGTTATTTTCAGCATCATGTAAAGTTTGTGCCATTACTAATCCATCATCTGCATAGAAAAGTACTTGTATGTTGAATAAATCATTTGAAAAACCTTTTCCTCTTTTCTCCAATTCTGTCGTTATGATGTATGTCACCAACTTAAAAAGTGTAGTTGATCCGGTACATCCTTGTCTTATGCCACTGGTAACATTGATAGTCTGCGTGACTGACTCATTCAGCTCCACCTTTGTACTGTCCCCATTGTAGATCTCTGTAATGGCATCAATCACTAATGGATCTATCTTGTACTTCTTCATATTTTCTACTAGAACATCTCTTCTAATCGAATCATAAGCTTTCTTATAGTCAATTGATATCAAAATAAGTGGTTTCTTTCCTTTGAAACTTTCCTCCACACAGTACTGCACAATCAATAAGTTGTCCTCCACTCTTCCTCCTGCAGTAAAACCGGCTTGTGTCTCCTTCATCTCATCATTTACTCTCAAATGTTTTTCTATCTTGTCCTTAATCATGCTCATAAATATTTTGTATGATATATTTGTCAGAGCTATGGGTCTGAGATCTTTAGCCAATGGCTTCTTTTTCTTAGGTAACATTCTCGTCCTTGATGTTTTCCATTCTTGTGGGATGTTTCTGCTTTCTAAGCTATTATTCATGCATTTGTTCAGAATTATCAGACTTCGTTCACTTTTGAGGATCACTTTATACATTTCTGGCTTCAGTTCATCTGGACCAGCTGCTGTTCCTGTCTTCAATCTACCAAGAGTCTGTTTTAATTCTGCAATTTCAAAAAGGTTACATTCCATTGCTCTTATTTCATGTTGGGGTGGCTGTGAGACCATATCCAAATGTTCTCTCAGCTGTTCCTGTACATTGTCCTCTTCCAAATGGCTGTTTTCTTCCAGATATTCTTGATATTGTCTTTTTATTTCTTCATTCCACTTCTCTTCTATGTTATTTTCGTGCTGTTGGTAAATACTTTTCCAGTATTTAGATAGCTGCTCTTTTGCATCTTCATCGTTGAGTTTTGAACCATTGTCATCAAATATGTCAGCCCCCACTCTTTTCGTCTCCCTGTACCTAAGTTTATCAATATGCTTCCATATTGCCTTGCTGTTATGTTTATCCTTCTTGATGTCTGCTACTATTTTACATTCATACAAATGAACTGCCTCCTTGACTAGGGCCTGTACCCTTTTCTTTTGCTTCTTATATTCATTTTCAAAGTAGCTTCTCATGGTTTCAGATTCTGCATTTCTCTTCTGCCTGTTTAATGATTTCCTTTTCTTTACTTCCTCCTTTATCTCTGTTGTTATCCATGGGGGTTCCATTGAACATTCCCCTTCTTCTTTTTCCATTCTTCTTCTATACACCATTTTGAGCGTTCGATCCCTAACCTCTAACATCGTTTTGTTATAATCTTGCATGGTTGTCACATCTTTTTCTTCTAAAGCCTTTTCTAATTCTTCTATAAACACTTGCAAGTTATCATCTTTGCAGGAATAGTAAGTCACTTCTCCACATTTCGCGGAATATCTTTTCCCTTTTCCCGTTTCTATCTTGAAGCTTGCCTCTATGAGGTTGTGGTCTGAAAGATCAAATACTTCCTTATTTTCATCAATCTTCATATTCTGGAAAACTCTGTACATTGTTTCGTTCACCAAAACATAATCAATGACACTTCTTTGTTCACCCCTACTCCATGTAACTTCTCCTTCACATTTCATATCTCCATTTAACATTTGAAGCATGTGTGTCTCCATCAACTCAAGGACTCTCTCTCCATTATTGTTTTTCTGTTGAGGTCCTAAGAATCCTATGTGTCCATTAAAATCTCCCATAATAATCTGAGATTTGTTGTCATTGCAATTGGTGGTAATAATGCTTTCAATTTCCTGTCTCAATCTCATGTTTCTTTTCTTATCTTCCTCAACTTTTTCAACAGAGAAGTACACTAGTATAATAGAAAAGGCCATTTTACCTATTTCTATTTGCACTTCCATTATGTCATATTCTTTGGTATTTGTCATCGTCACTTCAATGTCATCATTGTCTCTATAGATTACCATGAGGCCTCCTCCTCTTTTATCTTGTTTGTCCCTCATTTTTTGAAACTTCTTCAGTCCTCTAGCTATCTGTATTTTATCTTGCTTTTGCTGGGTCTCTGTCAGGCACATGATGACAGGCTCCTTGATGTTAGCCATGATGTTCTCTATTTCAAGCATTTTTGGCTTTGTAAGCCCTTGAATGTTTAAGAGCATTATTTTTATCGACCCAAAAACTTCTTTTTCATGATGACTTTTGCTCAACTGATGTGTTTTCTTTTTCTCACAAACCTTTACCTTCTCCGGTTCCTGCTGTCACTTCCTCGTGACCCTGTCCCGGAAAGCCATTTGTCCTCTCCGAATGAATGCCTCTTTAGGGTCAGCAGGGTGCTCAGCATTGTACTTCGCAATTTTTTCTTTCAGTTCTTTTTCTTCTTCTCTTTGCTTTGGGGTTTTGTCAGTGGTTATGTACACTGTACTTTGTTCTATTTTCAGTTTGTATAATGCCTTCAATATCTTGGTCTTGGAGATCATGTCGCTTAGTTCCACCTTCATTGGTCGTATCCATGGTCTCCCTGTCGGTGTCTCCCTTGCCTGAGTTCTTTGTCCCAATCTTGTTGTGGTCTGATACCTGATACCTTCCAGTTGGAGTTTTTTTTTGTGCATAGTGTTTCAAATGCTTCTTTGTCTTTGGCTTGTGATTCATCTTCTGGCTCTGATAGTCCATGAATTATTATATTGAGCTTTCTTTTCTCCACTTCTTCCCTTTCTGTCATCACCTCACTGATCTTCCCTCCCACTTTGACTAGGATGTTATCTTCATTTTTCTGTAGACCTATGCCACTTTTTGCTATCTCAGAGTATGTTTTCTTTGCTTCCTTGACTACCTCTTCTTGTTGTCCTAACACTGTCTCTACCGTTGCATACTGCTGGGACATCTTCTTCATCACTTCTTTCTCCATTGTCATGATTTTCTCTTCTATACGGCTCTCCAGCTTTTTTGCTGTTGACTGAGCTTCAATGGCTTGCAGAATGTTTCTTTCTGTTTCTTTGATTTTTTCTTCCAACCTTTTCTCCATCTGCTTCATTTCCTTTATGTTTTCTTTGCATGATAAGCATGGCCAAAAGAGATCAAACTTCCCTATAGCCTGAAATGCTTGGGCTGAGATCCCTTGGCACGAAGGATGATGCCATTTTTCACAAACATCACACATTATCATGTCATCTTCCACATCACTAGATCTCTTTTCACATTGTCCACTGCCACACACTGACTTCTTCATGTGTTTCCTACTTTTTCTTTTGTTTTGACTCTTCACCCATTTTCCTTCCTTGAGCCCCTCATAGTCATCACTATCCGTTAATGGAGTGGGATCCGAGGTGCTGAAGTTTGGATGTTTACTCCGAGCACCTGCCATACCCCTTGTGATTTCCACTTACCGTTAAGGCACGACTTGGCTTTGATTGAAACTTCAAGATATAACAGTAACTACAAACTTATCTTCTTTTTGTTATTTCTCACCAAATGTAAAGTTACTGCAAATGCGCCACGATTGCCTCGGCTTGTCAATATTCCATACTGACTCTTATAAGTAGTTTGCAAGTCAATCAGTAGAAAAATAATAACGATCATAAACTCAGAGCTTCTGTGTTCTAATCACTGTCACCAATATCTTTTAAATATTCTAGCATAAATATATTGATACTGAGAATACGCCGCAAGATGTTTACAGCTTCGTTGCCTAGCAACAACCTACTAAGTAGCTACTAAATTTTCCAGATGTGACACATATTGCGCACTTCAGACAAACGCGTTGCTAGGGCGTTGCTAAGGACTCTTTCGCATGTTTAGCTGCGTTTTTGTTATGAAGTGAGGGAAGTGAGATGGACAGGCTTTTTGAATTTTTTTCTGGTGTTCTAGGACCGTCTCAATTATTTAACTTGACATACTTTTCTTGCTTTTTTATCCGAGGCTTTTTCAATAATTGGTAAATTCTAGCGTGGAAATAAAAGGGCGAGCAGGCCACAGGGGTAAATGCAAGTCGACTGATAGTGAAATGAAAGGTAAAATTGTCTGTTCCATTAGATTAGAAATTTAATGTGATGTGATGGAACATGAAGCAACAGGATCATACGCAAGAACCACCAATTAAGAACCCAGAACCAGCAAGCGCCATGCAATCAAGAGCAGCCATGGTAACGTTTGATTAGCTTTCAGAAAACCTTGGAAGACGCCAGACAGTGAGCAATCAAGAGATCTTACAAGACCAGTAGCTACTTGAAAATGAGAGCCGCCATCTTCAATGGGAACACATTTCAACATCTATCTAGCAATGATTTGCATCAGCGAGGTGCTATCATTGTGTTTTGTGTCTGTATTCCTAGAAACTGCTCAAAAAACATTTGTCAATAAATAAACAAACAATAATGCGTCTTTTTCTACTGAAAGTAAGTCCTCCAAGTGGCAGAGGATGAATGATAGAAGGTACCTACCTAATTTATTGTCATCTATCTATTCATTCAATTCATAGGCAATTCAGGGCATCGATCGGCAGCGCCCTTACTGCATGGTACTGCGGATCGTCAATGGGTTTCTTGATGACTCCGACTCTGACTCAGACTTTCAAAAAACAACTGACCTTGATTTCAAATGTCGGCTCTGACCGACTCCGACTCCACACTTCACAGCCCTAGCAGGTCTGAGGAGGCAATGGATTTTTGGTGACTCCGACTCCGACTCTGGCTTGTATTTGTATTGTATTTGTATTTACATTTAAGAGCGATCCACATACAAAGTGCGTGGCGATTACTGCTCAGAATCCGTATCCGCGGTTGCTAATCTAATCATTCAAAACAGTTGCACATTCACTCACGTCAAAACAAGGACAAAACACTCTCAGGACAGCCTCATCGCTTTTACCCACCCCTATCCTATTGGTCAGCGACGATGTGCTGATTCATCGTCCACGATTGCGGCTTTAACAGCGCGGGCGAAGCGGGCGGGAGGCAGCTGCGACAGGTGAGGTGGCAGGCTGTTCAGCAGAGCTGCAGCTCGATAGCCAAACCGCCGCTTGCCCGTTTCCAGCCGTGGACGGGGAAGATGGAAGAAGTGATCTTGTCTGGATGGTCTCTCGCGGATAGCGCTATTAGCGACGAACAGGGCTGCTAGTTGCTCAGGTTCACGGCGCTGTATGATCTTGTGTGCGATGACAAGGGTGTGGAAATCGGACATACCGCGCGGGGACAACCACCCGAGTTTTGTTCGTAGGTCGGAGACATGGTCAAATTTACGGCGGCCGAAAATAACTCTAGCGGCGAAGTTAAGAATTTTTTGGAGTCGATCGAAATTTTTTTGGGACCCATTACCATAAACTGAAAGGCAGTACTGGATACGCGATACAACGAGTGCCGTCACGAGCGTTCGAATGATGCCATCTGGGAGACAGTGGCGCGCATGTGAAAGACCAAGCAACAGTCCCGTACACCGGCGGCAGAGTTCAGAGACGTGTGCGTCCCATGACATAGTGCTGTCAAAAGTGACGCCAAGGTTCCCGACTTGTGCGCACGGTTGCAACGCTGCGTTGCGGAATGGTACTCTAAAGTCTGGTAATTTACGAAGATTTTGACGAGTGCCAAATACAATAAGCTGTGTTTTACTTGCGTTCACTTTGAGGGCGTTAGCGCAAAACCAGTCGTTGAGAGACGCGAGCGAGTCCTCCATGCGCGAGATGAGAACTTCGAGGTCCCGAGCTGGACCGCTAACCAATACTTGAGTGTCATCGGCATACTGAAACACTTTTGCGTCGCCCGCGTATAGCGATAAGTTGTTAGAGAAAATGGTGAAAAGAAGCGGCCCTAACGCAGAGCCCTGGAAGACACCCATGGCATTAGAAAGAGGCCTAGACAGCACTCTACGTCCGGATACATCTTTCAAAGACACGCTCTGAGTGTGTCCATGTAGATGCGCGGCGAACCAGGAAATTTCAATGCCGTGTAACATCAGTTTTTGCATCAGAAGATCGTGGTCAATCACGTCGAAACATTTACTGAGATCGAGAAGGCATAGCATTGACAAATCCCCCCTATCAGTGGCGGCCAGGATGTGTTCAGTGACAGACAGCAACGCGGTTTCCGTGGAGTGCCGGGGGCGGAAGCCGTGCTGGGAGGATGCCAGAAGGTGATTATGGGAGAGGTAGGCGTAGAGCTGCTGATGGACAATGCGTTCAACTACTTTCATGATTACAGGAACTAGGGAAATGGGTCGGAAGTTTGCGGGGTCTGAAGGGTTACCAGACTTGAACAGAGGGTGAACTATGGAATGTTTCCATGAATCGGGGATGTCAGATTGGATTAAGCAGGTATTGATAATATGCAGGATGACACCACCAATAGCGGGGAATCCGAATTTCAGCATGCGGACACAGACGTTATCGGAGCCGCAGGCACTCGAGTTACGCATGCTGAAAATAATCCGCTCGAGCTCCCCCAGTGTTATCTCACGAAGTTGAAAAGTGCATGCGCCGACACGGGTGAGACGCACATCCAAATCGGTGGGAGTGTTTTGGGCTCGGATCTCGTCAGCGACACGAGGACCGACAGATACAAAAAATGAATTTAAATCATCGACAGATAGATCGGGCTGGACGTCTGGGCCGTCCTTCTTCGCGGCTACCACTGACCTGATGCACTGCCAAACTTTGTTGGGGCCCCGCTCCCCAATTTCCCTCCGTATCTCTATTCGCCTGTCTCGACGCACTGCCGCCCGGACTGAGCGGTTTAGGTCTCTGTATTCGCTCGAGTTGCGGCCTAGATGGCGAAGCGCAGCGCGACGTTGAGACATGAGGTTACGGGTGGCGGCGGAGACGGGAGGAGCGGTCGGGTTACGGATAGACACACGCTTGATTGGGGCATGGGCATCAAAAACAGGTACGAAGAACGACAAGAAAGCATGCCACTTGTCACTGACAGTTTCGGCAGAGAAGACATAATCCCAGTCGACATCGAGTAAGTCGTGATACAGTGTAGGGTGATCTAGGCGCTTAAAAGAGCGAGATGAGATAACGGCGGGCTTTTGACGCACTTTCGGCACATTGACAATCACGTCGATGATTTTATGGGGACTGAAGTGACAATAATTAACGCTGGTGTCACACACAAGTTCGCGTTTGTTAACAATACATACATCCAATAGAGAGCCGGAGGTAAAAGTTGGATTTGTTACTAGTTGATCTAAAGAATAATTCGATAAGAAGCTAATCAGATGTTGAGACGCGCGGAAACTCGGCCCCTTCAATAGGTCACAGTTGAGGTCCCCGCAGAGAACGAACGGAACTCTGGGGTAATCGATGAGGACCCGCTGCAGCTGGGCCTCGAGGTCCGTGAAGTCGGCGAGCAGGGCAGCCTCAGAGTGTCGGGGTGGCCGATAAAGGGAGCAGATGATTATCTGTTGGCCCTTGTCCAGCTTCAGCAGCGCCCACTGCGACTCCAGCTTGCTTTCGGAGCTCCCGCTGCCGGGGATCTTCAGTGTCATTGACGTCAAACTGTTTTTAGTGATGATGGCTACGCCGCCATAACCGCTGCCATCTGGGCGGTCCACACGACTGAGCGAGTAGCCCGGAATGACCAGGAGGCGTTTCGGGGTAGACGGACGTAGCCAGGTCTCGGAAAGCACCATTACGTCGTAGCTGCGACGAGCGAGTTCGCAGGTCAGCTCTTGAAGTTTGGGTTTGATACTTTGAATATTTAGGGCGCCGATCAGCAATTTGGGCGGGTCGGTCGGCCGGCTGGACTGGAGAGTCCTCGATGCGGGGCGGGGTCCACATGCCGCTTCCGCAGGGCTGAGGGGGCGTGATCGATTAAGACAGCGGATGAGATACGCGGGAAGACTGCGCCGGATAGTCTCGGCTACTTCACGAGTGGTGTCGTTGCTTAGTCGGTCACGCACCACCATCAGATGTGCCCGGTCGTATGCACGTCTGGCAGATTCAGCAGTGTGATCGTCCCGTCGGTGGTCGCTGGCCGGTGTTTGGCACTCTACACGGCGAGACCCGTTCGGGGCCCCAGTGCCGGAAGCAGTCAGCTGTCCGCTGCCCCATGTCCCCTCGCACGCCGAGCGCGCCAGCCCGCGCGGCGGCCGCGCCGAGCGGGCCGCCGGGGCAGGGGGGAAGGGTCGGCCGGCATTGTTCGTTTAGCCGGCTACCGGCGTCTCAGGCGCCGGCTTTCAAAATCGACTCTGACTCTGACTCTGGTCAGAACTGTCGACTCCAATCGACTACAACTCCGACTACGGAACCCTGAAAGGTCTGCGGAGGGGATCGAATTTTGGTGACTGACTCAGACTCCAGCTTTTAAAATCGACTCTGACTCTGACACGACGACTCAGGTCAGAACTGTCGACTCCGACCGACTACAACTCCGACTACGGAACCCTGAAAGGTCTGCGGAGGGGATCGAATTTCGGTGACTGACTCAGATTCCAACTTTTAAAATCGACTCTGACTCTGACTCGACGACTCAGGTCAGAACTGTCAATTCCGATCGACTTCATGACTCCGACTCCGGAGCCCTACTGGCAGCTATTACGCCAGGAAGCTGCAAATCGTATGTTCCGTGGCGGTTTAGGGCATTAAAGTCGATAATGCGGCTGAATCGCACTATGAAACACCCTTATTGGCTGCAAGAACCACGAAAGTTAGCGCATCACCACTGGAAAACGTGACAAGTTATCCATTAATTGGCCCTGGATTTGGATAAATAACATGGTAATGATCATATTAGCACACATTTACATTATCATTTGTCTCAACGTTGCCCTTCAGGCGGCTCTAAACTATGTCAATTTCCCTATCTTCAACATGTAAATGCCCTCGGGCGTCCTCGTGGTGACGTAGGCATGGGAGTGCCAGGTTGGTAGGAACTAGACTTCGACGCCCCCTGAAGAAACCTAAAGACAATTGTGGAGAGGCACATAGTAACCCATTATTGGAATAACCAAAGAAGTGTATAAAAACCATTTAATATGGGGAAAGAAGTGCCGCTACGATTTTTTATCAAGTGAAGTCTATTTCTCGGCTGCTCCATCAATAGTTGGTGAGTTTCAAGTTCCACAATTTCGGGTGTCCGCGGCGTCGCCGCGGAAAAAGCTGAACCGGTCCAGCTTTTTCCGCAACTCCGCGGCTGTCCGCGCGCATGCGCACTCTACCCGCGGACAGCTGGCTGGCAGCGGTCGGCTGGTAATTTTGTCGTTTCGGCAGCTGATTCGGCGTCCACAAAAGCGTAATGTCGCTACGGAATTGCGCTTTTGCGGAATGTCGCCCGCCGAATGGCCTAGCTTGTGCGGCCGCCTTTACAGTGGCGTACCCATTCTGGCGCTGGACGGTGTTCATTCCGGTGACTGACCATTCCAGCAGCGTCGGTATCCGTTCTGCCGGCGCGGCGATCCAGTGGCTGACTCGGTCCGTCTTCTCGGCCGGGCGTCTCGGCCCGCCTGCCACCGCCATAAACTCAACTGCTTTCCACCTTTACGGCTCACAATATTGGACGGCGCGGGCCCATATCGTGTATTGATTGCCCTTCGGGGCGGGACGCCGTGCTCTCTCTCCCCGTCTCTCTTCCTCTTCCTCTTCCTCTGCTTCTTCCTCTTCCCCTGCCTCTCTCAGCGGCAGTGAGGAGGCGAACGGAGACGGCCACGATCGGTCCTAGTTAACGCTTCATCCTGACGGAGACACTGAGACTGACCAGCGATCGTCACTCGTCAGCGTCGGATGAGACTAAGAATGACCGGCACAGTTCAGTGCCCTTTATCCTAAAACATCATTATCGCAATGTTTGGTGGAGATGCACCGGTGTCGAGCGACCTTCGGAGAGCTATGGTGCTGAATGCTTTATTTACGAAATATTGCCACGGTGTTAGATAGAGGAATGTAGGTACAACGATGAGTTTCGTAAATGCAAAGTAACCTATGCCGGTGGCGTGTGCTTACCGTTATATCACCCCATCCGTTCACCCTAACCAACCATCCATCTGCGGTAAGGACATCCCCCGGGACCACCCACCACGGGGCCCAGGTGGCACACCCCTTGATTGTCCTACTAGACGACATGGTGCGCGCCTTCAACTGCTTCCCCTGGCAGCTGGCTCTCTCTGTCTCCGCTCCTGTGACTCGGGGCGAACCTAGGCTGACCACTGCAGACCAGCCGCCGCCATTCGGAAGTGATTTATTGGACATAGCTCCGTGGGATCGATAATGCAAACTCAGTTTCGTGAACTGTCCTGCTGCTGTATCCGGGGTCTTCTGTCCCTCTAAGAAGCATGCCGGTTGGATGGTGCACTGTGCGTTGGTTTGGGGCTGTAATAAGGCATGCAGGTTATGTAAACAATTAGTCCCCGTCCGCGTCCCCGGGAACACCCGCCCTGTGTTCCCCGGTCGGTGATCGGTCCCCGGGGAGGCAGCGCGACACTGCTAATGGCGCTAATGCTGCCGCTGATCGCCGTATACCTACCGGTGTCGGCCGGTGGCGAACCGGTCAGTCCCGGCAGTCGGCGGCTGGCACCGGATGGCACAGCGCCGGCCAACCAGGGCAGATGACGGTGCTATATCGGGGTGGCAACAGAGCGCGAAAACAGTCCTTATTTACACCTCTGTTTGTCACACAACCAACCCGCGGCCCGCGATACTGTAATTGGTCGTTTTTTGCCAGATATTTTGTGCATTAGTGCTTTGGTGACCTAGTGATAGCGGTTGTTAGGGATAATGGATGACCTTTTCCAAACGAGGTCTTTATTAATGATGTTGACACTAAACGATATGCGATGGTTTTTATATCCAATAAGGATGAGCCATCAGAAATAGGACTACAGCTTGTTGTTATAAGTCCTGGTCGCTGGCGGTCGGTGTTGCCGTGATAGCCATGTGTTCTCCCCCTGAGTCAGACGGGCCTGTTTTGTTTCTCTCTCTCTCAGAGCCGGCGATAACTGACTGTGTGACGGAGATCGGGAGGCTGGCGCAGAACGCCCCCACCGAGCTGCGGGTGCGGGCGCTGGACACCCTCACACAGCTACTGCAGATTAAGGTGAGGTCACTTAAAGCTGCAGCAGGTCCTGGCCCTGGACACCCTCACACAGCTGCTGCAGGTTCAGGTGAGGTCACAGCTGGTGCGGGCGCTGGACACCCTCACTCAGCTGCTGCAGGTTAAGGTGAGTTCAATTTGAGCTGCAGCAAGTCCTGGCCCTGGACACCCTCATACAGCTGCTGCAGGTTCAGGTGAGGTCACAGCTGGTGCGGGCGCTGGACACCCTCGCTCAGCTGCTGCAGGTTAAGGTGAGGTCACAGCTGATACAGGCCCAGGTGGGGTCACAGCTGGAGCTGGTGAGGACCCTGGTGAGGTCACGCTCGCCGCAGCAGGTCCACAGGTGAGGTCACATACAGCGGCTGCGGGTTCAGATGAGGTTACCGTCACACAGCTGCTGCAGCTCCAGGTGAGGTCACAGCTGGTGCAGGTCAGTGTAAGGCCACCTACAGTGGCTGCAGGTTCAGAGGAGGTTACCGTCAGACAGCTGCTGCAGGTCCAGGTAAGGCTACATACAGCGGCTGCGAGTCCAGATGAGGTTACCGTCAGGCAGCCGTTTTTTTCCATTCCAGAATGTTTATTGCGCATCGACAACCTATAAGTAAAACGATCGGAAAATGAACATGAATAACAGAGATAAAACAAAATAATATAAGAGTGGTGCAAAAGCACAATGTGCTTGACTCTAGGCACCACCTCTTGTAACATAATCAGATAGACATCATAAACATAAAACAACATGAACATGGCCTTCAGATCAACGTCGAATATAACATAAACATACAACGTAATGAAGGTAACGTAGCGTAATGAAACAAAACTACCACTGCCGCCGCCACGACAGGCCACCGATCCAACCCGCGCTGACGTCACTCAGCCCACCGGGGACGCCGCCCACAAAACTGAATGAGGTAGGTAAATTAATAGGTTCTGGCTGGTGTAGCCAGTAGAAACACTGTAATATACAGATATCTCTTGTATTTCGCCACAAAATCGAGACATATATAGTTTTACATACGAACTTACTTATCTAGTATTGCACACATGTTGGCGAGAACATCGAATGTAATAAACGAATACATATGGTTTTCAATATACACATAGCCAATGCAGTTGTCCAAACAATACAGCAGTTTAAGCGAACGGAACGTTAAAAGGGGGGCGCACAACTTAATCGAAGGCTCTTAGCAATTTAGAGACTGGTAAAAGCGACACCTATTAACAAAACTGTAACTAGCGGTTCACAGCATCTAGCGGCGACCGGCAGAAGCAACATGGGCCTAGCGGTGACCGGCAGAAGTACATGGCTACATCACTCCCCCGCCCTAGTTAAACACCATAAAAAGATGTTTGGCGGCGAGTACGCGACGAACGGCGGAGAGGGGGTGGCGAAGCAGGCGGCGGGTCCGGCGGCACGCGGCGAGCCGGGCGAGAGCCGCCGGGGGCACCTGAGCGGCTGGGTGCAGGCGATGCAGCAGGCGGGCGGTCCACCGAGCTGTCTGTCGCTGTAGTAGGCGTGTCGTTCACCAGGACGTCCGGTGCTGCAGGCGGCGTTGCGGCAGGCATGTTGTCCGTGAAGGCCGGTTTACACCGAGCCAGGGTGACGGTGTCGCGTCGCCCGAGACGGTCGATGGTGGCGGTGTGCTGGTCGCGGGATAGGACACGATAAGGACCGTCATAGACGTATTGGAAAGGAGAGCGATGCGAATCGCGTCGGATGAAGACGTGGGAGCAGGTTTGCATGTCTTGAGAGATGAAGATTTGGCGGGAGCCAGGACGAGGAGGAGTTGGACGGAGCTCCGACATGGCGGCACGGAGACGAGAGGCTAGGGAAGCCGGATCAGAAGAAGTGTCCGACGACATGGGGGAGAGGAAGTCACCAGGAAGTCGGAGACTGCAACCATAGACTAGGTCTGCAGCGGTGCATCCGAGATCCTCCTTGAGGGCCGTGCGCACTCCGAGTAGCACCAGAGGAAGTCGGTCCGACCAGGAGACGGCGTCGTCATCGGTCCGCAGAGCTGACTTCAGTTGGCGGTGGAAGCGCTCTACCATCCCGTTTGCTTCTGGGTGGTAGGCGCAGGTCCGGATCCGAGAGGTGCCGAGAAGCTTGGAGACTTCTGTCCAGAGGCGGGACTCGAACTGGGATCCTCTGTCGGTGGTGATGAGTTCGGGTACTCCGAAGCGGGCGATCCAGCCGCTGACGAGATGCCGAGCCACCGTGACGGCGTCCATGGTGGGCAGAGGAATTGCCTCGGGCCATCGGGTGAAGCGGTCGACGACAGTCAGGAGATAGGAGTTGCCATGGGACGGAGGAAGTGGTCCGACAAGGTCGATGTGGATGTGCAGGAAGCGAGAGTCAGGTGGCTGGAAGCTGCCCATGGGTGGCTTCGTGTGGCGCTGGATCTTGGCACGCTGACAGTGCTGGCAGCTCCGGACGAAGGCACGGATGTCCGCGTTGATGTGGGGCCAGATGAACCTCGATGAGATGAGATGACGCGTAGCGTTGATGCCAGGATGAGACAAGTCGTGGAAGCTCTTGATGATGGAAGGGCGGAGTCTGGCTGGGACTACAGGTCTAGGTGTGGCCGTTGAGGTGTCGCACCAGAGACGTAGATGCGGATGATCAGGGACTGGGAAGTCACGGATGACCAGAGATGAGGATTGTTGCAGCTTCGGCAGGTCAGGATCGTTGGCTTGGTGTAGGGCGATGTCGGCCAGGCTCAGAAGGCCGGGTGAGGGTGTAGCTGCGGCAGAAGCCGGCGCAGACACTGAGCTGATCCGTGAGATGGCGTCAGCTACCGGGTTGAGGTGTCCAGGAACATGTCCGATCTTGCTGGTGTGCTGCAGAATCAGGTCCATGTGACGTTGTTCACGGAGAGAATGGTTGGCGTTGCCGTTGGCCTTGAGAGCAAAGACGAGCGGCTTGTGGTCCGTGAGGATCTCGAAGTCGCGTCCTTCCAGATAGGGCAGGAAATGTCGCACGGCGAGGTACATGGCGAGCAATTCCCGTCCAAAGGTGCTGTAGCGGCGTTGGGTGGGCGTGAACTTGCGCGAGAAGAAGGCGAGAGGCTGAAGAGAACCACCAACTCGCTGGTGGAGCACGGCGCCGGCTGCCGTGCTGCTGGCGTCAGTGCTGAGGCTCAGAGCTGCATCTTTGACGGGATGAGCGAGCTGGGTGACGTCAGCGAGGGCGGCTTTGGCTGCAGAGAAGGCGGCGTCTGCCTCTGGGGTCCACGTGACTGAAGCAGCTCGGTCGTCTGCGGCAGTCAGGCCGTGGAGAGGTGCCAGAAGAGCAGCAGCGTGTGGGATGAAGCGGTGATAGAAGTTGATCATCCCCAGGAACTTCTTGAGGCTCTTCTTTGACTCTGGACGGTCGAAGTTCTTGATCGCGCTGACTCGATCGTCGAGAGGAGTGATGCCTCCGCTGGAGATCTGGTGGCCGAGGTAGGAGATGCTCTCCATGCCGAAGGCGCACTTCGATGGGTTGAGGAGCACACCGTTGCGGGAAAGACGGCTGAAGACCTCTCGGAGGTGTGTGAGATGTTCCGAGATGCTGCTGCTGGCGATGAGGATGTCGTCTACATAGACGAAGGCGAAGTCCAGGCCACGGAGGATGTGATCCATGAACCTTTGGAAGGTCTGGGCGCAGTTCCGGAGACCGTACGGCATACGGAGGAACTCGAAGGCGCCGAAGGGCGTTGTGATCGCTGTCTTGGCGATGTCTTCTGGGGCCATCGGTATCTGGTTGAAGGCCCTGACGAGGTCGAGCCGAGAGTAGATCGATGTCCCAGCGAGGCAGGCAGTGAAGTCGTGAAGATGTGGTAGTGGGTACCGGTCAGGCACTGTGATGCGGTTCAGTGCACGGTAATCACCACAGGGTCTCCAATCTCCAGACGACTTGGGCACCATGTGCAGCGGTGATGCATACCGACTGCTGCTGGGTCGGATGACTCCGAGACTGAGGAGGCGCTGGAACTCTGCCTTGGCAGTAGCGAGTCGAGCTGGATCCAGACGGCGTGGGCGGCAGAAGACCGGAGGGCCGGTAGTCTCGATGTGATGTCGGACTGAGTGCTGTGGCTCCGGATGATGTGACGGCTGGGTGAGGCTGGGGAATTCTCGAAGGAGGTTAAGGAAAGCTGGGTTGTCGGTTCCGACGACGGCTGTCAGTCCGGTGGATGGCACGGAAGAGTGTGAAGCAGGTGAAGACAACTCAGTTAGGTGGTCGATGAGACGGCCTCTCTTGGTGTCGACGAGGAGATCATACGAGGAGAGGAAGTCGGCTCCTAGGAGAGGATGGGAGACGTCCGCGATGATGAAGATCCAGTTGAAGTCTCTTCTGAGGCCGAGAGAAAGCGTGAGCATGCGCTGACCATAGGTCTGGATGCTGCTGTTGTTGGCTGCTTGCAGATCCAGTCCGTTGGTTCCGCGAGCACGATCGGTGGGTGTCGCTGGAAGAACACTGTACTCGGCTCCAGTGTCGATGAGGAAGGTGATACCAGTGTTGTTGTCCTTGAGTCTCAGAAGGCCGCTGGCTGGAGGGACGTCAGGGTTGAGCAGGGCAGGTGCAGACGTCTGTGTCACCTGTCCTACTGCTGGTTTCCCGAGGTCTGAGTTGCGGTTGCAGACCACGAGCACGGTGACCGACATGAGCGCGCGTTGGTACCGAACTTGTGGTGGTACCAGCAGTAGGAAGCACCAGCGCCGGTAGATGTGTTGGTTGCAGGGCTGGGTGACCGGGCAGCAGCAGACAGGTCGCGTGGTGGACGGTGGCGAGCGCGGCCGGGCGCACGGGATGCAGACCTCTCTCGGCGGCGCGTCTCGTCCACCAGTGTGGCGACTGATGTTGTGAGGGCCGTGATACCAGTCAGCAGCTGGCTCATCAGGTCTTGGAGGTGGAAGGGTCCTGCAGGAGCAGCAGGTGAGGCTGCAGCAGGCGCAGAAGTCGATACCGCGGCGAGAAGGCCTGAGGTAGGTGCAGCGACGTCCGACTGCTGCGGAAGCTCCAGGAGTCGGTCGGCAGTGCTAGCGATGGTCGCAAGGTCCGTCCCAGGCGGCAGGCACTGGAGGAAGGGCTGAGTCCGAGGCGGAAGAGCATTGAGGAAGATCTGGCGGATGAGCGGGGAATCTTGTGAGCCTTCAGCTTCAGCAAGGTCCAGGAGATGCCGAAGGAATTGGGAAGGACGCCTGTCGCCGAGTTGTTGGCCAGAGAGCAGGCAGCGAAGACGCTGTTCGACTGATTTGCCGAACCGCTGACGGATGGCGTCGGAAAGGATGGTGTAAGGTCGGTCTAGAGGAGGGTTGCGGAGGATGTCGGTGAAGTCGCGTAGGAGGTGGCCAGGAAGAAGAGTAGCGGCGATTCGGAAACGGCTGAGCTCATCGTCCACAGCTGCCTGAGAGAAGAAGAGGTCGAGCTGGACGAGCCAGATCACGGGGTCCTCCTCGAAGAAGCGCGGCGGCGCGACGTGGCTGCGTGGCGCGGTCGCCACGCGGAGGTAGTCCGGTTGGGCGGCAGCGGCAGCAGCAGCAGCAGCGGCATGCGAGGCGGCGGCGGCGGCTGCACCGGCGCCGGCGGCTGCACCGGTGCCGGCGGCTGCACCGGCGCCGGCAGGCTGGGTCTTCTGGTCCATGGCTGCCGAGAGCAATGGTCGGGAAGATCGGTGGCGGCGACGGCGACACGGCGATCGGCAGGTGCTGCGGTGCAGCTGCAGAGGTAGCCGGACGGTAAGGTGAGCCGATGAAGTAGTTGGATCGTAGTGCAGCAGTAGTAGTCGGCGTTATCCAGTTACACTCAGCACAAAAGAAGGATCCTCGTGAAGACACACCATCCGCCACTTCCTTCCTACACAAAGAGAGCTGGAGGAGATAGCTCAGGGTGCAGGCCAGTGTCGGTGTGACTGGGAACACGAGGGGATAGCGATCCCATAGTGCGCAGAACGCGGGGTCACCAATCTGGCTGGTGTAGCCAGTAGAAACACTGTAATATACAGATATCTCTTGTATTTCGCCACAAAATCGAGACATATATAGTTTTACATACGAACTTACTTATCTAGTATTGCACACATGTTGGCGAGAACATCGAATGTAATAAACGAATACATATGGTTTTCAATATACACATAGCCAATGCAGTTGTCCAAACAATACAGCAGTTTAAGCGAACGGAACGTTAAAAGGGGGGCGCACAACTTAATCGAAGGCTCTTAGCAATTTAGAGACTGGTAAAAGCGACACCTATTAACAAAACTGTAACTAGCGGTTCACAGCATCTAGCGGCGACCGGCAGAAGCAACATGGGCCTAGCGGTGACCGGCAGAAGTACATGGCTACAAGGTAAATCTGTGCGAACGAAGCAAGAAATTTTGGAAATGCTGAGCCACCGCACGACAGTCCCCGCCGCCAAGATCGTCGCCATGCAAAAGAACACGTAATAACCGTGTAGATGACATTTGACCAAAATTTTCGCCAAAAATTTGCAACATGTCCCGGTAAAGTTCCTCTCTCTGCAAATTATAGTTGGGACACGCGAGAATGAAATGATGAATATTTTCTGTTTCAAAGCCACAAGCACATTCAGGTGTATCGTGCCTTTGTATTTGAAATAAATGTGAATTTAGTTGTGACATTTGCATTCGTAGCCTAGAATGGAAAATATTGCCCATTTTAGTGCCAATTTTGTAAAAGGGAGAAGGTCCAGGCACCCCCAGTCGCCTCGAGATCTCTCGTTGAAAGGAACGAGGAGGAAGGGATCGGATGGATTCGGGAAGCTGGTTCCAGGATTTGCCTGTTCAGGGGAAAAAGGACTTCTGGAAGGATGTGGTTCGGTTGGGAGGCATGGTGTGTGTGTTGGAGTTGCGTAGTGTTCTGCCGGTGTTTTCTGCACGTGTTTCTGGTAGAGGTGGCAAAATGTGGACCCGGGGACCCGGTCTATGGAACCGGTCTGGACCCGGATGGGTCCAGACCGGGTCCCCCAAAATATTTGGCCGGGTCCAACCGGGTCCTATCATTTCCCTGTGCTTTATGGTAAATATTAAATTAATATCTTTTATGCTTTGGCAAACATAGTCATTCCACCCAATTCCACTTTTCAATTTTAATATTCCTGCAGATTGGGCTACCTATTCTATAGCATACTGGTCAGTCTTGCTTCAATTTCTTATCTTGTCACCTACAACAGAATAAGTTCTAAGTGCTAGCAATCCAGAAAACATTTCACCAAATGTTTGTACGGATCACTTCCATTCAGTTTGCTGTACCTACAAAACCTAGCAATATTTTGAGCTGTAGAAATCAAATACCAATAACATATGTAGGTAAGTAGGTATGACTGAAATCCATTTATAAATGGACACAAATCCAATTGAAGCAAGGCTGACCAGTGGCACTGGCATTCTCACCTGCCTTTTCAATGACATTGACATACCAAAGTCACTATGCCCACCGGAAATCAGAGTTCATGTTTGATATTCAAATGCATTTCATAACTCAAACAGCTTTGAAATTATTTGCCCAGAAGACAACTCATAAAACCAACATGCCCTTGCATAAATCCATAAAGCTAATAATGAATCCAAGGCATTCTCCAGAAACCGTAGTACCTATTGATCAGATTTTTAGCCAACTGGTTCCGCATGGTGGCGCTAGCAGAGCGTATTATGCATATAGCGCTCTACTAGCGCCATCATACGGCAGCAGCTAGCAAAAAACTGAGTCAATACCAATGCTCTTCTCCAAGGCCAATGATTCCGTGTTGATGTGAAAATGGCGCATTTGAGCGTCATATATGCTATGCCTCACGAACGCTAATCTACTGCAAAAAGTTTACAATTTTGGAACACGTTCGGGAAGAAATCAGGTAAGTCTCAGAACCCTTGGTATTTATTCTATATCTAGGTACTAACAACAAAATGTAGTTTGTTTTCTACGTTAATAAATTGGCACTTAAGTCATCCCAACCTTGCAGCACTTAAAAGTTTAATGCCATTTGCCATTACGATTTTGCAGTACTTTAACCCCAACAAAATTTTGCAGTGATTTAACGCCTGTTTTGTCCTAGCATTGCTATCGTGTCGACATTTCTGGCGGACCTCACAAAGTTTAGATGTTTCTATTTTGATTTTGAATGTTTTCTCGTTTGGGGCCTTGGATAGTTGATAATATTTGTAAGGACTAATGAATTTAATTCTAAAAACGAATATCTTTTACCAAGAATATTAGAAAAGGTATGTATCAGTATGGTTATCTTGTTCCATGTTGATGTTAGGCTCTGACTCTGGTGAAGGCACTGCTCCATGGATCCCCAGTTCACATCATTTTTAGCAGCTGTAGTAAAAGTGGCTTAGGTTAGCATGAAATTCATTGGTCTACTTACTTCTTATATTCTTAAATATGACCTGAATCTGGTTCTAAAATACAAACTGTGAAGCGAAGTGAAATGACCATGGCATAAGTTTTTTACTTTGCAACACAAGTAAAGGGTGTACAGGGTATGTACAGGGTATGCCCTGTACAGTACAGGGTATGCCCAATTGGAAAGAAACTATTTTCTTCTTGCTATACCTACAACTGTACACAATTTTCATAATGAATTTCGGGAACGGGTCCATCTGGTTCCAACGCTGACTTAGACCGGGTCTGACCGGTTCCAGAAATGTGCCAGTCAGACCGGGTCCGGGTCCGGGTCCCAAAATTTTCCAGTTTTGCCACCTCTAGTTTCTGGCATGATCATCGTGATATAATTTGGCGTTTGGTGTCTTGGATTAGTGAATGTATGATATAAAGTGAGTTTGTGTATTTGTCGTCTTACCGTGCAGGTCTGCAGGCAGCCTTCCGTTCTGGATTCCCAGTCTTTTGGGTGCACGTGGGAATGAATGAAGATGAACACTCTTTCTTCTTTCAGAATGACCTTTATCCTGGGTGTCTGGCCTTTGTCCAAACTAAATGCCAAAACACCCGAGATTAGTGCCGAGTATCCTAGATTAGGCCTCCCAGGCATATTTAGCAGTAAAGGCCCCCTCTTCTTCGAGGTAATTAAGAAAAAGCAGCTAGGACATTCCCGCTAAGCCATTCTGCATGCATTGCATTTGCTGCACAGATACACAAATGCAACGCAAAGATGATCACGCAATAAGAATAAGTGCTTTCGGTGGTATGAATGACATCTTTGCGCCTCGTTACGGTCACATTCATCCACTTAGCTTAATTGTTTGGCTTCTCTTTTCCATTGAGCCGCTTGTATCTGTGTGGTTCTTTTTTGCGGAGTACGTGATGTGGGCGTAAGCACCATGCTAAAGATATAAATAGATGTGCGTCATTGACACATTTTGTAGATATGCTAGCACAACTCTGACGTGCATACGAAGACCCGCAAAAACCAAGCGTTTCTGATGTTCTGAATATGCTACTTTGACGCTTCCGTATACGTATTTTTATCGTAAATTCATAATGAAATGCACTAGATCGGACAGTGACAATTAGGTGATGTCCCGATGACGGCCGGTGCTAGAGTACTTTGAACAATCCTCCACCCGGGCTCATGACGTCGCTGCGCAGATCGGGACCGGGCCATGCTGAGCCCCTCCGGCTGGGCGGGCCGGGCCGCCGTCCACCGCTGCTGAGTGTGTGCCTATGCAGATGGCACACGCCGTCTGTTTGGTGAGAGGACCTCCGGCGCCGGGCGGCCGCTCTGGTCCGCCGAGAAAACACTGGACGGTGGTGGTAAACCGGGCGGTGTGGACGCCAGCGGTCAGCCGGGGTCATACTCATGACAGTTATCAGCCGGGTCGTACTTAAGGCCTGGCTACACTATGCGTTTTCTGTGTGCGTTTTTTGCGGATTTGCGGGTTTAAACGATATTACGTTTTTGTGATGTTTTTATATTAAATTTTAGTTAATAGTTAGTTATATTAACTTTTCTATGTAACTAATGTAAAAGTTCTATTATTTAATACTTTTTTTCTAGAACGATATTACGCAAAAAACGCAAAAACGCAAAAAACGCACGCAGAAAACGCATAGTGTAGCCAGGCCTTTACACTTAGCAGCGGTCAGGTGGTGTAGTATGGACGCGAGCGATCAGCCGGGACGTATAAACGGCGCCGACGGCGGGGTGGAAGAATTGTCGGCACTCGACGATTTCGGTTTCCGTTCGCTGAGCTACTCGAGCTAGTCGGTATTTCCCCGACTCGATGTGAAGCTGGACGATATACCGCACGCAGTGTTTGACGACGCCGACTTGAAGCGAGTCTATGGGACTGCTGGCGCGCTCTCAGCCGGATTTAGCACCGACTTCATTTTCTTTACAGGTCGTTCGCGTGCCTCTACTAAATTTAGTGGGGCCTCTACCGACCTCCAGCAATGAAACAAATTATCCAACTCTCGGCAAGCGGTTGAGGCCGGTGAATGAAACTGCGTCTCCTGCCGCCGATTTGAGGGCAGTGTAGTCTGTAGATGAAAGGAAGTTGGGGACTTATCCACTGAAAAAGTAAATGCCGTGCTTGTAAATACCTTTGATTGTAATAGAAGCAGAAATCCCCCTGTGAGTGGGTAAGCCCGCAGCTCTTGGCTTTACTATACGACACGCTATGGCCGCCAGGTCTCTTTCTTTGTTACGTATGGAAGTAAACAGCGGATTTCGCTGTAGGCGCTTTTTCTCTCAAGCATCGTCATGCTTTATACCTGATAATGCTGGAGCTCAGTACCATTTATAGGGAAAAAGATGAAAAGTATGGAACGATGTATTTAGTTCCGATACAAACAGACGCCTACCTACGCAAAAGCAAGAAGGAATAAGAAAGTTAGCCGAATCTGCGGTGGGTTGCTACCGGTGCCCTCTCACTATTACTTTTTTTCGCATGACGATACAGTCTCAGACTTTTGGTAATGTCTACTGCAAATAAAAGGGTCCAGGGGGGTACGTAGCGCCGCTGTCGTATGGCTCCCTCTGTGGCCCCTTGCCCCACCGCTCCATTCGTGGAACCTTTACCGCTCCACCTATGTAGCCAATCGCACTGTTCCGTCTGCCGGACCCCACTGACCCACCCGTCCGTGGGTCGCTGACGCACTCCAGCACGTGCCAGCGCCCCCGCATAGACTCAGACGGGGCAGTGGAGCGGTGCAGTGGAACCTCTGCACTCTGCAGTGACGTCATTCGGTGACGTCTTCTCTCCAGTTTGACATGGCTCGCTAACTTTAATTGCCAGCCATATCCTCTGATGACGTTTCCTAGTGAGGTCCTTCAGGGGCTCACTGCCTCCATTCCAAATGACGTCATCTGGTGTCTCTCAAATGACGTCATCTGTTGACCTTTCTCCCAGTGTCGACTGTCTCTCCCAGCGGTGTTCTCTGGCGGGTGGCCGTACCCGTTCCCCGTCGGATGGCGGTACCCGCCCCCGCTGATGTCCGCCGGTGACGTCCAGTGACGTGCTCTGATGAGGCGCGCCCTCCAGTGCGGTCCGCTGACGCCGGCGGCCGTGTCGGCGCCCCGGGGCCGTCTCCAGCACGCCCCATTGGCCCAGATAATGGTCCAATACCGGCGGCGCTGGCTGATTTAATGTCCCATCCGCTGACGACGTGGATGACCGGCTGAAAATTCACTATCTTTGCCCTATTGGACGGACGTGCTCTCGACTGTAATTGGGCGCCGGCCTGTTCAGCCCAGCGATCGGACCGGGAGCGGACGTTATCGCTGCTGCCAGGCCGGAGCCAGCCGCGCCAGATCTATATTCATACGCCGTGTTTGCCGCAGCGCCAGCTGAAAAGGAGTGAGAACTCGTGAGTGCCGAACGGGGCGGGCTGAATGGACGTGTTTTTGCACCCGGTGCCGGCACTGCTCATTCCCGATGCATGTGACGACTCGACCGCATTTCCAGCACGTACCGCTTGATTGTGGACTCGAAATGAGAAAATATTCTTCAAACGGGAAATCTGGATATTTCACTATTATTCAGTTTTTTTTTCCGGCAGTGCCATTCCAGCCGAGTATTCACTAAGCGTGCCTAACACGAGGCTCGCATGCGAACGACGAACACAGCTCTGCGACCTGAGTGCCGGAGTGGAGCATCACGGGTTACCGGTCCATCCGCCCTGCCCTTCCATCCGTCTGTTTAAATGGATGGCCGTCTGGCTCTTCCGCCTGGCTGCTTATCTGGCTGACCTGTATGGCTTACCTGTCTGTCTGACTGAACTACCCGTTTGGGCCTTCCGGCTGTCTGGCCAACCTGCCCGTCTGGCGTTTCCTTTCCGACTGTCCGTCTGCCCGTCTGGCTCTCCCGGCAATCTGGCTGTCTGACCTATCCGTCCTGGCTATCTGGCTGTCTGACCCGTCTGACCCATCCAGTTGTCTGGCTGTCTGACTAATCCGGCCCCGCTAATTGGCTACGGCCGGTCTCACACTGTAGGGACGGCCTCCAAAGGGCACTCTTTAACTCCGCCACTTCACTGACGCCAGACCGATTAATCAAAACTCTATAAGGCTTCAGCCAGATTGGAGTCGGAAGCCGCCCAGGCTAAGCGCCTCCCACGTCCGGTCGTGGGAGGTGGAAAGGCGCCCACCGCGCTTAGATGAGTGAGACTGTGCCGGTTCGGCAGAACTGAAGGACCCACCGTCCCGGTCCGCCGCTCTGATGGGGACTGTCCCGTACCGCTGTAGCTGCCAGCTGGGCCCTACAAAGCCCGAGCCGTGTAGAGACGAATACCAAAGTGTCAGCGTCAGGGGACGGAAACCGATGTCACAGCGCTCCGCTGGAACCAGCCGTCTGTGCTAACCTTTGCCCGCCGACCGTGGGGCTCGATGTGAGCTGACTGCTGTTGTGCCGTCCCCGACGACGGCATGGTTCGTTGTGGCGCTGTATGTCACCGGTGCAGGTACCCATGGGTCCTTCAGCTCGCTATCTGACCTGCAGTGACCGCCCTGCCGACCCGTCCCGTCCCCCGGCTGGCACGGATGGGCCGTCCAGTGGCGGTGGGGGCCGTTTCCCCGCCGGCCGGCCGGTCAGCAGTGCTCGTTAGTCGGGATATCGACACCCGCTCCTCCCCGCCGCCGCCGCGCCGGTCCCCTCCCAGCCGACCTGCCCCTCTACCTCGGTCCGCACCGCCGCGCCGCCAGCATCCTCATCTGCAATTCCAGCCAAACGGGGCAAGTTTGCATTTTGCGCGGCTCTTCAGCGAAGTTGGAACATGATTTCCGCGCAGTTGTTTTCAATGATTGCTGTGCTGCACGCTATGAAAGGAGCTGCCTCAGACACACGGTCATCTCGCGGGATAGCGGAGCTCGACTGGGAAAACAAACTTCACCTTCGCTGGAAGCTATAGTCTTCCAAGGAGTAATCTTGTTCAGCATCCAATGGGATCGTCTATAAGTCTGCTGCATTGATGCGTATTGGAATCAATAACACACGATCCTTTGGAGTTTACGGTAAGACTTTCGACTTCAGTGTTTAGCATAACTTCCGGATCGCTTATGAAGCGCCCCGTTCACTTCTGGTAAACACGCCTGCAGAGGAGGCTGAGTTGATGATGTACTAAAACTTTGCCATAAGTTTAGGCAACTTTCTAGTGATGACAATTTTGATAGTTTCCGTTCGGCAGCGGAACGAAATGATTCTTCAAAATACAGCTTCTGATATTTCCATGATTTAACTACCTCTCTTTTCAGTCGTTTCTGGCTTGGAACTAGATTTTGTAATATAGTAACGATGCAATCGTTTTGATTGCACGTCTTGTGATTGCTGATGCAGCTCTACCCTATTGTTTCTGCAGTGCTCATTAGGCACACGGCTTTCATATATCGCAAAGCAGCACGTTGATTGAAAACACAGAGTTGTCAAAACTAGTATACATATTTAACCCTCGCCCGCACATGGGGGGGGGGGGTGGTTGCCACCCCCCCAGGCAGTCTTTCTGCTCTGCACTCAACATTTTAAGAGCTAGAAGGCTGATTTTTCGTATAGCTGCTCGTCTATCCTTTCTTGATGTCCACTGAAAATTTCAAGTTTCTGTGATTATTGGTTTCGGAGATATGACCTTGTTTTTCAGGTCATGTCATGACCCAAATGGCCAATTCTCAACATCTTGCGTTTGCCATGGGCCTTGTGAGCTTTTGACACCCTGATTTCGGCCTTTTTTGCCAGTCTTACCTCCCACCTATCATGGAACATGTTGTTCGACGATGTACAGGGGTCAAGGTCAGGGTCAAGGTCAACCTAGGTCATCTAAGATAATTGCGTTTTAGGCAAGCTGAATTTACTTTTTGTGAAGTTTTTTGACTGCATTTTTGGTAAAAGCTTCTCAAATCATGATTTCATGTGATATGGACCCAAAAACAATCGGTGCACACATCAGTATACACACAGACACACACAGACATACAAACACATATAATTGACCTTGACCTAACTTGACCTGAAATGACCTCAGCAGCAAAATTCTGGTCGGATAGTGTGACAAAGAGGTTCTAGCTGGCTTGGCACCAGAAAACAGCATCGTCATCGGTATTTGATAAGCAGCGCACTTGATATCCAACGGTGACCCAAAACAGCAACATTTTTTAGTTTGATCTGACCTGGAAGGTCAATGACTGACCTGAGAAGGTAAAACTGGGTGTCATTGGATTCGTCTCTTCCCAAAGAATCTTTTTGGTCTTTACTGCTAAGCTCTATCTCCAACAGGAACGAAATGGCGCGGGGGGGGGTGGCAACCCCCCCCCCATGTGCGTTCTAGGATGGGAAAATGGCATGTGCGGGCGAGGGTTAACCTCTAAATGAGCTATCGTATGACGTATTCTGTAAGATTGAACATGTCCCAACAACTTCAACACATGAATTGTTGGAATGCAAGGAATCTCCCCCTATAAGGGCGCATTAATTTGTAATGTTCAGTGTTGTAATGTTTGTTTGCGACCTCTGATGATATCCTCAAGGCTCAAATATCACTTTATTACGTCTCACTGCATTCGGTGCAGTTTGAACCGTGTATCAGAGGTCACCATTAGGGGCGCAGTCACGGCGGCCGTGGGGACCGCTCGCTTGCGGTGGGAGTCGATTGCGTCGGCCGATCTCGACGGCAGGGCCTCGGCCGCGGCGCTGTGACCTTTACGGGCTGTTCGGGCCGTCCGCCTGTCCCGGCCGATAGGCGAGCCGGCAATCAGCGCCCAGATGGGACGGCGCCGGGCGAAGTCGTACCCGTGGTCGGCGGTCACCACCGCGACCGGACCGTACTTCGTGGTCCTGCACCACCGCTACTGGACAGTACCCCGTGGCCCGGCCAAAGCTTGACCCGCTCTCGCAACCTCTTTAGTCGCGCCCGAGCTTGCGTATTTATTGGGATGGGCTTATTGCCTGCATATTCGATCGTGATTTCTTATTGCTTTGGTTAGTCACAGCTACGGAAATTTCGTGAGGTCTCAATCGTGAGCGATGCCTGTCCATTCGTGGGTGGTGGGCTATGGGCTGCCCGGCTGCGGATCGTCTTTCGCTCGCTGCAAGCTACGGGCTGTTCTCTATTGCCTTCCTACCTCCCACTGCCCGCTGCCTAGCCGCGGGCCGCTGTTGTTGGGGGCCGCTCGCCGCCCAGCCGTGGTGGGCCGCTCGCCGCCACGGCCGGCCATTTGGCGGCGGCGCCTCGCCGGCTGTGTGTCCGTGTGTTTGTCTGTGTGCTGTGTACAAACGGTGGCGCGCAGTTAGCGGAAGGAATGTCCCGGCCCGAGCCGGACCGCTGTCTGTCTCGGGGTCAGACAAACATCGCACAGAGAAGGCTTGTGCCGAGCCGCCAAACAACGGAGTTCCGCGCTGGCGGCGGGACGGGGAACGGCTCCAGGCGGGGCGGCCGGGAGCGGGTCAAACGCATCTACTATAGCTCCTGATGATTCAGACACGACGGGGGCGAGAGCCGACTTCTCACTCAGAAGATCGCCAAGGCTGCTGCCTCGCATATAGTTACTGTGTCGGCACATATCTCCTATCTCCATTTGCCCGAAGCAGCGCGATGGTTATCCCTCCTCCTGCTCTGATCCCGGCTCCGTCCAATATGCTGCGCCGTGCCGATACCGCCCGTGACCCAAATACTTCCGTCTTGTGTCACATTACTTCTGATCCGCGGCCACCCCCGGCTCTGCGCCGTATTGCCAGCGGGCTGAGCCGGGCCGAGACGGTATCCCCGTATGTTCCCCGGATGGATCGGGCCTAGTCAGGCAACCCACTGATATACCAGCAGACTCAAACGGTCGCGTGCCGCTTTAATGTCGGCAACTGGCCGACTTCAACTGCGGAAATTCAATTGCAACCGCCGTTGGCAAAGTTTTGCTTCCAGTGAAATTCTGCTGAGGAAGCTGCCATTTTTCGGGCAGCGGCCTTTGGCAGATTGTCAGTTCAGTGCCGATTTATTGGGACACGCTCGTTATAGATTGGGCGCGGCCGTCGCGGTAATGGCGGTGGTCGCCGGGACGGCGCGGCTGTATAGCTCTGTGGCTATCTCGGTGCGGCCGCTGGACATGTTGTCACCGGGGCTGCACATTGTTCTATTCGGTAATTAATCCAAATAATACCTACATTGGCTTCTCAGCGCGTCACCGACTGTGCTAGGCTGCCGAACATCCCTTTGCCTTTAGCTTTCTTTTGAGGCGTTTCTTGTGGGGCGTGAGCCGGACCCAGACAGAAAACGATACCGCACGGAGTAAACAATTGCCCAGAAATATGATGCTCTGATATATTGGACAATGAGCAATGGGCAATATAGCCTGGTCTCAGGTCATTGGGCACACCGGATGTCATTTTTGTTAACTTTTTCACCGCCCAACCGGGCCCAACGAATTTCAAATCTTACTACGTGTTTCACTAAAGGCAATGTTGCTACCGAAACTTCCGATGCTCGGTCAATCTGCTGCGTGGGTGGTCTCTGCAGACCGAACGGAAGTTCTCAAGTCTACCACTAATGTTGGAACACTGTTAATCTCAGACGGCTGGATAGAATTTCTCAGAAACTCGGACATTAAACTCTCCGTCACAGCAGTAATGTTTCTGCGCCTACACACCTCCCATGCAACCACCCACGCATTTGCTGAATTTCTGACAGTTCTGCAATGACTTTGCCCGTTATGCAAACTACCTCTTAGTGAAAGCCGGTACCCCGTGTAGCTGTCATCCCGACCCGTGAACGTTCCGCTGGGGTGGAGCGATGCCGTGGGCCTCCCGCTGCGCTGTGACCGCCGGCGGTATGTTGTTGTTCCGGGTCAGTTGGGCCGCCACACTGCCCCGGGCAGTGCGTCCTGCGCTGCGGAGAGTCTGCGGCGCTCCGATGGCTCTCGCCGACTCTAACCCGGTTACGGGTCAGACGGCAGAGCCGACCTACTTGGGCGAGATGACCGAAGGACTCGATCTCTGGGAGCCAGCGACCCGCGGCGGGCTGTTACTGGGGCCGCCGCGTGGGCGGCCTCAATCGCCTCTGAGAATACCACCCCAACAACCCTGAAAGTTGAGGCAGCGAGTGTTGGCGAGGTCGGTTAGTCCACGGTTCGTCGGAAGGTCATCTCAGGCTCAAGAGAAACGGTATATACCATTCGAAAGCTGACGGTGAGCTGAATCCAAAAATGTATTTTTTTATCAAAATCGATCGATGGCCTTTTTTGAAAATTGCGTTTTTGTAAAAACTTAATAATCTTTTATTCAACGGGCTGTCCCGGACATTCTTGAAAACATAAACATGTATTTTTGAGTTCCAGTGAAAGCTGAACGCCAAAAGAACAATATTTAGCGAAGCAATATTTCCAAACATTAACCCTCGCCCGTAAACGGCGATCTGCCACCTTCGCCCATGCAGGGGGGGGGGGTTGGTGCGACCCCCCCTTGGCGTTTGAAAACGGAGCGTCGTAGAGCTTAGCGGAAAAGACCAACGGATTGCTCTCGCCGAGATTTCGCGATTGGTGGTATATTTTTTGGTCCTAGGTCAACATTTGACCTACTTTTGACCGGTCAAAGGTCAAATTTTCGAAAAAAATAGACTTTTTCAACTTTCCGCGGCGATTGCGGCAAAACGGTGGGAGATATCGACTTGAAACCTTCACTATCGTGTTCCTTGATCAATTCTCTATCGTTTGGTATGTATTTCGTTTCCCTAGCTCTAAAAATGGCGCGTTGGGAGCGCCGGAAGTCGTCAAGGTCACAGTCGGCGGCAGAAATTCGAAAAATCAAAATTTAAATTTTTGAAATCTGATTGTATTTTTGGATTTGGGAGGTCCATTTGCTCCCTATAGAAGCTAATATTGCTGCATATTCCCATTGAGGTGACAAGAATTAGCAAAATAGTGGTTCGGGCGCTTTTCAAAAATAGTACCGGACGCTGTTCCTCTTGTGACGTCATAGCTCCGTGACCTGACCTGACCCGGTCAAGTTTCTTATACCATATGATAGCCAATACTTGCCCCAACATGCATGGTACCTAAGTTTCATTACGATCCATTGACCGATGTCCGTACCACCGGCAGGAAACCTCGGGCGTTGGCACTCAGTTTGTGAAAATCCGGCCGGAGGCTGTTCCCTTTGTGACGTCATAACTCCGTGACCTGACATGACCCGGTCAAATTTTTTTATCAAAAGATGCGCAAGGTTTGCCCCATAAGGTACCCAAAATTTGGCGGCGCTGCGCGCCGCCGTTTTTGCACTATTTCCGAAAAGCCTCAGGGGGGGGGGGGTTGCACCAACCCCCCCCTACATGGGCGAGGGTTAACCCTCGCCCATGTAGGGGGGGGGGTTGGTGCAACCCCCCCCCCCTGAGGTTTTCCGGAAATAGTGCAAAAACGGCGGCGCGCAGCGCCGCCAAATTTTGGGTACCTTATGGGGCAAGCCTTGCGCATCTTTTGATAAAAAAAATTTGACCGGGTCATGTCAGGTCACGGAGTTATGACGTCACAAAGGGAACAGCCTCCGGCCGGATTTTCACAAACTGAGTGCCAACGCCCGAGGTTTCCTGCCGGTGGTACGGACATCGGTTGATGGATCGTGATGAAACTTCCCATGCATGTTGGGGCAAGTATTGGCTATCATATGGTATAAGAAACTTGACCGGGTCAGGTCAGGTCACGGAGCTATGACGTCACAAGAGGAACAGCGTCCGGTACTATTTTTGAAAAGCGCCCGAACCACTATTTTGCTAATTCTTGTCACCTCAATGGGAATATGCAGCAATATTAGCTTCTATAGGGAGCAAATGGACCTCCCAAATCCAAAAATACAATCAGATTTCAAAAATTTAAATTTTGATTTTTCGAATTTCTGCCGCCGACTGTGACCTTGCCGAGTTCCGGCGCTCCCAACGCGCCATTTTTAGAGCTAGGGAAACGAAATACATACCAAACGATAGAGAATTGATCAAGGAACACGATAGTGAAAGTTTCAAGTCGATATCTCCCACCGTTTTGCCGCAATCGCCGCGGAAAATTTGAAAAAGTCTATTTTTCCGAAAATTTGACCTTTGACCGGTCAAAAGTAGGTCAAATGTTGACCTAGGACCAAAAAATATACCACCAATCGCGAGATCTCGGCGAGAGCAATCCGTTGGTCTTTTCCGCTAAGCTCTACGACGCTCCGTTTTCAAACGCCAAGGGGGGGGGTCGCACCAACCCCCCCCCCCCTGCATGGGCGAAGGTGGCAGATCGCCGTTTACGGGCGAGGGTTAATATGCGTCTCCCACAGCCGACAATAAGGCGCAATCACACATCTCAGTGTCACGATGGACCAAACTCAGCCACACAGAAGCGTGAAATGACCCTTATCGACTCGCGGACTCGGCGCTCTCGGCCCGCCTGACCGGCCACGGAAAGAACGTTCGGCTCTCGTTCTACTAAACAAATGTAATATTTGCCACTTTAACTGTCCACATCGCTATTAAAGTTACTCAGGATACCTGTGAAGAAAATTCATTGTTCTGCTTGATTTACAACATGCTTTAATTTACATTTTTTATACATGTTTTGTTCCATCCAGCTGCGATCAGTGCCCGCGCAGGGGAAGTGAGCGGGGTTTCACTGTCAGAGGCTGTACTGGTGACAGCTGCTCGGCCGTGCGACCGGTCAAAGGTTACCCTGCCCCGCCGGGCGCTACCCCCACTCCACCCGAGCTGAGGCCGGTGCAGCCTCTGACATTTCAGCGCGGCCAATTTTCCTTATATGGGCATGATACCAAGCTCAATTGAGCAAAGTAGACATGAACAGATGCAAATTAATGCATGATGTGAAGATGACAGAACAATGAATTTTCTTCACAGGTATCCTGAATAGCTTTAATAGCGATGTGGACAGTTAAACTGACAACTTTGACATTTGTTTAGTAGAACGAGAGCCGAACGTTCTTTCCGTGGCCGGTCAGGCGGGCCGAGAGCGCCGGGTCTGCAAGTCGATAAGGGTCATTTCACGCTTCTGTGTGGCTGACTTTGGTCCATCATGACACTGAGCTGTGTGATTGCGCCTTATTTTCGACTGTGGGAGACGCATATTAATGTTTGGAAATATTGCTTCGCTAAATATTGTTCTTTTGGCGTTCAGCTTTCACTGGAACTCAAAAATACATGTTTATGTTTTCAAGAATGTCCGGGACAGCCCGTTGAATAAAAGATTATTAAGTTTTTAGAAAAACGGAATTTTCAAAAAAGGCCATCGATCGATTTTGATAGAAAATACATTTTTGGATTCAGCTCACCGTAAGCTTTCGAATGGTATATATCGTTTCTTTTGAGCCTGAGATGACCTTCCGACGAACCGTGAGTCATCACTGGCCACTGCAGATCGCAGTGGCTGACCAGACTGACTGGGAACCGTATAGGTCGGCCGTCTCGGTCGCCGATGGTGATCGGGGACCCCCGAGCTGTGTGCTCCCCTCATCGGTTGGATGCCACCGCCACCACCATCGCTGCCGCCGCCACCGCCGCCGGCGCCCAATTAGTCCAGCTGCGATCGATGGCTGATTGTGACCTCGAACCGGCGTCCGCCCCGCTGGCCATCGCATTATTCAGAGACGGTGTGTTTTCGCCTCGCGTCACGCCATTATGAGGCGTGTGAATGCACGATGATGCTGTTATCACAGTTTGCTCCGACTCCGAGAGATAACGCAACGGTCACGAGGAACAGGGCCGCGCGCTATTGACTTTAAATGAGTTGTTTTCGTCGCCACCCGTCTCTCGAACGGCGCTCGAGTGGTACTGGCTGTGAATAACACGAGTTCCGGGCGGCGGACAGCGTCACAGGCCCGCTCGCAGGCGCTCCCCGGGTAGCCCGCGTTTGGCTGCCGCGCCGGCCGAGTTTTGTTCCCCGAGTCGTTAGAACCACTCGCTTGTCCGTGACGTAATGGATTGCTTGGGGCCCCGTAAACAAGCCATCTGGCACTGGCTGCTCTGATTGAGGGTCTGCACTGGCCGCAGCGCCGCTCGCAGCCACTTGTTTGCTGTTCTGTTCCGCTCGCTCATTGGCTACCCAGACACAAAACTTGGGTGGATGTTCTGGTTCGTTTTATTTACCCGTTTGCAGTAATAACTTACATATTTCTGCTCGGTAGGACTTGTATTCGCATATGTCTTATTCATTTACTAAGTTGCAGCGCACATAAATCATCGGCCTGTCGGAGTCAGCATTTCTGGGCAGTAAACTAGGGCCGGATGTGTAAAAGAACCTCCTCAAACCGCCGTTCATCCAGTGACAGGCCGTGCTGGTGGCTGTGGGAGGTCGGCGCGGGTCTCCAACCCTGCAGACCGTGATCGGTTCCGACGGCCGACGCTCCAGGAGATCACGGCCAGCCGTGACTGTCTGGGTGTCTGGGAACAGACGTCCAGTGGCATGCGTGACCGTCAGGCCGAGGAGGGGTGAGGGAGCCGACCTAATGACCCCGTCCGGGCTCGTGCCATCGGTTAGTGCCGTCAGACGGCTCTACCTTTACTCACAACCCGGCACGGCCGGTCCTCGCACCAGTGGGCTATGTCGGACCAACTGAATATTCCGTTACATCTCCGGCACATAAGCAGTCTTTCCAGCTTTCTTCTCCGGCTCTGAAATGGTTTTGTCAGACTGAAAGGGCCTAACCCAACAAAACAAAACAAAAAAACTCCACATGCCGATCCCCACATATCCCCCTAACCTCGTGCCCCTGACCTACGCGTTCGGCCCGTCTCGTGACCGGCGCCCCTCCCCCTGACCGCGGCACCTGTCCTTGTCACCTTTGATCCCGGGGGGGGGGGGGGGGGGGGGGTCAGACCTACTCAGTGTCGTGCAGAGCGGTGCGATCCGACTGCGCCGCGGCTCCGTCGCTGCCACTGACGTAATGTGCGTGCGTCGCTGATGGGATGGACACCGCTGCCAGCAGCTCATTCATGGCGCCGGTAGGACGGTTTTATTGGCTTCCAGGCAGTCTTATCTTCCTGGTAACGTCATTAATCTAAAGTCATTTTACGGGGACTCATCCACTGGTATTAAAACCATGTAGTCGCTATGACGCCCCTGAATTTCTAGTTTAGTTTAGCTTAGTTTATTGACATATCACCAAAGGGTTAACACCCAATTACCAATGAAGTCATATAATAAAACACACAATGCACAGTCACTGACAATCTAGCCAATCTGCTGCCATGTTAACTAGATTGTGCATGTCGGCGATCGGTGCCGTTGTTATTACGCCAATCGGCTGACGGCAATCGTCGCAAGTACGTTTGCCGATTTTTTTATTTCGTTTTTATTATTTTTGATGATTCTCGGATAAAAAAAAAATGAAGGGTGGGTCATGCGGGTATAATTCAATCTGACTTGCGAGGGCCCAGGTCGTGGTAGTCGTTATCTTCTCTCCCCATTCTCTTATTTCGCTCCGCTCGAAGGCTGGAGCTGCTCGGTGTCTGACGAAGTTCAGGGCCGTGCCGACAGCGGCGGCTCCATTCCACAGGCGGACAGCGCACTGCCGTGTGAGGGAGCCTAACGCCCGACCCGCTGAGCACCATGGCGAACTAACTCGGAGGGCGCCGGGTGAGGAACTCGGTGTGAGCCCCAGCGGATTATGTGCGCGCTCGGCGTGGTGTCGCCGTCTAACTACCCTGCTCTGTGCGGCTGATTCGGTCCCATTTTGGTGGCTCCGCTCCGGTGACAGGGGATCTGTTAGCGCCGCGGGCGGTGCCGTCCAGTGTGTCTCACCAGTCTCACCACTGAACACAGGGGCCATCTCGAGCGCCGTTGGCAGAAGTGGCCGATTCATCTCCGTCGCCGACTCACTCGGCGGGCCGCCCCCGTCCCCGCCCCCGCTGCCGCCTCTGCTGCTGCCCACATTTAACGAGCGCTCCTCCCCGGCATGGCAGCGCTGCTAACCAGGCTGTATTTTCAGCGGCTGTCCGCAGAACCGGCCTGTAACGTCCCGTCCGACGGCGGTCCGCCTCCGTTAGAGCGCCTCAGCGCGGCCCGCGGCTATGTGACCCGACGCAGCACTTCGAAAGGCCGGCAAACTTCGGCGCTGTTTGCACGCTTCATTGTTGGCCAGTTGGCGGTCTCCAGTGTGTTGCGTGCTACCCATTTTGCAGTAAACTGGAGGCTGTGTTATTGACCTGGGATTCTCATTGCTTCAACAGCAGTGGAGACATTTCTGCGCCATAATAAAAACCTTAGAAACTTTTCACAAGTTATCAAACATTTTAACGTTTTGCCTGGGCGTGCGTGTGTTGTCTTCGTCCACCCCGCAGGCTCTCTGTGCTGCTCGGGATTGCTAAATGGAAATGGAGTTTAGCTGTTTTTGTTGTGTCAAAACTCAATTGTTAGATAATTTCGTATCGAGTTAAGCTGTTTTCCGGCGGAAGGCAGCTGCACGGTGTGCTTTATCCGAGGTCTGGACGGTGCTTTGTGGGCCGAGCGGACCAGCGGGACAGACGTCCTCGCCGGCGCAGCTGGACGAATGAACTCGGTCCTGCGTGACCGGCTCCACTCCTGTAGCAACTAGCAGCAGCTGGACGAATGGCTGCCGTCCTGCGCGGCCGGTCCCCACGCCTACGGCAGCACGTCGATCACGCCGCCGGCGGCGGTCCGGCGGTCCCCGCTGCCGCTGCGGCTGCCCGAACGTGACCGGGGTTAACGAGGGCAGCTCTGCGGTGCCGCGCCGGCCGCTCACAACGCGCCCACTCGGCCGTCAGCGGCCGGCCCGGGTCCATCGATAACGTCTGCGTGCCCGGCGCCCTCTCCGCCGGCCGGCCGGCCGTTCCGCCGCGGCCGACCTGTCAGCTCCCACTCAGAGCCCATTCTCGCTCTCACGTCTCTGTCGATTGGACTTGGTTCGATTCGCAGAAGGGGCCCTCGAATCTTAAATCGGCTGTGTAGCGGCTCTAAATCTTGTCGACGAAGTGGTCAAAGGTCAAAGTATAAGCAGGCTTATCGTTGATGCAGCTTGCCGAACTGGTGTCTGGGACGGATCTATCGGAAGGTCACGCTGGTATAATAAGTACCGGTTTGACGCTAGATGTTGTTCGTGCAATAAATTTGATATATCTTTAGCTGGAGCACCAATATGACAAGAAATTGATGTAAAGCATCTTGAATCTACTGATTTTGACTTACCTACACGACAAAAATAACCTTTTTTCAATTAATCGTAAAAAGAAACGCCATTTTGCACCGATTTGCTACATCCATCTGTATTTTTTTTTCTGATATTGCTATTTGCACTACGTCAGATGAGACGCCTGCTAGTGCATGAAGTGAAGAATGGCGGTCAGTTGTGTCGTTTTGCATACCCGGTGACCTGAATTTTGCTGTGCTTTGATCTGAGTTGAATTATGATGTGAGTTCAGTCGCAACGTGCTGCAGGTCACTGGAGAGCTGAGTTCATCCGTGTTGCGTGCTGAGCCGTGCCGCGTTGTGATCTGAGTTGTGCCATGAAGTGAGCTGATTCGTGTCATGTTGTGAGCTGAGTTGTGCCCATGTTGCGCTCTGAGTTGTGTTGCGTTGTGTGCTGAGTTGTGCCCTCTGCGTTTGCAGGCTGCTGACCTGACGGACGACCTGCTGACACTGACCCGGACCTGGTTCGCGGCCGTGGCCCCGCAGCCTCTGGACATGATCTGGTCGGTGGCGCGCCAGCCGTTCCTCGACCTGCGGCTGGGCGCACTGCGGCTGCTGGCCGTCGTGGCCGCGCTCGACTGGGGCCAGCAGATGATGGTGCAGCGCGCAGGTGGGTCATCTGAACACCAGGGAGGGGCTACTGGAGGCAGCGGGCTGACGGGTCATGAGGGACAGCGGGAGGACGGGTCACGGGGAACAGCGGATGGATGGGTCACCCCAAACGCGGGGGAGGGGGAGTTCACTAGGAGCACAGGGCGGACTGGTCACCCGGAACATCAGGGGATGGGCTAATTAGGAACGCCGGGTGGGCGGGTTTGGCGGCGGCACAGGACAAGGGGGATACAACCAAGGTGTGATGATACCGGAAGACCTGAGGATGTTTGTGATGGTGCTCCTGCGGAGGCATTGGCTGATCCTTGAAATATGGAATGTTCATTTCTTTCTTTTAAACACAGGATATTTAACATGATTATGATATTTTACAACGCAGTTTACAAAATTAAGGAATGATTGTGTCAGACCTCACATCCCTTTTGTTGGTGATCTTAATGGTCAGCTGCTAATCATTAATGAAAGTTTGAAATTGTAAAGCTTGCACATTTTAATATATATTTCCAAGACACCATTGATGAAGTCTAACGTTGTGGGCTGTGGCTAGGCTTTAATTGTTTCTGTTGGATGTCGTCAGTCATATTCAGATGGGTTTATGTCATGCAAATATCAGACCGTGTTCATATCATGCAGTTTACTATTTTATTGTCAATATTTCCAGTTAATTAGTTCGCCGCCTAGGTATATATTTTTGTTAATGTGTTAATATTTTTTTTTGCAATTCATTTAGCACATGGACATTCAATAAGTCATCTATTCTGCCAAGGAGACACCAATTTGTCTGGCCGCACTGCGGTCATTTCAGCTGAATGCAGTTATTTTCGCTAAATCGTCGTAATGTTAATTCGTTTTGAGCTCATCTGATCCATTGTTACATGATGGAGATTTATGTTGCGGCGGGCCATCGTTTGCGACTGATGTGTCGATACCGTATCGCGGCGGCCGCTGAAATATCGCGTTGCCGACATGCCCTCTGAGTTATGGGGCTGACAGCGTCGCCGGCGCCACGCCACTCGGCCACATTAATTGTCCCCGCTGTCTGGAAATAGCCACCGCCCCACAGATACCACCGCCCGATCCTGTCTGAAAATGTCTTAGGACACTCCCCAGCATATCTTGAAATAGCGGCCGAAACCTGCCGTAGCCTGGTAGTTTAGGAGGCGCTCGTCTGTTTCCGACCAGACACCTGCGTCCCATCTGTGTCCGTGGGGCGCTGACTGCTCGGTCTATTGTGTTCGGCGTCATTTAGCTCGGGCCACGGCTGCCGGTTGCAAGTCAATGTTTGCCGAGTACAAACTTCTACTGGGTCGGTACATTTGTCGGGGACAGTTGGTTAATCAATTGGACGGGCGTAATGAAGCATGAACCGACTCGCAAAGTTCGTGGCTGCCGGCGGGTCAGGCAGAGTCAGTCCCGGCGGAGTGAGTCCCCAGTGGAGTGAGAGAGAGTCCTGCCGCTACCAGCCGCGGCCGGAGCCTGCGGTGTTCGCTGTCGGCGTCCGTGTCCGACCGCTCACTAGTTTGTCAGTCTGGGAACTCGGTGCACACGTGTGCGCCGTGCGGCCAACTTCTGATCGGCTCAGTTCCGTGACTGGCGGGTGCCGAAACTGATTTCCATGCTAATGACACCGCTGCCCTGTATTAGGCTGGCCAACGATGACGTGCCTGGCTAGTGTCCAGTCGCCTCTCCCTATGTTCGTTCGCAAGGAGGTCAATGGAGCGCAAGTATTTTGCGTCACTGCTGACATCTCCCATTCGGACGTTGGACTTCTGTTCCCAGTGCAAGTGGTGACAGTGCGATCAGACCTGGGGATTGGAGACTCCGCGCAGTTCCCTGTTTCGGCCACGGGCGACCGGTCACTGGCCTATTCCGACCCGATCTCTTCCACCTGACGCACTCTCGCACCAGTGCTTCTCCCACCCAGCTATCACTGTGTGTGAGGCCGGCCGACGCCGACACTGATACCGAGCTTACAGAGACACTGTCAGCGATGGGCCGTGTGTGAAAGGTAGTGGTACGGAGCGTAGAATTGGGGGCTCAAACTGTCGCGGCTGGGCTGGAACTGAAGCAGTCTGTATTGGCTCCGAAGCTCGTCTTATTTCCACACTGTCCGACAATAAATGTGAGAGATGAAAGCTGTGGATCGGGGATCGGTCATCTTCAGCGTTGTGAATGAAGTTGCCAAATCGCTTAGTCGTAATAAGACCACGTGGATGATACACCCTCCCCCCAACTCACCTGGTATGTTCCTGGATTTGATGCCTATGAGTTTGCCTTTCAGTGTTGATTGTTTTGTTGGCGACTTCGTAAATAGCTAATCATTGTAGCAGGTAGACATTGGAATGTCTTGCGATCATGAATGCAAGGCTAAATCATGGCGATGCAGCAGTAATTTTGCCGGTAGCTGTCAGTGTCCAGCGACCTGCTGTCTCCGTTAGTGCTATGTTTCACCGCTAACACCACGGTTGCACTTTCAGCTATTTCTTGATGTTTTTATGGCGAGATGTGATGCATGCTGTTCGTGATTGCATGAAAATGCACGTTGCATCGACATTTGCTGAGACAAGCAGCTAGCTGCTCGCCTCGATGTTGCCTGCCTTTCAGCCCCTAGTTATATATTTCTCTCCCATGGAGTCTCCGTCTCGGATATAATCTATCTTGCAGCACTTCGTTTCTCAGCAGACTTGGCTGCTTACTAGTTTTACATGCACAGGGAATGCCAAACTTCGCGTATAATGACATGAAACCAAGGCGTCGTAGCATCAAAGATTTTAGAGGGAATCTCTCCGCTCCGTGCTAAGTCCAGCCGGTATGGTCGGCTCCTCAGCGCTACTGCTGGGTCCAGAGTGTTTGTGGTGAACTGACTTGTTTATTCGCGTGCACCATTTAACAGTGACGGTTTACAAGTTACCCACTACTGGCCTCAAAAGGTGTTCAGATGGAAGATTAGGGAAGCAATGAGCGAGCTATACGAGTAGCCTTTGAGAATAGGATGAACATCGTTTATCCAAAGTTATCCAGATTTAATCCAGATGTATTTGTATCGTCTGATGGCACATTTTGACGCCGCTAGGGCCCTGTGGACTCCCTCCTGGGATCTCGGTGATCCGTCGGCCGCCGGTTAAGTAAGGGGCCGCTGTCGGTGGCCGGCCGGTCGCCGCCGGTGGCCCGGTCGCACGGCTGCCGTCGACGGCACCGACGCCGTGAGTAATGCTCCGGTGCCGGTCCCGGCGGCCGCCGCAGACCGATGGCCCGTCGCAGAGTCGATCGGCCGCCGCACTAGAGGTGCAGCCCGGTAAAAACCCTTCCCTGCCTGCCGTGCCGCCGACCCGTACTTAGACAGATGGAGCGGCCGACTGCCCGACCGACGGCCGCGACCTACCGGGGGCGAGCAGTTCCCAGAATGTCTCAGACTCCTTTGATTCATGCAATAAAGTTGTTTGCATCGGAAACTTTAGTTACTCGAGGCGGAACTCTTCGACGGAAAAATGAGGTCTGGGAATTAAACTGTTTGATCTCTGAACATTCTCGTGAAAGAGTCCGTATTTTTACACACTAGTACGCACTTTTCTCTTTTGCATATTCCTCTTGACTGTTTTGATTAAAAATCGTAACTTTGGGGAAAAACAATACCGCGCCTTGGCGACTGTGAGAATCTAGCGTCATCTTCTCACGGTCTCAGAGTGTGTATTGATCTGTGACTGGTACAGCCAGTGGGCCTGACGCGATCTCCGCACGCTCCCCCTTCCGACAGGGTTCGTCGAGTACCTGCTGGACCGCTCCACCGAGTCGAGTAAGGAGGGCCGCGACGCCAAGTACGCGCTGGTGACGGCTCTGGTCACCTCGCGCGGCGCCGCGCAGCTCCCGGCCGACCTGCTGTCCCAGCTCACCACCTACCACGAGCAGGGCGCCTTCTACGTGAGAGCTCAGACAGAGGTGGCCCTGGAGGAGTCCAGCTGAGAACGCCGTCCGAAGTGCCATCTGATCCCCCTCTCCAGTCACCTGCGGTCCTATGGGGAGAGACGGTGTTCGTCGTCTCCCTCAGACCGTCGGTATGTTCCAGCGTTGGTGTATTTCAGCGCTGGTGTGCCGCCGCCCGTCCCGCTGCCAGCACTGCCCCCGGCTGTCGGTGTGTGTGCGCCCCAGTCTGCGGCGCCGGGCTGAAGCGCTGTTGTGATACTTTGCGGGCGCCGCCGAGCGGTGAGCGGCCGCCGGCGCCGTCCGCTGAGCCGAGTCTGTAATACAAGTGAGTCTTCTGACGAGGTCGTGTTGTTATGCCAGTGGCAGAGAGTCGCTGCAGCTGCGCCCAGTCAGAACGCGCTCTAATGCGGTGCGGACGGCGGCGATGGCGCTGTGCCGTCACCGCCGCCGTGCCGCCGGGATGGGATGGTCCCGGACGGACGGGAGCAAAACAAAGCTATAATATCCGAGCAGAAAATGACGGGAACCGCAATGGAGTGTCAGTCACAGTTCCACGCCACTTTGCTTTAATGAACTATTGTCTTCGGTAAATAGTTAGTCTTCAAGTTTGTTTAGCATGAGAGCTTATGTTCTTAAGATTTTTTTTTTATTCAAACCCTTCATGTTTATAATTTTAACTGAAAGTGTCTCAGTGTTACAAAGCGCGCCATCCCCGGTGGCTGAAGTGCCTTGTTTGTTCACACAATTGGCTTCTTTGAAAATGCTACGCAATGTTTTGGTTTAAAGTAAGCCGCTTACTTTGCTTCGAATCAGGCTTTAAACAACACTAATAAAGCAGTTGAAAATAACCATTCCGTATAAAATGACGCCGTCAATAACACACTCACCGTAAAATTGTGACATCTAAAAACGTGGGCGCCGTTTTGGCGCGCTGCAATGCATCGTAACGCAGGTCGAGTTGACCTTATGGTGGGGTCGAGTGGTCCCATTTTGACATAATCTGACCCCCCCCCCTCTACCCTTCCACCCCGTCCACGGCGCCCACACAGTCATTACATCGGGACGAGGCCTCTCATGTCGGGGGCCCCACGCTTTTAAGTGGCGTTATTACCAGCGCCATGGCCAACGCTATTGACACAAGGATGCCCAGCGGGGAAGTCAGTTGCGTATGTGGACCATGGGTGAGTGTGGGTGGGTAGAGGGGCTGGGCCTGGTTGAGGTAGAGGGATAACGATAGGCGCCGCTCTGATACATTGCTCCGCTCTTTCTGGTCGGCTATCGTATGTCTGCACGATCAACCCAGCCAGACTGGGCCTGTCCGCTCCGGCAGCAAACGGAGCCAGAGGCGGGCGGCCGGCGGGTGAGGTCTGTGTGGTCGGCACCCTAAGCTAAGGCACCCTGAACCATGACGGTGCCGGCACCATGGACCGTGGCAGTGCCGGTGACCTGAACCATGCAGTGCCGCGACCCAGAACCGCGGCGATGTCTGTGTGCTGAGCAACGGCCTGCGGACGGCGCCTGGTCGACAGATGGATGGCCACTGCCGCCAAGCGACGTGCGAAATTCGCGACCTGCCCACGGCCGATCTCTCGTTTACGGCGGTGGGCCCTGGCGACTGCTGTCCGCGGGCCCTAGCGACTGCCGTCCGTGGACCGTCCTCCCGAGCGCTCCGACCGGTTACTGGGCGATGTCGCCGCACTGGGTCACTGAAAACGTTCCGCTGACTTAGGTACCGGGGTGGGAAAGTGAGTGAGAGCAGCTCACTTGGACACCAGACACGAGCTCGCTGATCATGGAATGCCGGAATCGGATATCTACCACGACGCAATCGGCTGTAAAAGGGTGACTATCACCTGGGATCAATCTTATAAACGCCGTGGAATGGATATGGCAGTAGAGTTCTGCACGGCTGCAATTTTCCACAGCCTAGCCGCCCCGCAGCCGTGGCTCCACAGCCACAGCCGCCCACAGCCGTGGCAAACTGTGGGCAGCCAGCCGTCAGCCGGCCGTTGATACTTTCAATGAAATGCAACCAAATAGTATATACTAAGTTGTTTTTAGTTGAAACATATAGCCAAAGGCACATTGCAATGGGCTATAGATTCTCAAGCTCATGAAGCATCATAGGTTAAGTGGTTGTGTATCTGGCTTTAGGCCGAAGGCCTGAAGCCTGATGCGCAATGCATGCCTACACAAGCCCTTGCAAGTTGTTAAGAAAGATGGGTAGGTAGGTACCTACATCAACAGAAAACATAAACAACAAACCAGAATAGAAGCACTAGCAGTGTAGACATCTAATGCCAAATCCTGAAGCATGGTTGTGGGACAGAACAACAGACCCTGATGCTTTTCATTATCAATGTTAGGTATGGAAAATGAAACTGAAGTTGATGGACTGTCAAACAGTGATTGTCTAAGTCAAAACTCTTGCTTCTTTCTTACCTTGCATATTTTCTGGGGTGTGATATGCCAGGCTTGAAGCAGCCTTCCGAGCAAGTCTCAAACTGATTTGATATGCAAGGCATCAAAACACTAGTGAGCATCCAAGAAAGAAAAACATTCATCTAGTTTGATTTTTCCAAATAATGATCTTCGCTCAAATCCCCAAGGACGTGCGAGCCACAATTACCTGTTTCAATCAAAAATTTTACTTGAGTTTTTAATGACGTCAATAGAAAGGAAGTGGCAATAAATTGTTTTGTTTCACTATAAACAGCCATAAAAATTATAATTTTTTAAATAATAACGCTATGCAGTTAAAAACTTGCTCTAAAACAAAGATCAAGTATCAAATTTTTACATTTCTAGAAGAAGACGTCATTTTGTTAGTAAAGTCAACAGCTCGCGTAAGAAATATTGTGTTCAGGGTTTTCACCGTCATGTGAATTACGTGTTCAGGGTTTTCACCATCATGTGAATTAACCGTAAGTAAGGTTCATGCTCACTTATAATCTAATTCCATTGGCTTCATTGATCGGCATTTTCTGTTAGCGGTCACTCACACACCAGTTAGAACATAAAGCGCCAGTTTTATATTTTGTAATTGGACTTGCCGAAAATCCAGAAATTCATCTAAGAGGTATTTTAGATAATATTTTATGAAGCCTTTACCTGCCTTTACCTAGGCATGATTTCTTTTTCTATTACCTGAAAGAATTATTGAACGCTCGTCTTCAATAGCTGTAAGGTGCTCTCCTAATGACCAGGTGAGATTGATTTGAGAGGGATGTGACAATGCAACATGTTGCATTTTCTGAAACTGTCAAGCTCTTGATAATGAAGGAACAATTGGTACCTATTATTAGTATTCTGTACCAGAGTGCAAACTCCCCTACAGCAAATGGTAAAACCATTACAGGTTCTCAAAGGCTTCACCACTTTCAATGTTGCTGGGCATCCTTTGCATGATTTTTACAGGCTATACTGCTTATCAGAATGTAAGATTAAGGATTTAAAATTTTATATTTGAGTACTTAAGATTGAGCTTGAAATCTCACAGCCGTGGCCACAGCCGTAGCCGTGTTCTTGGAGATATTTGCAGCCGCCCCGGCCCACAGCCGTGGGGCTGCAGCCAGCCGCGGCTGCAGCCGGCCGGTGCAGACCTCTATATGGCAGCACTGGCTGAAGTTCAGCTGCAGAAAACGGTTATCAAATGCAAAAAGGTTTTTTACGCATTTCAGTCCATCGTATGTTGACGGTCCAAAGAATCATTTCGTTGACTCGGATAACCGTTTGTCGGCACTGGTATCACTGTTAATGTTACCAAATGCCGTGAATAGA